>NC_137007.1:37956212-38163712 GCF_032717465.1 Coenobita brevimanus | reverse complement strand
TGAAAAAAAAAAAATAATAATAATAGCCTTTCCATCACAAAATGTTTGCATACCACTGTCTTTGTTTTCATAACGTTGCTGAGCCCACAGTGAAGTTCGTCCAGGGGTGATCCGAGACTATGTAGTGCACGGGCGTCCAACTTCTCTGAGCAAGGTACAGTACATGCCCCGGATATATAATTCATGTAACATAAGGTATACGTAGTTGAAGTCACTGGCCATTTTCATTTTCTAGTCCTTAGATAGGCAGTATGAGCATCTCACCTTCATATCTATCTGTCTGTCTATCTATTTATTGCCAGACGCCGTAGTCCCGTAAGGGGTTGCCACAAACAGATCGCTTCCATGTCGCCCTGTCCTCCGCCATTTCACTGCCCTGTTCCCAGCTCACACAACCCTCTTTCATATACCTCTCCACTCCATCCCTCAACCTCATCCTTGACCTTCTCCTTCCTCTCTCCCCCCTCCACCTCACCTACATACACTCTCCCCGTCAGTCTCTCGCTCTTCATCCTTTCCACATGGCCAAACCACCTCAGTGTGTTTCTCCTAATGCTTCCTATCACATCCATATACACACCACAATGCTCCTTCACTTCCTCATTTATCAGTCTGTCTCTCCATGTGACTCTACATGCTCCGCTCAAATAACTCATTTTCACTGCTCTCACTCTTGACTTGTATCCCATCAACAAGGTCCAAGCTTCACATCCATATGTTAAAGTTGATCTCACAATACTGTCATGCAGTAATTTTTTCACTTCCATGCTCACTTCCCTGTTTCTTATGACTGCTTTCAAAGAACCAGCAACCTTTCTTCCGTGCTGTATACGCGTTCAAGCACTTCACCCTCTAAACTTCCATCCTTACTCATCACACTACCCAAGTACTTAAATGCACTCAAATTTTCATAGACTTAAAATGTAGATTCTCGTTTCGTTGTAGTATTGTCCTACATCGGTAACCATTTGTCTATTTTCAGTCTATTTATTCTAATTACTGATTTTTTCTTTCCTTCAGTCTCAAGCCGTTATACTGAGTTCTGAATACGGTATAGAGAATTCACCTAATAAACGCAAGTACAGACGGATAAACGAGTGTTTGTGCGTACAACCTTGGACGCACACATGCATGTTCACACAGCACACGAACATACATGTACACAAAAACTCCCACACATTTCTACAAAAGAAACACACACACACACACACACACACACACACACACACACACACACACACACACACACCACAAAATTCTCCTGCTGTCAGAAAGTTCCTATTTTGAAGTTATCTGAGGCAGAGCGGTGACCTGTACTTGGTTATTCAACAAATCGTCACCCGTGCACCTTATGTATTTGTAATGCTGGATTAAAGAAGAGTTACTTACCCAATATCTCAGAAAACTTAACCACTTGAATGAGATCACATATTTTACTGGGCTTGCCGTACTACTTACAGTTTTACACAAATTGGTCCAGGCCTCTCACTGAAAAAGTAAATGAAATAAATACCTAACTCATCCAGTTTGAAAAGTTTCTTCTAAGTTGGATAAAACTGATGTTAGCATGAATACTATTAAAATACTTCATCGTAGTGAAGCGATATAATTAAACATTAGAGCAGATGGGAGTAAGTAATTTCCCCTGAGCGAACCATTGTATGATGCTTCATAATAAAGAGCAATGTTTTGTCCATGGATTTTACCCTCAGAAAAATATAGATTTACTCCATGTAACTAGTCACTATAATAAACCTTCACTGCATGTTTTATTTTTCTGATAATGTCCTACTGTCAGTGGAAATCATAAGATGTGCGTAATAATCATGTTAACGATTCCTCTCCAGTACTGTAAATTATTTGACTTGGATGCAGCAATGTTAACTCAGAAGCATGACCAACTAGAGGGGTACGCAGTGGAGCTCATCTCTCCGAAAAGGGCAACGTAATTTCCAAACCACTCTTCATAATGGGTTAGGTTTTCTCACTGTTGATTAGAGTTCCACAAAAAATGTTTTCCGGATCCAGAATCTGTAATACCACCCGAATCAGTCCCTTAAGGTACCTGATTGTACGGGCTATCTACCTACCAATTTTGGTCCAAATCTCTCTTTTAGTTTTTGAGTAATCCTGTTACCAGACAAGCAAACAAACAAACAAGCGGGTAAAAATATGCCCTCCTTGTCGAGGGTGGAATATAGAGCCAGAAGACGAATTAGGGTGGAGAAATTAAGTACGGTAGCCTACAAACGGGCTTCCCCGGTCACACTCAGTGGGCCTACTATCCTTGGACTTCCCCCCTTGCTTATCTATCTAGATTCCCCAGCATTATTCTCTCTCTCTCTCTCTCTCTCTCTCTCTCCATGCTATCTGGCATGTCCGTCGTTCCATTTTTGGGTTGTTGGTGTTCACCTTACGACCATATTTATGTTCGCTTCCTTTCTCTGTAGTTCTGTATTTCGGTCTGTGGATGGAAGATGGTGGTCGCAGAACTTCCCTTCCGCAAAACTTGCTCCCAAAATGGTTATCGCTTTTAATGATCCATGTGCAGTCGATAGGCACAATCCTACTTTCACCAACCGAGGAAAAGAGATCTTTATTTATCAGCTAACATTATTATTCCGATTAGGAACGAGCTGCCATTGTGTGGGATATCTAAATAATAGAGTCAGGAAGTATATGTGTGTGTCTGTCTGTATGTATGTATGTTTCTTTCACAGAACTGTAATTGATGCCGACCTCATTCTTTTTGCATTAGGTCGGGTAAGTCCCAGGAGGTATTACCACTGAAGTGACGCGAGCCATGACCCGCTAGCTGGCCTCGCAGAACACACCCAGGCAGGGAACTTAACCACGTTTACTCAGTGGTCAAAGTTCGGCCTGAGGTGACTGTTCATGCTAATCTCCTACGCACAACTCATCCTCTTGCAGGCATGCCTTCTCCATTTTCCCTGTACCTTGTCATGCGGAAGAATCCTGTTCCAACCCTGAAGAGGCGTTGTCTGTCACCGGCAAGTGGCCTTTTAATCGTGGTTGGTGGGTCTGCTAGGCCAGACAGATCAGAATAGAACAACCTTATGTTTTATGTCAAAATGAACAGGTATTTTAAAACTCCATTCAATGTTCATTTGCAGCAAGTAACGAATATCTGAAGTCTGAAAACTATGCTCAGGGTAAAATGTTCTCTACATCTCTACTATGCAGCCTAAACGTGGCAGGCAAGTTATCATCAAATCCAGACAGTTACTTCATAAATGACAGAAACTCCTTTGTTTTAGTCATTAGCTTTCCTCTAGCAAATCGCTTCAGCCAAAAATGAAATCTTGCATGTTATATCCTTGAATAAAACAGACTGTCTTAGTTAACTTATACAAATTTATGTCTGGAGATGGCACAATGTTCATCAATCCTTTCAGTCTAATGACATATTTAGTTTGATTCATACTACCTGCAGACTACTTTTGACAGATTTAGGGAGACATCAAAACTAAGATATTTTTTGTAACCCTGCGCAGCAACTTCCATATGAGATGGCTTCCTAAACAGGATACAATAGTCTGGCTGTAATAAAATAGTCTGACTATTGAAAAAAAAAATAGTTTGCAGGACTGTAGACAAATAACTAGTGCGTGTTTAAAATCTGAGGAAGATGTCTTCTGAAAAATACCCCTTTCTTGGAAATCCATTCGCGCGAAGTTTACTCATAATCTCACTAATAACTTGAAAAAATATGTTGCATCAAGTAAATGTATTTCATGGTCCTGAAGTTAAGGTATGCTGTTCTGCTACGAATCCTGCTACGAAAGGCTTTAGTAAAAGAATTATGAGTGCCCTTTTATTATCCAGGTAACTTGCATTATACATCTCCTATTTAAAAACTGTGTAGCAATTAAAATGCATACATTTAAGAATAGTGCTACAAAATGGCAAAATCAGTTATTTCGTTCCTCACACTACGTGTACAACACTGCACAAAAAGAGTTATAGAAAATCAACCATGTTGACATTTATAAAGAAGCTGGTTCGGCAGTAAGGCCAAAGAATAATAATAAACAGTGATAAACTACATCCAAAAATGAAGTGGCAGCCTAATTTCAAGTATAGCTGAATGTGAGAGACTGGCTTTGAAAATTACTTGATACACAAATCTTGCAAAACAGTCATGAGTACAATTTGGCATCAGTGGAACAGGTATCCACTGGAGTCCAGATGCATAACGAGAGAATGCCTTCCTGCCAGTAAAACTGCTGGTATAATAATAATAAGAATAATAAAAAAAAAAAAATCATTGTATGCAGACACTGAACATTCGTAGTGATACTAGAGTAGTATAGAGTATGCTGAATTTTCACTGAACATTAAACAAATTTCGGGTTGCTTATTTTCTTGTTCAGCACAAGCAAGGGAAGACATAGCATATAAATTTTCAAGCTATAATAAGAAACCTTTAAGAGAAAGCAGGGTGTACTATATTCGTAGTTTGTGTTCACATTTTAGGTCATATCTTTTGCCTGGCTTTTAACAGTAAATTTCCCAATTTAGAAATAAGTATCTGGTACGAAAACTACCATTACGGTTTCGAGCAATAATACAGTTCCATACAAGGTTGAGAAGAATGTATCAGACTCGTCTTAAAGTGGCACGAACAGATGAACAACGGTTAAAGAGTAGTCACTTAGCAGGGTAAAAGCTCAGAGATAATTCACCTTTAAATTTGCCTTGTTTATGTATTTTGAATTGAGGTGTCTGACTCTTCAAACAGTTTTCACTGATGAATTCAGACAATGATCAAGATTAACACAAATTTTTAAAAATATCTTGTTATTCATCCTTCTTTTTAGATCTACCCTGGTAGATCTGATCCACCTCATGAATCCTCATTCTGTAGGTTTCTGGCATAAACTGATGTATGATTGCAGCACTGATAGCAGTGGTTACAGCATAGATCATGAAGGTATTGTGAGAACCCAGCACAGATGCGCTCCATATAAAGGTCTTGCTCACCAGGAAAGACGTTCCGTAATTTGCAGACACCACAAATGCATTAGCTTTACCTCTTATCCAACTTGGAATTCCCTCAACTAGAAATATCCAGGGAACAGGGCCCCAGCCAAAATTATATCCGAGAATAAAGACCACCAGAGCTGTTTTGGGTACGAATCCAATATCTTTCGTTATGACAGCTAAAGTTCCTCCGGCTTGTTGAGCCCAAAAGAAGGCTGACAGAGTAAGAAGAGATAAAACTATCACCCATGTGGACAGCCGTATCAAAGTGCGGCGTCGATAATTCTGGATTGCATAGATACTAGCAAAAGTGCCTATGACACTGACAATACCTAAGACTTCGGTGCCTGTGTTCGGATTGCCGTTATCCGTTCCTGTGCTCAGTATGGTGGATGCGTAGGATAGAACGGCAGTGTGTCCAGTGGTTTGCTGGGCCACCAAGAGGAAAAGTCCAGTGCAGACAGGCCATCTGTTGGGTGGCACTGCTATTTCCCACACGCTGCGTTTGTTGCCTTCAATTGCCCTTTTAAGAGCGTTATCGATGTCCTGTTGCGCTACTTCAGCCTCTCTTGAAGAACTGCGCAGCAGTTTAAGTGCAGCCAGAGACTCTTCTCTCCTTCCTGTAATTGATCATAGGATGGAATTGGGACTAAAGTAAATCGATAAATCCAAAGTTATTATATTTGACCCAGCTTTTGTTTTAAGCTTTTAACTAACAATCAGCCTTTGGTGACAAATGGGTCATCAAATATATACAATAATACCAACACGAAGATGCAACAAAATTTGTTTTCAAGGTTTAATCTTGATTTTGGTACCAGTTTCAAACAAATATAGCTTCCATCCATTATCTTAATCCAACCTCCAGTGAGTGAGGACCTAGAAATTATAAAACGACATCAAGTTGACAATGTCAAAGTGTCAGTGAAGCTAACATGAATCATTGATCTGATAGTCATCATACCTTTGACACACCTGATATTGGCTTAATCTTTCTATCACCAATGAATTTTATTCCTCTTAGGATACACATCTTGAGTGGAGGAATTAGATAAAGACTGAATTACGTCTTTTAACTAAGATGAAGAACTTAACTGACTAAAAGAAGAAGGTAGCAAGAATACATTTCAATAGTGTCTTTACATCACAGAGCTGTTCATCGTCAAAAGGGAAGAATTATGCATACATTGGGAAATGCTGGAGAATCTTTCCATTAAACAAACAGTTCCATAGACGGATATGATTTTGCTAATAATATACAAGCTGTGTGTTGCCACGGAAGGATCCTAATGATGAAGTTTCGAATTTGATCTTTGCCATGTGCAGCACCTTCTTCGCTATGTATTCATCCTAGTTTTTGCATTCACTCCATTAGGAAATATCATCATTTCACCGAGGGGTATTATCTTGTCGCTTTTCTGTACGTTCCAGTTAGGCAGCGACACAGGTTTATATTTAAAAATTTCAGCAGTTTGCTAGTTTCCGGTGGGTTGTATCAAGATTGTGATGAGGGCATAAACTGCTGCATTCTCGAATGCCCATTGCAATTCATTGCCATTTTTCGATAAATTAATATGCTGAATGTTTTTTACTTTCTCTTTGTCACTGACCTGTTGGCTAACTTAACCGTGTCAGCCACTTCGACTAGGGCACACTCAGCAGAAGAGGATTCGCTTAGCACCTCATTCATCAAATTAAGTCTGTAGACTATAGTGCAAGAACGAACGGACAGACAACAGACGGAAAACCCATTCTGGAGTTCAATAAAAACCGAGAGTGATGAACGAAATAAGACTTACCAATGCTAGCCAGGTAGTATGGAGTATCTGGTAGCGGGAAGAGCATTGGAACCAGGGGAAGAGAGAGTATAGCACCCAACCAGGCAATGCCACGCCATGAAAGATGATTCCATGCAGTGTAGCATATCAGTATACCTGAAAACAGAAGCACAAATCAGATCTTGCCTGTGCATGATTATGGTTCTAAATTGTTCTGTCTCCATACTTCATAGCCTGATGGGGGTGACCATCAATGAGTAGTGACTTTATCCACTTTCACTTGACAGTTTATCCCCATCTTCTCAGGCTTTTCTGCACTTACACCTTAGTTACAGAATCACTAAATATTTAATGTTTCTTGATTTCACTGGTGTAATTTCTTTAAACTAAAGAATTATACCCACAAATAGATAAATTCTTCATTCAAAGATACAGTTGCCTCCATTCCCATGTGACTCACCTAGCACTGCAGATGTGTTACGATGTGTTACGAATCTTGGTCTCTTATCACCTCAGATCAAGGCAGTACTGGCAGTACTAGGTGGTTGATCGGTGGTGTAACCAACTTTTCAAAACTTTTGCCCCAACTAAAGACCTTAAAAAGTCTAAATCGAGCAAATACTCATTGCATCTCAAACATCTTTTCATATGGTTAAAATCATTTAATGCTTCATCAGCGAAACTTACCAAAATGAAGTGCCAGAGCAGGAACTGGAAAGAACTTCTTGCGGTTCTCATGCTGGATCATTTCAGGCATAAATACCAGCCTACAGGTGGTGATAAGGCCAACACACAGACCACATATTAGCCTGCCAAACGCTACACCTCTGACATCCGCAGCAGTTGCAATGATAGCCCAGCCTGTTAAGTATAGAATATTAATTTTTCGTTTGTCGACTGGATGAGTGATCCTAGGAATCAGTCAGGTTACTGACACTCTCGGCTAGATAAATTACTGTTCCGTTGACAGAAACAAAATACTACTTGTCAATACCAAGAAAGGGGTAATGGTAACAGTATTAACTCTCCAGGTCCAATGACTCGGTTAAAATATAGCATACAATCAGCTAAGCTATTGATATCAGTTGTATGTAGTCTAAGTAAGTATCAAAACTGTTAATCCTGACAAACGTCGAAACTCTGCACATGCAACCGTTGGTGGTCCAGTACTTGACATTCCGAATTTGGTCCAGACTGGTCTCCTCTGAGACTCTACCTTGGCTCATGTGACTGCTATAGTCAGTCAGATGTGGGTGGTAGGGTCTGCAGATATTATATATATATAGATATATATATATATATATATATATATATATATATATATATATATATTGAGACTCTACCTTGGCTCATGTGACTGCTATAGTCAGTCAGATGTGGGTGGTAGGGTCTGCAGATATATATATATATATATATATATATATATATATATATATATATATATATATATATATATAGAGAGAGAGAGAGAGAGAGAGAGAGAGAGACAAGGGGGGAGGTAAGGAAACTGATGTCCTCTGAGGGGCGTTTCGCTATTTTTGTCCTCCTTGGATGGTGAGCTGCCACACTCCCAAAAAGTCAGGGTCACAGGGCCAGATAAACTCACTGTTTGGATCAAACTTGAATTGAATTTAGTGGAAGGGCTGAGAGTCAGGCAAGAATGAAGTAATTCGATTTTTAGAATAATCGGTCGAAAGTCGAGGTCACATGGCAAAGTCAAATATTCTGTCCTTTGACCATCTGTAGGGCTCGGGTGCTGTAGTTTTAGTGATCATTCTTGTTCAGTTTTGTAAAAAAAAAAAAAAAAAAAAAATTGAAATCACGTTAAGTGTATGAGCAGACAAAATGACATGGATGCTGTGAAAAACTAAGAACTCTTCGAGGTATAAATGTTTGGACGTGAAAATACCTGAAGATATAGTGTAATCCGTTTATTGCACTTTTTTACCCTTTGTATTGCAAGGACGGCTGAATCTTTCGGTGTGAGGAGCGAGTCCAATTTAATTTCTTCAGGAAGATTGTTAATGAACCATGGAATCAATGAGTGTAGAAAAGCAGGCACTGTAAAACATGAAAAGTGTTCTGGGAAACTGAAAAAAACGCAGAGTGGAAAGAATTAATGTTGACTGAGCCGTCCCTGTGGACTACTCTGTATATACAAGATCCTACTTGAGTCTTGGATGAGGTTTAGGAAAATTACACTGTCAGTTTACCGATAGAGAAGGGCAAGGAGGAGATAATGAAGGTTGTTCTGCGTCCCAGCCGGTTAACCAATGGACCAGCGGCTAAGCTTCCTACCAATGCCGCAGCTGGGACCACCGCACTCACCCACGACTCCTGCAGTGCAATGAATGACTTTCGAAAAATGAGTCAATAAGAAATGCAAAAAGACATGAACAAAAGTCCGCCGACAATCATCTGCTGCTGTTGTGTCCTGCCTTCCGTTTTTGTCATTCCCCTCACAGTGACAACATTCTTTCCTCTTATGCTCCTATAATAATGACTATAATTAAAATTTTCTGTTTACTTATTCATTGTGGCAAACGGCTAAAAAAACACGTCTTTAATCCAGTATACTAACTTTAAGAGTCAATAGGTTGACCTTAGCTGCTCCTGAGGAGCGCTGACACTATCTCACCAAGGCTGGAGTGAGGTGTAGGCAGTGGGACAGACTGCCTAATATTTACCCCGCCGAGTTTCTAACCCTACTGCTGGTCTTCCACCACAGCGTGCCTACAGCTACACTTGACAGAGGTGAGCTCACCTCCTCAACACAGCAGCGCGGCCAGAGCGGGGCTCCGACTAGGGTCACTTGGGCTGGGAGTAGAGTGTTCTCTCCACCATGCCACTGTGTGTGTGTGTGTGTGTGTGTGTGTGTGTGTGTGTGTGTGTGTGTGTGTGTGTGTGTTTCTTATTGCTGTCCCAATAATAATTCATGTAACACCTTCCATTGTTCCAGCCGGTAGAGGAGTGTGTGAATTTTTGTTCATGTCTGTACACTGGGCCCACATGATTAGTGGATATTTGCAAGTAAAGGTCAGGTGAGCTGATGGGACGGCAGTGTAATAATTGCTTCCAAGCGCATGATAATATATCCATCTCAGTCACCCAAACAGTATCTTGCGTTTGGAAGACAGATCATTCACAGTTTTCCTATCAGCTGTCCTATATTTTACAGTGGAATATTATCCACAAACTAACTGAGGCGACGGGCCGGTCATGTATTAAATGAAATAAAAGTCATTGAAGAGTTTACTCATTATTAATTGGTATTTCTTCTATACCCTTAAGTATGAGGGGTCACTAACAAGTAAATGTCTGTCAATATAGTACAAAATAAGTTCTTAGAGTAGCCATGAAAATTTAATTAAAAAAAAAAAAAATAGTGGAAGAAAGAACCTTATTTCTAAGCCAAGAGCAGATTCTTGTATTTTGAAGTGTCTTTTGTTTTGGTCAAAATAATATTTGCAGAACGACGAGCGAAGATAATGTACCTTACCTGGTTCTCCGATATTATGAATGTAGGGTCGGCGCGCATGGAGGGAAGGGCAGGGGAGGTGAAACTCTGTGTCATTGCTGTCACCAGGGAAGCCACGGCCGCTGCACCGGTGGCCATGCCCTGCAATAATACCAAGGAAAGCCAGTTACCCGGTCAGATATATCGCTGAATTCACAAGGCCTTTGTACAGTTGATCAAAAATGTATCTGAAACTTTTAATAAATGTGCATTCCTGCTCTTTTTAATCCATATAACATAAAAGAGGAACTTTTGGTAATTATCTCGGTTCAGCCCAAGTTAGCCTTCGTGATAAATCTGTTGCTTTTCCCATGTTTCTCTTGTTATGTGATTCATGCAATGTTTACTTTCAGTTCCGTCGGATGTGACCAGGTTTTCATATTTCCTCCCACAAAACGGGAGAATCACAATCCATTTCAGGCATTAACCTATCCTGACCCTGCTTAACCTAACGTTGAGCCGAACAATGCAACCCTAACCAAAACAAATTTCAACCTGACATTCTTTATCGGCCTCACATTTTTGAGAAATAAAATCATGAATACAGAGAACCTGTTATTCACAGAAATCATGGCAAAACTGAATTGCAGGCAGCAGCTCAATCGAATGACTGATTGCAGCCAGTCACCTCTCGCTTGCTCTGGCTTCTTATTGGCTTATATCTATATACTGTATATCTGTATCTATCTATCTCTCTATATCTCTGTCTACAGTATATCTATCTATCTATCCATCTATCTGCCTATCTATTTGTCTATCTATCTATCTATCTATCAATCTATCCAACTATCTATCTATCTATCTATACCGGTATATATATATATATATATATATATATATATATATATATATATATATATATATATATATATATATATATATATATATATATATATATATATATATATATATATATATATATATATATATATATATATATCTGAGACTGTCATTAATAAGCAAATTGATAAACATCCAGAATCCAACAACTTAATTAGTGACAGACAGTATGGTTTTCGCCACGAGAGATCCGCTGTTGATATGCTCAGTCTCATTACTCGTACAATCCGTCAGTCAATTGACCGACATGGAGCACCCCATGCAGAAACGTTTGATATTTCTAAAGCCTTTGACAAAATGTGGCAATGTTCCCTGTTATTCAAACTCCCTTGATACGGCCTGTTATCTTCTGTCCCACTGATTTCCTCATATCTCAACAACAGAGAGATAAGAGTAAAGGTAGGCGATGCATACTCCAGTTTCCACTGAGTTAATACCGGCGTGTTTACAAAGTAAAGTCTTGGCTCCAGTCCTGTTCCTCATTCATATTAATGATCTCTTGTCTGTCACCCATAAACCCATTCACTCATATGCAAATGTCTCAGCAAGTTACAGTTCCTTTACACATAAACACCTTCTAACAAGGTTTTGCATCTCTCACTCCCACTCCGCACAGCAAGCGCCATAAATCAAGATTTATCCAAGATCATCGAAAGGGGACAAAATAACATTGCCTTCTTTAATGCCAGGTAAACCAAATATATTCAGTTTACTAAAAGACAGAGATTGCCTGATTGCTACATTACCTTCAGTGCAACCAACATTCCTGTCTCTAAAAATATTGAAATTCTCGGTGTTTGGAGCAACAATTCCCTCAGCTGGATATCACGCGTTAAACCATTTGCTAAATTTGCATAAAAGAAACTTGTATTACTGTACAAAATCTGTAAATTTTTCACTGACGAGCAGTTGGTACACTTTGCAGGTCATATGCACTCTCACCTCGAATATGCTCACCCTTGTGGAATGGATGTGGTGAGCTTGCAGTAAAAAAAGAAGAAAAAAATGGACAAAATTAAGAACAAAACTGTAGAATAATTAATAACCCAATATTAACAAACGAACTACCTCCCTTACAGGTAAGACGGAATGGGCTCCGTTGCATTAATTTACAGATACTTTATGTCAAATGACAGACAAAGTTGTATCCACTGTGCCACCTCTCCACGTCTTCTCTCGTGCAGCTGGGGCATCTGATAAGGCTCATGAGTGGTCTGTCACACTGCCATATTACATAACTTCTGCCTATCAGAATTCCTTTATTTCCTGAACTGCTTCTCTTTGGAACTCCCTTCCCCATATCAGTTCCCCCCAAAACTTCAATCTACATCATTTCAAATCCAACTGTTACAAATTATTTATGAAGGACACCTGTAATCTGGTGTATAGATTTTTAAAAACTTCATTTGTTTTTCCTTCTGTTCATTGTCTGTAAAAAAAAAAAAAAAAATCATTCCATGCTCGAACTCATATCCACACCTGGAAAAAAGGACGTCATTAAATTACTGTACCCTGATTTTTTTTTTAATAGGTAAAAATTACCTTTGTCACCCAAAGTTCTTAAGGAAGCAAATGCAATAAATTCCATTATCTGAAAATTTCTATGGGATTCATTGTTTCTTGTTCTCTGAAGGGTATTATTTTCGATTCAGCCTACTGTAGATTTGGTTATTTTCTCATCTGTGCAAGCCACCTTTCTTCTCTAAAACTTTGGTTGGCTCTCATTAATAACGGAGATATAACATTTATTAATTTAGACAGTTAATGGCCAGGGTGAGAGAGAAGTAATGCACTGTAACCCAGCGGTTCTCAACCTTTTCTGGACCCGCCCCCCTTAGCCTTGGTCCATATATCCCTACCATCATAAGACAAAACTTCCTGAATGTTTGTTGTTATTATTGATGTTGAAGATTCAAATGAACCAATCACATAACAAAAAATATCGCAGAGTTGGCTATGGGTTGAAACGAGAAAACTACCCTCTAAACATATCAGGGTTCTGAAGAGTGATGCCTTCACGCGGTGAAACCAATAAACTGGATGGTGGAGCTACCTGGTTATACAAGCATCCCACCCCCTTCCCAACACCTATTGCCTGAGAGGAGGATGCCTGGTTGCTGGTGTAGGGCAGTTTCAGTTTAAGTGCCACCTGGTTCACGTTTCAGACGAATCTTGGACTAAAGCTATTACTAAACGTACTGAGTAAATTTTTTTTGGGTTTACCTGGTATATCAGATGCCTTTTCCCGTTAGGACCACGGAGTGTTGCGAGACCAGCCATTCTTAGTTTGGTCTTTGTGAAGTTTCTCGATCCGTTTTGCCTGGTTTTTAAAGATCTCTTCTGTTCCTCAGGCTTAGGTTGCTTCTTTGCGAATTTCTTAACCACTGTCATAGCCACACAGCGTTGAAAAAAACACTGAGCGATGGGAGACACTACTGTATACCACAATAAACCCCCTCCCTCTCCCATAGACGCACCGGCTACACACACACACACACACACACACACACACACACACACACACACACACACACACAATCATCCTATCACACTTCACACACGCCTCCCAAGTGTCACTCCTCCATTCCCCTACTGCAGTAACATTTTTTAATACCATGAATGCACAAACATATATAACATGAAATATGTGTCTTTCTTCCTATACCACTGATCCACAAGGCCACCATTACACTACTGATTAATGGTGGGCCAGGTTGCCAAGAGCTTAAGGCGTGACCATGCACATACAGAGATGAACGCTGTTGCCACTTGACTGAGTCGCAGAGCTTTTTTCACTTCGGATCGATATCACAATGGTCTGGGCTTTGAAATGAGCTAGAATGGATTGAGAACGGGCAGACTACGAAGAATGGGCTAGGCTTGACAGTTCTGACCAATGTCTATATGTGATTTTTTAAAATGAGCACTCATATTTTGGAGATACTGCCACCTTACAAAACACAGTATTTATTACGCTTTTAATGCTGACGTGTTATTTTCACCTTACAACAAGCCAGTCACAACAGTTTGGCTTTCTTGATCAGCTACATATTATTAGTGCGATGTGTAATGGGAGTGATGCTGGTTGTTGCTTGTTCAGTTGTATTAGTCTTCGTCAAGTAAGTTGTTTAGCGTTATTGAAAATCCAAAGCAAACAGACGTTCTTGTACTACAGGTTTAACTCATGTTATTGCTAATCCTTTTCTTTACTAGGAGCTTCTCATATTCTGAAGAACACAGCCTGGTTTTAACGACAATACAGGTAAAATAAATCAGTTGTCATCGTCCTGCAGAGATAAATACTGATATTTTCTAATCCGCAATATATGATGAGTCTCGATAACCTGAATAAATCGTGTGGCAATACCATGAATCAAATGCATCAAGCGTCACTGCAATAGCGGGTAAACCATGAAACTCACACCACGATTTACATATATCACGCTATCAACAGACAGTTTTACAGTCCACAAAAAATTTCCGAGGTCGGAGGGAAAAGATATGTGCGTTTTTATTTCAACTTTAAGTAGGAGAAAGACTTTTTAAAATTTAGTTTAATGAAAATCAGGCTAATTTACTTGCCACTGGGAACCCCCTCGAAGTGGAAGAGTGAAAAAAGAGACCGTGTTGTCTAAGAGCGAGCCCTCACCGTAAGAACACAACAAATGCTTGTGAGCAAAGGCGAATTCTCCTTATGTCGAATACGTACGACTACCAGGGTCCAACAATCGATGGGTTAAGATTTTAAATACTCCTACTCGTTCTGCTGTGTTTTACTCGTACACCCATTCACAATATTGTAACGAACGTGTTTGTTAGCGCTTATAAGTGCTTGTTCGCTAGGTGTGGTTCACTGTGGGATCTGGTGTAGCAACAGTATTTATTACTTGTAATATTACACAATACCTCCATAATAAATATAAGTAATAATTTGATTTTACGCTAGGTATCCCCGAAGGGCTAAGGCGTTGCCCCTGGGTAGAGGACTTTTGGACTGGAGCGTGTAGCATTTCATGACCGATGCCCTTCCTGATGTCTACCAATGACCCTTGGGTGGATTCGATCCTCCGACCCTTCGGTCAGAGCGGAGCGCTCTAACCCACTGAGCCACGGCTGCTACATATACACATTATTTTATTACCATTATTCACTTACTTTTGAGCAGCCAGTCCATGACATATTCCACCTAGTTATGCATTTTATTCTTAGAATTCCTTAGTCACTGATAAGTATATCTATAACAGGAATATACCTATGTGTACAGCGGAAAAACCTGCTTCTTAATAATATGGAAGACCTGTTGCTGAAGGCTGTTTATGCACCACCACGCACTCTCGCAGGGTCTAGTCATGTTTAGACGTAACATACAGTATACACACATGCCCATCTCTCTCTCTCTCTCTCTCTCTCTCTCTCTCTCTCTCTCTCTCTCTCTCTCTCTCTCTCTCTCTCAACATTTTCACTCTTTCACACTGACTTTCTGGAACCTTTAATTGGTGTTAGTTACCGCTGGAGTCTAAGTGTTCAACCAAAAGAGAAACTGAGACTTGACTTACCTTAGATATATCACTTTTTAAGCATTAGGCATTCATTGTAATTTTTCAGTGCAATGGACATACAGCTGCCATCAAACAGAAACTTTGCCAGAACTTTGTGGGATTATTAAAACTTAGCGATTTATTGCTAAACTAACAGGCAAGATTCAAGGCTCTTAAAGGGGTAGTAATTGCTCGTTATTACATCGAAGCCTCTGATATGCTAAGTGTTTTCTGGCCACAGATGTAGTCAAAAAAGCAGCTGTCTTCCTCGTGCCGTCTGAAGAAAATTTGCAACTAGCGAAATACAGCGAAATCCCTATCTCGCCTAATGTGTGCTTCAGATGGCTCGATTTTTTCGCTATGTATTCGTCAAACTTTTGGAAGATACTTGTGTCTCTGCCTGCACGTCTAATACCGAGGTCAAAATTTCTTCACCCCGTCTCCAGGTCATGTCAGAACCTTATGAGACCTTACGTAGCTAAATAGTATTATTCAGCGGGAAAGATTGGTGACATGTTTCACTGGTTCAGATGTGTAAAGGAATTATTGTAGAGGAAATTGCAGTCTTCTTTTTTTTCTGAAAGTGTTCATAAATAAATTATTATGAAAGAGAAACTAAATTTTAATAAAGTTCGTCAGATACAATCAAATCATTCAAATCTTTTCACTTCACTACATACTAAAGTAAAGGAAACCCTATCGCGCTCAATATATATTTGTGTACTAGGATGTTCAGGATGAGTTTACTATTTTCAGTCAAGTAAGAGCTTTATTACTTTGACTAATGCCAGGTGACTGTAGTAATCTTGGAAGAGGCCTTTCTGAGTGATGATGTTAGAATTAGTAAATCCACAAACTATTTCGTTTGGAAGACTTAAAAAAATATATATCTTCTGGTTGTCAGCAGACGATTTCTTCAGCATTAGATCCAGCTGTCTCGTAGGATGAATATAAACTGTTAATCTGTGGTAAGTGAAAAATGAGTTATTCCATTAACCCTTTTAGCCCAAGGACATCATTTCTAGAAATCCTCATGTTTCTATACGATTATACTAGTTTTAGACATTTCAAACAAGAGGTGATATAACAAGCACTTGTAACTCCTTCACTTCCAAGGGGCTGTCCTTAGCTGAATACGAAAATGGTGGCAACAAGAATAAATGGCTACAGGACTTAAAGACACCATCGTACAGTAATGGCAAAAAAAGAATGTTTAATCCTTTCGTTGAGATTTCTTTTTTTTAAGCAAAGGAAAGGGAACCAAAACCTGAGAGTCTACAAGGTACCAAATACCAAAAAGATAAGTAGATTAATAGATAGATAGATAAACAGAGAGAGAGAGAGAGAGAGAGAGAGAGAGAGAGAGAGAGAGAGAGAGAGAGAGATTCAATATCCGCCCTTTTCGAGATGCCTGGACACATTGCACTTGAGACTGGAGGTGACTGACTCATGGGCATTTTAATCAGGCAAACACCAAAATATTATGTATAACTGAGAGAAATCCTAGCAGGAAGGGGCTTCAAAAATCTTCTAGTACTATTTCTACTAATGGTACAACTATAATTTTTCTTTTTAAATTACACAAGACGATTTTTTTCAGTAGAGGAAATAAATTGTCTCTCAACTGGTTAAGCGTGGAAGGAGACAAGGGGTCGTATTTTAGGTGGCTTTGGAGATTTCTTGGCACCTTTTCACCAGCGATTTATTCTGCATTTTACACCTCAGTATCTTCTCGTATATTACTGATGCATACAAAGTCAAAATTAACACGATATATACAGCAAAGAAATTAATGTGAACGTGTAATATGCAAAGTAAATCGCTAAGGACGAGGTATTGCGAAGCCTCCCATACCTCGCAAAATACGTGACAAAACCATCATGCCTTGGACCCCTCACAGCTGGTCGTAATGAACCGGTGGGATGTTGTAGGCTGGGATGTTGTGGGCTGGGATGTTGTGGCCTGGGATGTTATAGGCTGGGATGTTGTGAGCCTGTGGGATGTTTTGGGCTGGAATGTTGTGGGCCTGTGGGATGTTTTGGGCTGGGATGTTGTGAAGTTGTGGGATATTGTGGGATGGGATGTTGTGAAGTTGTGGGATGTTGTGGGATGGGATGTTGTGGGGTGGGAGGCGGTTGTGGAGGGCCTGACGCTGCTGCTCTAATATAGCTTGTTGGTGTCGGAACACCTCCTCCTGAATCTTCCTTTGCTGCTGAAGGATCTGTTAGGGAGAAATACATGAATGGAAGGTATCTGTTGGTCTCTGCTTTTGTTTCTTAGCTTCAGGTATCTGGGCATAGACTACACTGTCCTTCCCTTGAGAGTAGCATCCCTATCACGCACGATCAAATATATCACAGACACTCGCATACCACCACTTCAACACTACTTTTGAATCGCCTTTAATAAAAATTGGTAAGTCCTATCATCCGACATCATGGGGTTTTGGAAAGGATCAATGAAGACTGGGTTACCGAATTTTAAACCTTCAAACTGTTTCCTGGCTCAGACAAGATCGTCCTCACTCATCTGGAGATCAGTAGTTAAACATACTAAAGAAGGATTATCTCTGAGCGAAAAAAAAAAAAAGAGTGAAGAAGGTTACGCATAGAAAAATGAAATGAGGACTGAATATGGGGGACCTCTCAGTTAAGATAAACACTGAAATGAGGACTAAAAATACATTAGCCTACTTCATACCGAAATAAACAAACATAGGTATATAGATTTTAAAAAGGCTTTCCACTCAACGAAAAAGGCAAAAAATTAAAATTGTATGTTAAAAAACTTACCTCAACGAAACAGATGAAGAATGGAAAGGGGGATACCTCTCAGGAAAATGGATTAAATAAAGTGAATTAGATAAGCAAAGACTTAAATGACCGGAAAAAGGGTTACATCGCGGCGACACAAACGAAGACTGAAATGAGACCCCGTAAAGACTAACCTCCTCGTGAGTGCTGGCGGCATCCTGTTTGGCGCTGTCAGAGAGAGCTTTGGCCACCTCCTTGCACGCCCTCAGCTCTCTGGCAGCGTCTCGCACCCACGGCTGGTTGGCCTCGGCGTATACCTTGCCCTCAGGAGTCTCCACGAATTTAATCTGAAGAACGTAGAAGATCAGAGATGCTCTTTGTAAACTGACGGTGAATACATTTGGTTGGAATTATTTTCAAGATCAGTTTTCCATCTTAGGCCTCCTTGGTGGTAGAGATGGTTGATGGAGAGCGTCAGGGTTCGTATCCAGGAAGAGGCAGGGGATTTTTCTAGCATGTAAACGCTGCCAGGGACGATGGACGGTCTCCCACCACTCGGATGATCTGAACTGCCGTAACTTAGCCTTGGACCCTGCTATGCCCAGCTTCACAAGGGTATCTTTATGATAAGCTTTCCCCATGTATATGTGAATTACGAATATGATTTCGACTCATCCCAGGGATTATTTTTTCCCTTTCATTTTTTTGAACTTCTGTTGCCATTCACCTTAAATTCCACAGACAAAATTAATGTAACTGTTTCTCTTCACTGTAAATTTTAAGGATAAATGCGAATACAACTTCAATATTATTTTTATTGTTTTAGCGATCGCCAGCTAGGATGTTTGATATATTAGGTTTTCCCCATTTTTCCATTTAGATTAACTGTTCATATAATTCTACAGAGAAATGTGACTTCCAGCTTTCCTCCTAGCTTCAACGATGACCGTATACAACATAAGGTCTTAGGACAGAGGACGTCTACAGACAATATTTTATTCTTTTCAAGGGAGATACCTAATGGTGCAGGGATTAATGAAGTTAGTATCAAATCCTCCAGTTTGAAAAGTCTTTGCAGCAGAATCGGAATAAAGTCATGTAGAAATAGCTGGAAAAAAAAAATGTCACTGAACTGAAAGGGTTAACTCCACAGGTAGATATACACAATAGTTCTGTCAAGTTAAATTTGCCAAGACTTTCGTCCCTTTGCAACATACAGTGCTTCACGTAGTTCATTAGTAGGGAAAAGACAATTCTATAGTTCAGCTTCCTTCCGTACCACTTACTCGAACTAGCATCATACGAGTATACTAGTGTTAATCTATTGTTGCAGCTGAACATTTAAGGTGGCGAGAGAGCATTTTTAGGCGTAGTGAAAGTAAAAAATTTATAGAGACTCATTGCTTCTGCTCTCTCTGTACCCATTCCCCTGACTAGGAGGAAGAATTAACAAGAGCTTTACGCTAAAAAAAAAAAAACCTACTGTCCAACTTATACTATTGGTTCGAAGCTCTGCCAGGCTAAGCGAGGAAGAGTTCTCGAAAAGTTTTAGATGGTCACCAGCAGGTATTTGTTAAGTAAGAAGCCCTGGCTAAATCTGTTCAGCTTGAGGTAAGGGCCAGAAGGCGAGCAGAAACTAAGGCTCACGAATGTACAGTCGAGTGCAATAATAATCATACATTTTTTAGTCGAACAGTTATGAAACTGTTACGCAATATTCAGAAAGGTTTGTTGGGGTCCGAAGACCATATTATTTGGTTTCGACTGACACTGTTAACTCTCTCTCGTTATCAGTCGCAATGAAGTGTATCGATATTTGTGTTCGCCACTGTACAGTTCGCATCTCTAATATCTTCTCACCTTGATGGGCTGTCCTTGAGCGTTGAGGTAGGAGCAAACACCTGCAACTGTTCCATCGGCATCGGTCATCTGGTTGAGCGCCGCCCCCGACCCACAGGCGTTGCCCACACAAACGTAATGGGAGTCTATGGAGCCCAACTGAACCGCCACCACCTCAGCCATCACCAACACCACCTTTAACACGACACTGCTTCCCATCTGTCGTGGAAGGAAGTCAAAAAGAGCATTAGCTCACAGATCGTTTTCCATACATTTTCCGTACTCTAGGTATGAGAGACGACTGGTAGTTATGAGATTATATATGAGTTTCATCAACGTCTTAAACCACAGGACATCAGTATCACATTATTGCCACATCCTGATGATATTATTAAGATTCCATTACACACACACAGGTCGCTCCAGACAAGTGTACTGGGCTCTAAGTGGCTAAAGTGAATACCTTCAACCTACGTCATCACCAACACCAGCCTCAGCATTACTTTACGTCTTGTCTGTCGAAAAAACGAGTCTTCTATGCGGCTTAACGTCTCTAAAGTTTAACTGTCAAGAAAAACAACCAGATGGTATGAACTTTGGAACGTTATTCTTATTGTATTATTGTTACTTCTAGGGAGTTTGGTATTGTTTCTGGTAGGTAGCTGGGATTTACTGGAAAAACCGATTAAGGGATTCCTCTCTCTCTCTCTCTCTCTCTCTCTCTCTCTCTCTCTCTCTCTCTCTCTTTCTTGCTTCGCAAGACTGATCATAGTTAACAAATGCACTATGGTCTGTCAAGCAGAAAAATAAGCAATGAACAATATCGGAGTGGCAGCAGGGAGTAAAACTGAATATTTCTTCCACTACCACCCTTTAGATTCAAATGCACTTTCTTCCAAAACCGTTGCAAATCTGATGCATGATCATAGAAAAAGTAAACCGAATCTAAAATGGCCTCAGGGATCACCTGGAGTTAGTATGTCAAGTCGTGAGGCATCCTTTATAAACTGTATCGATGGTTGTGTGTAATAATATTCTCTAATGCATGATTCATCTGTTAAAGATTGGAGCAAGTGTACCGATGCTCGCGTAAGATCATGAGATATAGGTAGGTCTGTCATTACAACATGCCAATACCATCCTAACGATCAAGATATTTAGCATCCATTATTCGCGCCAGACCCTGGGTAGGTACACACAACTAGCACTTATCTATACCATTATATTGTGTGAGAGAGAGTTTTCTTTACTTCCGATAAGTCAGGGTATTGTCACCCGTATGTCTTTGATCCGACAGTAGTGTGTGCCAGAGAGCAATTCGACTGACTCTTAATTTGGCTGAAAAAAGAGAAAAAGTTTTGTAACCACAGTGCATTACTATGGACTAATCTTTTTGACACTCGTTGACTCAGTCCTGGTTCCCCACCACAAGGATTAAAGCAAAGGAAAGAAAACCTTCATTAACATCTCAAAATAATTGTTGCTTTTAGTCATTCCACATTTTAAAAATATTTATAACCAGATATTGTGCAGACATGCATGTTTAACAGACGAATAATGCACTGCAACTATTTGGATATCAGTATCATCCGTGGAAGACACTGGGATATTATTTTGAAAATAAAATGTAGACAGTTATTTAATTCTTGTAATATGTGCTTTAACGACATGAGTATTATTTCTTAAGAAAGTGTTAAGTCAACTATACTTATAAAATGTAGCAGATGAAACAGAATTCTAGCGAAGACATGAGTGCTTGTGTAAGCGAAGCTTCAGACCTCCAGCCCTTCCGAAAAACAACAGGAGGGAGAAGGTGGTGGGTGGTGGGGGAAGAACTTGTGCGATTAACCTGCCTTCTTTCCACACACCTTTGACATTTACCCTGTCCCTTTATTAGTGTTCACGGCTGTACAATACGTCCGCATAATGAAACAGCGTTTATTTTGAATATGCAAAAAAATTCGGCACGTCTTGAATATCTTAGACACCGGAAGTGGGATGTTAATATTAAGACGAAATATTCAAAAGAAGTCGCCAAGGAAAAGGCGCTAGGTAACTCTTATGCCAACGAATATATGGTTTCATGAAACACTTAAGTCACTACAACGATGATATCTTTTTCAGTTTCCCTTGCCACCCTCCAACGACATATTCTAGCTGATGTGAAGAGATTTCATGAATCCCTTGAACAATTCCTGACACACATTAAATCATTCAAGATTCTGCTTACGTTTACTAGGGAGGTATTTGATTCCTCGACGATACAGAGAAACTTTCCACGACAATTACACTGTGACCATTTTACTTTTACCTCAAAATACGAAGTTAGAAGCAATCCAACACAATCAGCAAGCTCTGGACAGAAGAGTGGTTAACCTTTCTACACTGGGAGGATGAATGAAACTGCCTTGCTGTGTTTGCGGTTCGGTATAAGGCTAGCAGGTGTAACGTCCACAGGTGTCTACATCGTCATACCTTGGTACACGTGTTGTATGCTGTATGACCAGAAAATGCAGGTATGTGTGTGTGTGTGTGTGTGTGTGTGTGTGTGTGTGTGTGTGTGTGTGTGTGTGTGAGCACAACTGACGTCGGATGTATTGTACGATTCATACCATAAGTCGTGCACAATTCCGTGAACATATTTTCTTTTCTTTATATATATTTGTCTATCTGCCTGTCTGTTTGTCTATCTATTTATCTGTCTATTCATCTGTCTATCTGTCTTTATGTGTGTGTGTGAATACTATATACATAATTTAAATACATACCGGTACATATTTATATATCTACATACGTATATATAATACCGTATATGTATACATATAAACAAAACTCTCTCTCTCTATCCATCCATCCTTCATCCAATCCTACGTTGCCCCATGAGGAGCGTAGGAGCCCGGGGCTAGGCAAGTTGGTCCTGACATTTAAGATGAGTGACCAGCCTCACTCATCCCTGAGTGGCATTACGTGAACAATGAACCCCAACCACCCCTTATATATGGTATATATATATATATATATATATATATATATATATATATATATATATATATATATATATATATATATATATATATATATAAAGGAAACACTACCAATGAATGCCATCTCCTTAGTACTGAACGAAACTTAGTAGACATGTATTAAATGTGGAGGGTGGGTATGAACATCGACTAAGTCGCACATAATAGTAATAATAATAATAATAATAATAATAATAATAATAATAAAACACTCAGAGAGTTTATATTTCCGCCAATGCCATTGCCATTAAAAAGGATCCGGATCAGGATCCGTGGATATAGGATCCGGATCAGGATCCGTGGATATAGGATCCGGATCAGGATCCGTGGATATAGGATCCGGATTCGGATCCGGATCAGCCCCCAGATTTGAACATTTCTTCATTGATGGCAGTTATGTATTCACCTGCATTTGTTTGTGTACAAGATATCTACCAGACTTCAATGAAATCTGGTGTTTACGTTGGCAGTGAGACAGTGGAAAGCTAATTAGGTTATAAGGAGGATCCGGGGCACGATGAATTATAGGCTGGAGCTGCCTCTCTCCTGCAGTCCACGATCCTCCTTTCAGGGGACAGAAAGCCAGCTGAGGGACGTTTGTATTACCTGGCCGCAGTGCCTCCCGGTTGTATAGGTGCTACAACATAAAAGTGTCCCTCGCCAGCACCGAACGAGGGTTACAAGGGTTAAGATACTTGTATGAACAACGTGTTACCTTCTTCACAAAAACAAGATTTCTAGCCTTATGGATCGTCACAAGTGGAGATACCGTAACACCTCTTCCTCAGCTATTTATTTTGCTTATTGCACATTACCGTTCCTTTGTATGTTAATTTCATCGTTCAGATAGAGACATAGGTTGCATTAATAGCACACAAAAAGGTACTGAAGTATGATAAGCTGATTAAACCATAAAAAAAAGTGTTACGAAATCTTCCAAGCTACTTAATGCTTATCGGGAAGCCAAGTGGTACAGAAGGGCAAAGATGGTACAGTGTTAAAAAAAGTCTAGTCAAGGGGTACGTCTTGGGTTCAAAGTACTACAGGTATATCCTCATGTAAATCGGGGTCGTGTGGAAAAAGGATTTTGAATATACAGTATATATATATGAAAAATGATAAGGCAGTTTGGGTCTGATAATGAACAAACTCGGTAGATGAGTGGAAGGTCAGCAAGATTTTTTTTTTTTTTTTTTTTTTTTTTAACAATGGGTCAAAGGTCAAGGTCACATGGCAAAGGCAACTAAAGGATTTATTTTTTTTTTCCCAAATTTAAGCCAAACTTTATCGAAAGGTTCAGGAAAACATAAGAGTAAACCAGTCCTACTTTGAAGACAATCAATATAATGTCAGTGTCACAGGAAAAAGTCAAAAGACAAGGTCACAGGGTTCAAGTGATTGAAGGGGTTTAAATGGTTGAAGGAGATGATGTGGTTGAAAAGGTTTAAACGGGCTGAAGGGGTTGAAGGGGCTGAAGGGACTGAAGGGGGTAAAGGGGTTGATGGGGTTGATGGCTTTGAAGAGGTTGCAGGAACTGAAGTGGCTGCAGGGACTGAAGTAGTTGATGGGATTGAAGGGGTTGTGGAGGGTGAAGTGGTTGCAGGGGTAGAAGTGGTTGAAAGGAGTGAAGGGGTTGACATGGTTGAAGGGGTTGAAGAAGTTGAAAGGGCGTATGAGGCTGAAGTGATTGATGGAATTGACGTGACTGAAAGGGTTGAAGTGGATGAAGTAACTGACGTGGCTGAAGGACCTGGGGGGGTTACTGGCTGAATCAGGTAGTATCTTCAAATCAAGGTCATGCACTGTAAAGGAACTGAGAAAGTGTCTATCAATCGCACGAAAAGCCACTAAGGAAGATGGCCAGTTTCTACTCAGATCCACTTTATCCCTAGAAGACGACACAAAACAGTCTACTTTACATCCAGGTCTTCACTGATGTCTGGTGGGTGACGAGGGACAAGAGGGAAATAGGATTCGTCTGATAGTCTTGTTGGCTCTAGAATCGTACCCACTGTCATCTAGTTGCAAGTTTGATGTTTAGTCAGTGTCGCCGGCTCCAAACCCCCCCACCCCCCCACCCCTACCGCCAAGCACCCCCGTCACGTGTACCACTGCTGACAGTTTCTTGTGTGTAGGGGGGGGGATCGGGGGGGGAGGAGGGGAGGGGGGGAGTGCAACCTTGACAGTAGATAACAGACGACTTTCACTGTTCCATATCATATCGTATTTTTGTTGTGTCCAGTCAATTTTCTTCACATTGGTGTTGGAAAACATGAGCATGCGTCACCTAATTCGATAACTTATTTTTCACTTTATTTTTGCTTTCTCAAGGCGACCTTAATGACCGCAACAATAAACAACAGAGCACTTTCCGTAATCTTATCTCTGGTGTATTTTCCATTCTTTTTGTCTCCAGGCAGGTGTATTCACCCTGGGAAATACTGTTTAACTGGAAGGTGAAAGAAAGGTTAAAACCATCATTAACCTCTTCTCTGCTATGGGCTCTCTTGGTCAGAATTAAATCATCTGGAAGGGGCAAAACTATTATAAATAAAATGACCCCACTGTACTTTGAGAATAAAGCTTATAGACTATATAGATACCTGGTGGTTTTAGTGGGATAAGCCTGACTGGCGTACTTGAGTACATGCATTCATTTCAGGCTAACAACAGAAGGTTTGGTCAAGTGGTAATATTTACCTGATCAAAATAAATTTGTACTTATTACAGTGCCTATGTATGGATTTCAGCTCTGAGGAGGGAAGTTCCTGTGAGTCTGCGACCTCCACATCCCTCCCATCGCTGAGAGAACTCTTGGCGTCAAAAAGCCTTGAAAACTCTCACGAGTAACTCCTTTGTTATTTATGAAGCTTCAGTCACATATGTACTACATTTAAGATGGACGGTGCAAGCCAAGTTCCACCCTTTCCGGATGACAGGTCACTGTCCCGAGACCCTCAGGCTCTCACCGTTACACAGACAGGAGCTACAGTAGTAACATCAGTCACTATCAGTCACAGAAAATAGAACGACGTAAAAAATAAGATGAATAGGACATTAAAATTAATACTGGGCAATACTGTTGCTTACTGATGAAAGTCCACAACTACCGCTATGATCAAAAACGTGCATATGAATAGCAGAGTGTAAGAATGAAGATGGCTATGAATCAGTTAATTACTTTTGAGTGGCACGTTATATATATATATATATATATATATATATATATATATATATATATATATATATATATATATATATATATATATATATATATATATATATATATATAAATACTGGTTCAATAACATTTCTTTCTATATTAATAATGATCATGCTGTGGAGATATCATTGGTATATTACATGCAACAATCGGTCATCACTGGACACATCAATTCATCTGAAATTTTAGCTCCTAGTGTAGTCCCACAACCATTCGCAAAACTGAATAAAAATCCAAATTGAAAAACATCGCACGGTGGTAGGCAGAATTTTCATAATTCTGATTGAAAAAGCTACCTTATAGCTTAATCAAGTTCTTCGTCTAGATTTAAGGGTATAAAAGAACGGAGTCTTTAATGTACAGTATACCCAGAGTGGAATTAATAAAAACAGTACCCGTGAAGAGCTAAAAGTGACACGGCAAATGAAAACCACCATTATACTTGAGTACTCCTGAAACAAGACTAGAAATAAGTGACAGATTTTTAATCAACTGCCTCATGAAATCCAGGATTTGTTTTTGTAGGAAAAACAAGTCTGTATAAACCTATCTGTATTAGTCCATAGTACTTTCACCACAGGATTCAACCATCTCCTAAGACGGAGAGTGAAGGCCATAGCTGACCCTTGTCCCTGCTGGAGAAGTACGAATGAGGAAATGGTTTCTGTAAGAAAGGTTACACATACCCAAGCAGAAGTGTTGTTCTGACCATGCATATGTTCGTGTCTGTATTCTGTTTTTGGTACGGCTGACAGGGTACGAACATAGGCATACGTGTGGATGGACATGCAACTACCACCCGTGTTAAATGTCCGCCTTGTTGCAGGCTTGAACCGTGGAATCGGGTCACACTCATCACGAGATGAGTACACTATACTATTTTTATTCAAACCTTGCATCAAACTGCTCTCTTCCCAGCTTGAACTTGAAACTGTAACAAAAGATTAACACCGGAAAGTTATGCTAGTCACAAAGAAGTGTTATAGGAAGAACGCAGAACTGCAGCACTGTCTATTTCTGCCAATGAACTGCGAAAATGAGGAGCAAAAGGTCGAACATATGGGGCAAGTTCCGGTGAAAGAGTAGAGTATCGAACCACCGCGGGGAGAGAAGTAGGAAGTTTTCGCCCATAAAGCAAATCTTAGTTAAAAAGGGTGAAGTTATCATAAGAGTGTTTATGAGTCCGTATACAGGGCTTTCGTGTGTTTTCCAAGGTTGGCAAGAGCAATCACAGTTCAAGTGGAAGTCTCTTATCTCGGTTCATAGATGTGGTTATTCCCCGGCTCGCGTTGTATCATCGTACGTTAACAGTCGGTCTTTACACATATCTCTCGTAAATGGGGTGACAATTCGAGAATTCAACACCGAACATTTAGAAATGAAAAAAGGATTAGATAACATACAGTATCAGTTTTTGGTTTTATCTGGACGTGGGATCTAAATGATTAGTAAAAAGATCGCCCGTTGAAGGTGCATCTGTGTCATGCTGACATTACAGTCAGCTGAAAAAAAAAAAAAAAAAAAAAAAAAAAAAGCCGGCATAACAGCCAACTGACAAAGCCGTCAGAAACCAAGTCTCTCTGGCCTAATATTTCCTTGTGTAATGGAATTTGTATCAGTTTTTTCAAAGTGTTCAGGTCAAGTTACTTCGTATCCATCCAGGCCTAAGACATCCAGTCTGTCCAGTCACGTCAAACACAGTCCATTTAAGTCACTTCAGTATTTAAGTCATGGTTCAACACAGTCAGAGAGATCAACCATTCCTGCCCATTTAAGTCCAGTCAGGTCACCAAGAAAATAATGTTGTGCCCGACAGTATTGCACTGAGAGACGTGAAGTATGCTGGGAAAAGGCTGAAGAAAAGGAAGGCTGCAGTTGTGTATGGGACTTATGTAGACATAATAACACATAGTGGATACAGCGAAATGAACTGCTATTAGATATGGCAGAGAGCTGTGATTATGCAAGTGTCGATATATATAAGTACTGTATGTCAGATAGAAGTGACCAAACTGAGTGCAAGAAAAACTGTGGAATAAGTGGGTAAGGTATAAGGGAAAAGAGTAACAGAACCCGTAAAATAGGTGTCAAGATAACTGGTGAAAGAGGCTGGATGTTTGACGTACTGTACAACCAGGGTACCCGACGTTGCCCTGGGAAAACCCTATGATGTTGCATAATGGCATTGCCTGGGACCCTTGATGGCCACTCTTCCTGTGGGAGACCACCTTAGTCTCGACCTAGGTTCCTCTTTGGACACATTTCCCCAGAGATATATTTTCCATGGACCTATTTTCCCACTATCCACCCACCTACTGACCCTGCCCACCAACCCCACCCGTCCTACCTTCCCCACGAATCCGTCCACCAGTCCAACCCATTGTAGCTAATGGTTGTAGGAGGGGGGACACTCAATGGCAATTGGCTGCCATGTTTCCAGCATCTCGATTATATTATTTCAAATTAGTTTTAATCGTGGCCATCAGAGGTAGCACATTAGCATCTGTAATGTACACATCTAAATTTGTCGTAAATAGTCCTCAATAGAGGACAGACACACAGACAGACTTACAGACGCTTCTCTTATATATCGTATATATATATATATATATATATATATATATATATATATATATATATATATATATATATATATATATATATATATATATATATACAGAGAGAGAGAGAGAGAGAGCAACAAGACAGATAGCTGAGAGTGTACAAGGGATATGCTGAAAGTGATTTATCACACTTATGGGTCTGGAAAAAGCTAATGAAAGCATGTACAGGGAGGGATTATAGATGTTACTGTTATATATATATAGTGTGGAAGGTAAACTTCAAGGAAAGCCGGAAATGTCACGTTGGCCAAAAATCAAGGATGAAAGCAGTAGAAACTGAACTGTCGAGGAATGTATGCGTTGGCGCTGATTGATTAAAAATACAGATAATCATGAGACGTAGAAAGCAAGGAGTTCAACTTATCAAAGAGAGTACATTTAGCTTGCAGTGAAAAATAATGAAAAAAAAGTAAAGAAATTAATACGACCATGATTACGTTTTTGACATTTGGTGAAATAAGCCTACTGTGTAAATTTCGTTTCTCTTTTTCTATTTTAAGACCTGTCACCTGATTTTTTTTGTTTCACATAATTCTCAACCGAAATAGGTGAGCAATCATATTTAAAGCTTTCTACTAGAGTGGTCCTCATTTATTTGATCTTATCAGATTATATTATTGTCAGAAAAAGTGTCTGAACTTGTAATGAGATGATGCCTACCATTAGTCCCTATATATAAAGACCATTCTACCTAGCTCCACTTTGAGTAGGTAAGTTATGTGGACACACACCAAGCCCATCCCATCTTCCCATAGAAGAACTTGCAGTTTTATATTTTATAGTCTTTCTTTGTGTTGGAGGGCGGCATCAGATGTCTTAACTTTATCTGTGCTTTAACAAATCCCTCTTCTATCCTCACCATTTCCGCACTTTGAAGCCTGCGTCATAAATTTATTATGGCGCTCATCTGTTTAGGGTATAGCAGGGATACTCTGGCGGGACAGCGTTTTTCTCCACGAATGTTTCAAACAAGGGCTTGTGAGACATATCTTTGGTTAGAGCAGGCTCATACACAACTCACTGTTTTATCATTGAGTAGTAGTCTTTCGTATCATAATTTAGCTCTGGGACTTGGAAGATCCATGTCATGCTGGGAGTTTGTTTTCTAGTTCTCTTGGTTCTTCGACTTGATAATTCTCAGATGTTTGAATGTTCATCATACAACATTACTGCCAATATGTTCTCACTGTAAAAAATAGACATTTCTCTGGAGGACAGAATGAATGATCTTCCTTCCGTTTTCTGGTACCTCCCAGGTTAGTTCAGTTATCTTGAATACGTACTGTGGACCACTGTGAAGATTACTGTGTGACTTGATTAAAGACAAGGTTTTAAGAGGGGTGCCATATAACATTGTATAGCTTAGAAAGTCAATATGGCATTGTGAGCCACCTAGAATTGCTGAGTTTTTCAGTCTGCTTGAATTCAAGACTCCTCCAGCAATATCCACTCTTGATAACCCAAGCAAAATCCCATATACGTACGTCTAATCATCACTGAGGTCATCAACAACTCCACTGTCTAGAAACAGTAAAGTAGAAGAGTCAGTTGGATGAAAATTTACAATCTGTTTTGTCTGACAAAGAGAAAGCTCCTTTCAAAATGGTTACGTGCATGACTTAGGCGCTTGAGTTACTCCATGTAGTTCATGTATTAAATATTGTAATAGAAGTTCATTGCTGTGCAGAGGACATACAAACCAGTGTAATGAGTGACCTTTCTGATCTTCAAGCTTATTACTTGGTCCATTCCTTCACCTGGTGTTGACGTTAGTTCCATCACACCCTACTGCTAGAAGTGTTTTGGGGTCAGTGTTGTGGTCACTCAAAAATCTTAGGAGGGATGCATATATGGACTAGGCTGTTCCAATTTTAGGTACAATATGCCCTAATATGTGTTGTCCAGGCTCTGCAATAAAGACAATATGCTCCTCTGTAATATTCTTTTTGAGATGCATACCATCCCCTAGTTTATCTTGAGTAAGAGTCTCATCTTTTCTACCATCAAAATCAAGCGATGTAACTCCTGCTTGATGCCAACTTTCATTGACTGCTTCAGAATGAAACTGGGGTCTTGCTTGTGTGTCAGCTTACTTCTGTCAATAACGTTAGTCCCATCATTGTTGCTTACAAAGCCCACTTCCTGATAGGCAGCTGTTGTCACTGCTGCAGCAACCTTATCAGATAACCCATATCTTTCACACTCTCTGGCTAGAGCCTATAAAAATTTTCGTATCTGTGTTGCTTTTCTTGACTTTGCTTTAATCTTCAGAATTCACAGTCAGTTGGTACTCAATGTTCATTTCCATAAGCAGACATTTTACCCAGTTTTACCAATTGCAGCTTACACTGCTTCGAGTTCTCATATTTCTGTGTTTGTGTTCTCACCGTCTGCACTCTTTCCTGTTTCTTTTTTAGCTCAGGTATCCCAGTCTTACTGACTGCGTGTGCTGGTCATTCAGAAACTCCAGTTCCAACTTTGGAACTGGACAAATGCATTGATCTAAAACACACTGGCAGCTCTCTATGTCAAACTGTTTAAGATTTGCCTCATAAAACTGCTGACTTTGGCTTTCGTCGATTCTGCATTCATTTGCTTCTCTAGAGTGTTTAATATCTGATTTATGCACGCATTGTTATATCTCATAATTCTGTCTGCAACTGAGTTTAAGGTACATGTTAGAACAAATGTTACTTTCCAGATATCAACAGCCTCTTCAGCCACTGCTGAGGTCACCTCCCACCCCTCTGTCCCACGTCGGAAAGATGCATGACACCGCGACAGTGACGCAGGATGATGTGGTTATGTGTAACATCCGCTGAGGAATTTGCCTAATCGACCCGAATTCCATTCATACAAAAATATTAACACATGAGCAACAAATGTGAGTAGTGAGGACAAATTGAGAAACCTCTCCCCCCCAAAAAAAAAAAAACACACACACAACCACTAACTAGCTCGAGCCATTAAATCACACGCTCGGCCAACAACAAATAACTGCTCTTAGATTACGTGGCGGCCACACTCAGATAATGTGCCTGGTCTCTGGTGTGTGACTGGGCAATGATCACCAAAATTTTTTTAAGCACATCACATCATAAAAATAAAAAACAAGAATGTAATATTTTGTACAAAACTTATGTAATACAGGGCCTCTACTTCGAGAAGAACAGTAGATAATTGAGACATTGTACAGTAGCCGTCCCTCTTTTCACTCTGTTTAGTCTGGACGAAGGTGACCGTATGTACAGTAAGACAGTTGGCGTCAGTGATGCGTTAGACTTTCTTTACTACTAAATAAACCTTTCTTTCTAACTTCTCCTGCATCTAAACCTATTCCATTCATGTCTCCAGACGACCGACAGTGTCCAAAGAGAGAGCAAAATAACAACACAAAGTCACCACAAAAGCTCCAGCCCACAGTTGACATGCCTAGAGCACGCACACGAGTCGATAGCGAGCAACTTCCCCAGAATGAGCCAAAATAAAAGCAGCAGTGCAGAAAGTTTGCGCTCATTAAATATCTAACTCTCCTTCATTGTTTGCCCACTATGTTTTTCCTTACGCAACCCTTCCTTCCCTATTTTTCTATCAACAGTAGGTTGCCTTTAGCTACCTAGCTTTCGTTTGGCGTTCATGATCCTGATACTGATACTGATTCTCGCCCAGCCTTAGAAGAGATAGGTACTTACATTTGAGAGAGAGAGAGAGAGAGAGAGAGAGAGAGAGAGAGAGAGAGAGAGAGAGAGAGAGAGAGAGAGAGAGAGAGAGAGAGAGAGAGGGAGGGAGGGAGAGAGAGAGATAAGATGTTAGGGTGGAGGCCGTGGTTCATATATATGGCGCAGTGAAATCGATCCCTCTTCGCAGTGTGTGTGAAGTTACCACCGAGAGACCAGGTGAGGTTACAGCGTTTTCGTCTGTACTCAATAACGACCCCAGCCTTTTCTATACCCTCCCTTATACTCTTGCCAGCCTTGCAGCACCATATTATTCTTGGCTAATCTTTCAAGTGGAGACCATGCCATTGTTATCGTTAATTATACTGTAGATAAGAATTATTTCAAAGTATTCTTTCATATGCAGGTAAAAGTAAACATCTTATATGTAACCAGTTACCTTGGAAATCAACACAGAACACATTTCAAGGATTATCCATGCACGATCTAGTCTTTGAAAAGGATTGCACTGTTTTGATTTATTATTTATAGAATAAAGACAGTGAACTCCATCGCATGTCTTGATCTCTACCAGTGCGTGTTTCAGAGTCATTCATTCATTCATTGCCAGACGCCACGTATCCCAAACGGGGTGACCAAGGGCTTAGAGTTAATTGTTTTACAGGGAGGGGCACTAATCCTCCACCAACCCCACTTGCTTCAATGTATTCGTCATACTTTGGGAATATACTTGTGCCTGTGCCCGTACATAATTACATGTGCCTCCGGTGACGAGGCGAAAATTACTAATTTTCTTCCACTGCTTAATATAGAGAATTTTATCATAATTATCTGAAGGTGGGATTGAAACAGGGATGTGTCATGTCTCCATGGTTGTTCAAACTGTATATGGATGAGGTTATAAAAGAGATACAAGGTAGGGCAGTGGATGTTGGAGCAACCCTAATAAGAGAGGGCAGTGTTTGGAAACACTGAACTGTTGTTTGCGGATGATACCGTATTGTTAAGTGAAGACGAGGGGGAACTAAGAGGCTTGGTGAATGAGTTTGGGAGAGTGTGTAAGAAACGGAATCTAGAGGTGAAGGTAGGGAAAAGTAAAGTTATGGTCTTCGAGAGAAGTGAAGTCGGTGAATATATATATATATATATATATATATATATATATATATATATATATATATATATATATATATATATATATATATATATATATGACAGAACAGAGGAAGGAAAAACAAATGAATTAAAAAAAAAAATCCATACACCAGATTACTTTCGTCCTCCGTTCATAAAATATCTGTAACAGTTAGACTTGAACAGCTGTAGGTTGAAGTTTGGAGGGAAACAACTCTGAGGAAGCGAGTTCCAGAGAGATGCAGTTCGGGGAATGAAAGAATTCTGATAGGCAGAAGTTCTGCAATATGGCTGAGTGATATTCCAGTCATGAGCGCTACCAGATTCCCGTGTAGCACGATAAAAATATACTGTATATATCTATATCTATATCTATATCTATAGGTAGATAGATAGATAGATAGACAGATACACACAAACACACGAAAGACTAGAAGTAAACTGTTTGCTGTCGGGCCCTATAGGAGATGGTTAACCGAAGCCAGTCTCTCTTTTCAGTCTGGACAAGGAAGACCGTATGTAAGGCAGTTGGAGTCGGTGATGCTGCTGCTGCTACTACTACTACTACTACTACTGCCATTACTACTACTACTAAAAATAATAATTATATACCTCATGGGGGAAGTCTACCTGGAATTCACGGGGTTCACGGACACAGAGATTAAACAAAAGACTAAAAGGTACCCCAGTGGACTCCAATTGGTAGAAAATCCAGGGATCATCTGCGGGGAGGGAAGGGGGTCCATAGGTGGCTTCTATAACTGTTGTGGAGGCTGAATGGGGATTGGCAGGAGGTAACCTTGAATCGGCTCCCCAGTACGTGTAAGCTAGATAGTTAGAGACTCTGGCATTTCTAGGAAGTGTCTGGCAAAAAGACACCACTGAAATATCGTAAGAAAAAATGACTGAAAGTTAGGCTTTACACTATTGTCATCTGCAAGGAAAACGTAACTTTAATTACATTATGATTTTACGATTACTGGTGTATTTTTTGTTGTATTTAAGAGAGGGCATTGATTTATTATTGTTACTATTATTATTATTATTTTATTATTATTATTATTATTATTATTTTATTATTATTATTATTATTATTATTATTATTATTATTATTGTTGTTGTTGTTGTTGTTGTTGTTTTTGTTATTATTGTTATCATTAGCCTATTATTATTGAATTGTAGATGATTCCAAATGGAGATGAGAACCTAGATAATAGAGCTTCAGTCAATGAAAACGTTTGCCATTAATTTACGGTTAATAACTGTTGCAGTTACCTTACTGTTCTGTTATTAACTGTTTTTCAGAGACTAAATTATTACATTTTCTGAAAATCTGGGGTACATAAAAATGCCTAATTTTTTTCTTATTTTGGTAAGCTGAACGAGAAAGATTTAATTTCTCTAAATGATCATCCAAATTTTCGTTGCTCCTTCTTGTCATTATTTTCGTTCCTGTTGATTTTACTCTCCAGTTTTTCATTTCAATTCTTGTAATACGGCCAACAGAGATTTAAAAAAAAAAAATCCAAGTGTGCGCTTGTCGAGCAATTGTTCAAGATGGGGATATTTTCCTTTTATTTTTTTTTTTTCTACATACGAAGCTAATTAATGTTTTTGGCTTTCTTTACTGATTCTGCAAACTGTCAGCATAATATCAAAAAATATATCATTCCCAGATATTTTTCTTGAATGATAGTCTTTAAATGAATATTATTCATAGTTTAACTAACATCTCATGATTACCAGTAGTATATTTAACTTTGGAGTTTGAGTACTGTACGTATGTAAAATTGTCATATTTCTTTCCGCTTAAGTTCAGCAAGATCAGTGGGAAAGAAGTGTCTTGACTTTTTTTTTTAAGTAAAAGTTACCAAAGGCTAGGCACTTCCATGGAAAAAAATAAAGCTCTGATCATTTCCAAATTAATGGACACATTGCTTTTAACAGGCTGGAAGACATAGGTAGAAGGGATTACAGACAGAGGAAGACAGTTCTCGACTTGACCTGTTGCATACGTGAAGGACTGGGAGTATCGGATAAATCTTGCGTTAGAGAGTTTTTGCATAATCAAGAGATTGGAATTCTAAAGATGACAAGCCTTAATCATCTCCATTATTGTTAATAAATAAGTACCATAAGCATGGGCAGTTGTCACATTGGTAATGAGATACTGATAAACGCGGGGCAGGTACAGATAATGGACTGAATCAGTCCATTTGTAGCATTTATCTAGTCTTTCTAACTGCAACTGATATGGCGTTTTATTACCACTGTGGAATCCAATTACCAATCCATTCTAGCAGCCTATCCCTGAAATCATGGGCTTTGACTTATGGATGTAAATTCAATCAGAGTTTTCAAAAAGTTTAGATGAAGCATACCAACAGATAGTTTTTTTTTTAAATTCTAATTAGATACGTAATTTTTGAAATCCATATTTGACAACGAGAAATTATTCCGAGTGCAAGCTGAAGTCTTTCATGATGTTAATGTTCCAGATGTTTAACATATCTGTCTCTGGTAATAGCTACTGACAAAGTGCAGTCTGTAAGTATAAAGATAAATGATATTATCCACCTAATTCTGATTTATCATGTTGTTTAAATATTAGAGATGAATTTCCTGAATTCCTGTCATGAGGCACATCGCTTCTTAACTCCTACCCTCCGTGGGACGTCATGTGATATGGAGAGGAGCGTACTCTCCTGGGGACGTCATTAGGGCGAGATATCTATGTTTTATGCAAGGGAGTGACATCTGGTAGTTCATTATTCAATTAAAAACCTTCCCTCACCCCACGCAACAGCCAGTTTATACTATACAGTACTCTTGTATCATCGGCAATATGTCTTTGTTCTGGTACTCCTTATCATACAAGATTTATTTTTTTCGTTGAAAGAACACTTTCTTTTCCTCACCGACATAGAAATTCCATGGAGACTAACAATGATTTCGTTCTTGGTCTTGCAGAGAAAAGCTTCATCACAGGTGTCTTAATTTTCTCAATTATCTTTCCCCTTCATGGAGTATTTGCGAATGGGATAATTGAGAGGAAGGCCTTTTTTTCCTCTTCTCTTCCATAAAATCTTCAGAAACAGTGCATTTGGCTACTTACTGGACAATATTGTCCGACGAAAAAAAAATTTCAGGAACGAATATACATACAACAGTTCTCATCATTTCAGAAACTCAAGATGTCAGCGCACTGGGTGTGCAGAACTCTGCTGCGGCCTCTGCAACAAACAGCAACACAGACCCATAATGTCCTGAATGGCATCCTTCTCCAGCGGCCTCTGTCGCCCCTCCTTGTGGCCGCCAGCACCAGAACACTGACGACATCGTCGCCACAGACCAAGGAAGGGAAGTTGGCAGGGAAAGTAGCCATCCTCACTGGCGCCACTGAAGGGTGAGTTGAGGTTGATCTGGCTCTCTCTCTCTCTCTCTCTCTCTCTCTCTCTATATATATATATATATATATATACATATATATATATATATATATATAGATAGATAGATAGATAGATAGATAGATAGATAGATAGATTTAGATATATATAGATATATGTATAGATATATCTATCTATCAATCTATCTACCTATCTATCTATCTACCTATCTATCTATCTATCTATCTATCTACCTATCTATCTATCTACCTATCTATCTACCTATCTATCTATCTACCTATCTATCTATCTATCTACCTATCTATCTATCTATCTATCTATATATCTATATATATATATATATATATATATATATATACATATATATATGTATATATATATATATATATATGTATATATATACACTCCACTATCCCGTATAGACTTGTACCCTGTATTTCCAGTCTTTGCTACTGTACGTATACTGTATAATATCTATCCAGGATCGGCCTGGCCATGGCGCGCCGGTTGGCTGAGGATGGAGCCAGCGTGGTAGTGAGCAGCAGGAAGCAAGAGAACGTGGATAAAGCAGTAGCCGAGCTGCACGGCCTCGGACTCACTGCCCACGGACTGACCTGTCATGTCGGAAATACAGAAGAACTTCAAAGGCTAGTCGATGAGGTAGGAACAGTCCAAAGCTGATCAGTAAGGAACGATCATTGGTAAACCACAGTTTCTGTTCTCCTTCATGCCTTCCTCATTCTAGAGACTTCTTACAATCTCTTTTCTATTCCCAAACGATTATACATAGCTTAGGGGAGACTTTTTGAAATGCAGGTTGTAGATGAGGCTTTCACTAACCCCGTGAAACACGAGAGGTTACCAGTTTCCATGGATTAAATTAACTCATGGTTGGGATAACTCTGGTTATCTACTCCTGCAAAACTTTGACGGTTTTATTCAACTGCAAGTAAATCATAACAACCTGAAGGTGTTAATATTCGTTCCACCACCATTAACTCTGAATATCAGAGCAAGTTCAGGATTAAGTTCCAAGTGACTCTTAGCGATTAAACTGCAGGCGAGTCATGTGAGCCTGAAGCTGTTAAACTTTAGCCAGATGACACATTTGTATTTTATTTTCGCTACTTACAGATTAGGAGGAGTTTAATGCTGGTAGGGCTTCTGAAAACTATATCTAAGCCCTTCTATTCCAAAAGTATTTCTGAAACTGCATAAATCTGTCTGCAGGTAGCAAAAATATAATAAATAAAGTCATGGTAGGGAGTAGGTAGAATCTTTCTTCACAATTCCTCTCTCTCTTCCAGGCTGTAAAGACATTTGGAGGCATCGACATCATGGTCTTTAACGCTGCAGTCAACCCAGTAACTATGGGACTAATGAATGTGAGTATCTAACATAGTGAGGCAGGAGTCATGTTTACCTTTTGGAGTTGCACAGCCGCATTCAGGAGTATGCAAACACATCTGCACGTATCATTTGTTGTAATGTCCACTGCTGGTGGGAAATGAACTGTTTCACTTACTGCCCCGCGCACTGATAATCAATGCACCAGACAGTAAGGGAAAAATTTCACGTATTACCAGAAGTGAATGCCATAATGAACAAAACGGATAGATGTGTATCTTCTTTTAATATCAGAACGAGATTGCACATAATCTCCTATTCAATCCATTACTGTCCCTTCAGGGGTATAAAGGTCAAGGGCCTGGGTAGCCTATCCAGTCCGAATATTTAAGGCGAGAAGGATCAGTCGCCTGTCCTTGAGCGGTATTTCGTGAACTCTGCCCCGTCCACCATTCAGATGCAAATGCTCGTGGGCCACATCCGGCTGACGTGATTAAACTCACTAGATCACCAGCGTCCATTTGTTTATGTGGTTATCATGCCACATAGTAAATGATTTCCAAAGAGCTAACCGTAATTATACACAGTGCGCTTTAAATGACGATATTTAAATGAAATAGACAAACACACTATTTCAATACAGCGGATAGAAAATAGAGACAATAGATAGAATTTATAAATTTAGATGACAAAAGATGGATGGGATACATTTAGTGACAATAAATAAGAAACAACATATATAGGGGCAATTGATAGCCGGAACTCATTTAGGAAGAATTGATAATTAGGACAGATTTTGGGAAATTTGCCACAGGGGATAGAAATTAGGTTGACATATTACTAGGATACACATATATATATATATATATATATATATATATATATATATATATATATATATATATATATATATATATATATATATATATATATATATATATATATATATATATATATATATAGACACAGCATTCTACCTATCAAAAGGCACCAGTTCACAATAAGACACATAACTATTTGAAATTTCATGACTCTGTAATTAATACCTTTTGAAATTTGCTCCTGAAACGAAATCTCTACGCTCAGCCGCCCAACCCCACGGACTGACACCAGTTATAACAATACCCTCCTCTTTCATTGTCAGGTGGAGGGTAATAAACGTGTATTAGAACTTTTCAGTAAAAACATATTTTTTTTCCTTTTGTCTAAACGTAATTATGGCAAATAGCTTAAGATTTTTGAAACGTAGGCTTGGTGACATCCACCTCTTACCAAACCGAAATTAATGTTAAGATTCTATATCGTACATCTACTGACCATCTACATGGTTTTCCAGTGCACTGAAAGCGTGTGGGACAAAGTGCATAACGTCAACCTAAAGAGTCCCTTTCTGTTAACGAAGATGGTGGTGCCGCATATGAAGGAAAGGAATGGAGGGGCGATCGTGTACGTCACAAGCAATGCTGCATACTCGAGTCCTTGGGTAAGACTATACAAGAAAACACAGGGTAAGATTACACAAATGTGCAAAAGGTGAGACCACGCAAACAAATACCGTACTGCACACGCACGGTGAGAATACAAAATTCCACAGAGGGTAAAGCTGGACAAGTTACACACACAAACAATACTGCATTATACAGCAAGATATGTATCGTGTTATGTACTGCTGTGGTCGGCTTACACACACGTAGCACGGGTGGGCAGTTTTGATATACACTTGTAAGTCGTTATTTCCTGTCTTTAAATCTTACGTTGAAATATAAAGGTATGTGCCACGTAGATGGACTGCGGGGCCTTAGGGAACGGATTATGAAGTCTATGATCAGAGTAGGGCGTGTGGCAAAATAATACGAAATCTAAATTGTTCCATGTGAGTTTCCTTTATTCTGATTATGCGAGATGGTACTCCATTGTCTAAGGGCGCATACACACGTGTGCTCAAACATATGTTGGCAACACAGCTGGCAACATGTTCGGGAACATTTTTGCAGCAGTATTTGGACAAATGTATGCAAACATGTTTCAGTGCAGCTTCGAACACTGGCAGCAGAGGTGATGGGATAAGTGTGTCCATACGAGGCAGCTGAGACTTCATCGTGATGTTGCCAACATGATCTGGACGCTGCTGCTCCCAACATGTTTGCAGCGTGTTCGTTACTGTGTTGCTTACATGTTGCAAACACTTGTTTGAGCACACGTGTGGACTCCCCCTTACTAACAGAAAATGAAAGAGGTTAAAAATACTGCTGAATGTAGAAAATTAAACTTTTTTTTTTTTTGGGGGGGGGGATGTTCTTATTATCATTATAAGATTGCTAGTCTTTCTTTTGGAAACCTATTGACAAAATACGTGTAAGAAAATAATGTTTGGTAACATATTGACAGAAGCTGAAATCAGTAAACAGTAGCTATATATTTTTTTAGCTTTAATATAATCGTACTATTATTCTGACCATTAATCTTCTTTCAAAGCTTAATTGTTCTTTCCCAGGAACATAATCACTTTCATAATTTGATAATCGCTCATTCATAGGAACATAATCGCTCTCTCACAGGAACGTAATTACCCTTTCACAGGAAAATAATTATACATTTTCACAAGAACGAAATTTCGCTTTCACAGGAACATAATTACACTTTCACAGGAACATAATTACACTTCCACAGGAACGTAATTACGCACTCATAGGAACATACTTACCCTTTCACAGGAACATATTTGCTCTTTAACAGGAATATAATTACACTTTCAAAAAGCATAATTACACATTCACTGGAACGTAATCACTTTTTCGCACGAACATAATTACTCTTTCACAGGAACATGCTGTTTCACATGAATTCAATCACTCACAGGAACTTGGAGCATACTGTGTCAGCAAAACGGGACTTCTTGGGCTCATGAAGGTGCTGTCTCAGGAGTTAGCAGAACACAACATCAGGGTCAACTGTTTTGCTCCAGGATTCGTAAATACAAAGTTTGGCAGTTTTGTAAGTATCCATTCAGTCAGGATGGTAGTTTTGTAAGTATCCATGCAGTCAGGATGGTAGTTTTGTAAGTATCCATTCAGTCAGGATTGTAGTTTTGTAAGTATCCATTCAGTCAGGATGGTAGTTTTGTAAGTATCCATTCAGTCAGGATGGTAGTTTTGTAAGTATCCATGCAGTCAGGATGGTAGTTTTGTAAGTATCCATGCAGTCAGGATGGTAGTTTTGTAAGTATCCATGCAGTCAGGATGGTCAGCTTTCGTTAGCAGCAGCGGGTGTGAGAGCGTGTTGTTACGTGTGTGTGTGTGTGTGTGTGTGTGTGTGTGTGTGTGTGTGTGTGAGATTCAGTTTTGCGTACATATCTTATTATTTTCATTCTCAAACATAGTACCTTTGTTAACTTTTGCATTTCAAGATTTCCTTTTAGTGTTTTAATGATATCAGGACAGATTTCCTCCGCTTGGACGTGTTAACACAGTTTTTCCTAAGCTGCCTTGTAGTTCTGATAAAGTCATACAAACCACTGTCCTGCAGTCTTTGCATTAAGATTTTTTTTTTTTTTATGTGTCCGACTCTGGGCATATGCTTCACAGCTTGCTCCCAAGGCCCAGTAGTCCTCTTACATACCATACACCTCTGCATGTTAGTTTCAATACCGTATAGCAGGGCCTTACAAAATTTCTTTTGCTAAAGCACTCTTTCAACTGAAACCCAAGAGGGAAAAAAATATATATAGATATCAGTTGCTTCATCAAACATGGGACAATGTACACAAATATACATAAACTTTTAGGATAATCTGTTTAATACGTTGGAACAATTTCCTGCTGAAGTACTACGGACAGCTTCTACAAAAATACTTTTTCACACCGTATCTCTTTCTTTTCAGATAATTGACAGAAAAGAGCTCCGTGACAAGGCATTATCTTTGTCTCCAATGAAAAGGTTCGTCAACTTTTGTAATTAAATCAATAAACATTTTTTTAGTTATACATCAATAAGCTAATATGTCAGTACCAAGGAATAGTTAGTGCGTCTCAATATGAAACTACGATAGTTTGGAAAGACAGCGTAGAAACAATATGGATTTATACCTGATAGTGCTACTGATGTGCTGTATGTGAAGGAATTTGTTCTTAGCAGGCAGTCATCATATAGAATATTTTTTTAGCAAGTCATCTAAAGTGCTGCCTGAAATGCATGAACACAGAGAAAGAATATCAGCGAACTGTCGGTGCCAAGTCTGATCGACAGTAATTATTTGCGACGACAGAAGCATGTAATTGTTATATTCGGTACACATGGGATGTTTTAGTAAACCACTATCAGTGCCTGAGAACAACTACAATGAGAAACGAAAAGCTGTCTCCGAAAAGTTTCTGCTCGCCCGTCTCAGTGGAGCATTAGGTCCATCTGTCTATTGCCAGACTCCTTAATCCCGTAATGGGTGGCCACAAACAAATCGCCTCCATGTCGCCCTGTCCCCCGCCATTTCAGTGCCCGGCTCGCAGCTCACAGCCCCTCTCTCATATACCTCTCCACTCCATTCTTCCATCTCATCTTTGGCCTCATCCTCCCTCTTCCTCCCCCTCCACCTCACATACACTCTCCTCGTCAGTCTCTCGCTCTCCATCCTCTCCACCTGGCCAAACCACCTCTCCTAAAACACTTCCTATCACATCCAAATCCACACACTCACTCATTTGTCAGTCTGTCTCCCCATGTGACTCCCCAGGCTCCTTTCAAATAACTCATTTCCACTGCTCTCAGTCTTGACTTATCTCCTTCCAAAAAGGTCCAAGCTTCACTTCCATACGTTAGAGTGGGTATCACAACACTGTCATGCAGTAATTTTTTCATTTCCATGCTCACTTCCCTATTTCTTATTACTGTTTTCAAAGAACCAGCAAACTTTCTTCTTTGTTGTACCCTTTCAAGCACTTCACCCTCTAAACTTCCATCCTTACTCATCACACCATCTAAATACTTAAACGCACACACATTTTCCATTTCCTCATCATTCAAGCTCATTGTACATTCAGTGACTTCATTTCTCTCGAAGACCATAACTTTACTCTTCCCTACATTTACCTTTAGAGTCTGTTTCTTACACACTCTTCCAAACTCATTCACCAAGCCTTGCAGTTCCCCTTCGTCTTCACTTAAGAGCACAGTATCATCTGCAAACAACAGTACAGAGAGTTTCCAAACACTGCCTTCTCTCACTGGGCCCCTTCAATATCCACTGCCCTACCTTGTATCTTCTTTATAATCCTTTCCATTTACAGATTGAGCACCCATGGAGACATGACACATCCCTGTCTCAATCCAACCTTCGAATAGAAAAGCATTAGGTACAGACTGGAAAATAATTAGGTTCGCAGCCTGGGGTAAACAGTCTTCAAGTGGACTGAGGAAACCAAAAAGATGACACTTTGATATCTTTGGGGACACGAACAAGAAGAGTTATGAAGCTTTATAATATATATATTTTGCATTTCCTATTTCGTGGAAGATACAAGACAATTTGCTTGCTGTTAGGTAAGATTGTCACACTCCGACGCCAGTTCAGAGAGGAGCTTCCAGTCTCCTATTTCTGCCAAGTCAGTAGCACCTCTTGACAGGTGAGTATATCTTGTTTCCTTTCTGAAGGGCTGGTAAGATATTCATCTAAAGATTGTGGGGGAAGGACCAGGGCAGAAGTGAAAGTTGGACAGTGGACAGAAAAGGTTCGGTACGTCTGCTCCAGACGGAAATACCTCATACGGCTCCTTAACAATTTCCGTGGCACTACAACCCATCGTTTCCCTTTTTTAATGCATCGGTGTCTGGGTTCAGGTTATAGAGTGACAGTGAAATTGGTGTATTTGAATCACCCTCTTACTGTCAGGGTGTCAGATAAAAAATCAGCAGCCAATACTATTTTCTATTCTATTTCCAGATTTGGAGAGCCGCACGAGATGGGTGGGGCCGCGTCCTTCCTGTGCAGCGACGACTCCTCCTTCATGACCGGAGAAACAATAGTGATCACCGGCGGGATGCATACTCGTCTCTAGTGCGACATGGGAAGGAACACTGTAATACAGTAGTAACCAGCAAAGAGTCTGGTTGATTATGGATGACAGAATGAATGCTTGTCTCAAGTAACACATGGGAAGGAAAACACGAATAGTAACGAACAAAAACTTTAGAATGTTATGGCTGACAGAATGAATACTCTTTTCCAGTGCCAAATGGAAAGGATCACAACGGTAATAATTAGCAATAATTTTATACACTTGTGGCTGGCGGGTTGTATGTTCTTCTCTAGTGCCATATAGGAGGGAACATAGAAATAACTAGAGCGGCACTCAGCGCATACCTCCACCAATGCCGGATCCGCCCCCAAATTTAATCGATTCTTTCTTGGTCCACGGCCCACCCTTCCACAAAATTTCGGTGAAATTCATTGAGAACTTTTGGAGATACTGTGCGGTAGGATCCGCTTCCGGACCCGAATCCACCCCAAAAGTTTAATAATTCTTTCTTGGTCCATGGCACACCCTTCCACAAAATTTCATTGAAATTCATTGAGAACGTTTGGAAATATGGTGTGAACGAACAAACAAATAATTTTAGATCACAATGAAAATCTAATCAATTGTTCATTGGGCCACACCCTACCCAAAAAATTTCATGAAAATCCGTCCTTAACTTTTTGAGTAATCCTGCTGACAGACAGACCAACAGACAGACAGACCAACCGACCAATAAACAAACAAACGTTGATTAAAACATATACCTCCTGGCGGAGGTAAACAACTATCAAAGGCTCTTAGACATAAGGTTAGTGAATAGTCCTGCACAACTGACCTATGAAGAAAATAATAGATGAATAACCATATTCAATACGTACATGGTAACTGATGTCGAAACTTTAGCTGTCAGAAAACTACTTCCTTTACGTATCAAATTCTGAACTTTTTAAGATGTTGCTAGCAATGAAGATATGTTAATGTTATGGTGTATAGATGTAGTATCGTCTTATTTTGCCATTCTGTATCAGGTCATTAATTATAAGGCGACGCAAACCTCCGTTATGTACGATCAAACTGAACTACAGAAGGGCGTTATTGACCCAAGTGAAAAGACTGTGTATACAGGGATGGATGGACCTTATCTTGGTGTTATCACTCCGCAACTCCTGAGACACATACTGGCATTTCTCTCATGAGAGTCATTATCCGCAAGTCATCAAAGGGACAGCCAGAAGATCGTCCTGGCACATGATGCATGATATTAATCTGGTGATGATTGTGAGTGTTGTGTGCGACTGTCCCATCAAAAGTATTATATGTCCAGGAAATGTTGTTAATGTTCAGAATTTCTCGCGGTGATATAAGCAGTTTGCCGCAATGAACAATATACATATATCAAAGCATATTAGTCTTACACTAATACAAGTACATAATTCTCCAGACAACATAGAGGCCATTAGTATATATATGACATGTCTTTGTTATGCTACTTTTTTTTTTTTAATTGTCTATGTAACCTTGACAAAATATGCCCAGGGCAAGACTGACAACTGATGTCCTTCCTGAGCATTTCCATATATGTCATTTATAACACTGCATTTTACTTCAGCATACTATCAACTTAAATGTATTTTAAGTTATGACGAGTATCTTCAGTGATACGACTGTGCATGCAACTTTCTGATATATCAAGCTAACAGTTTGCTTTTAACCTAATCTTCGACACTGATAGTTTAATCCTTTCAGTTTTGTGTGACTTTCTTGGCCACATCAGTATTGGACATGGCTAATATCACTTTACTAAGTAACTGATATATTGCTGAAATATGACAAGTGGCAAAGAATATTAAAAAGTACCATTAACTGAGATTTTGATGACTATGGGCCATTAGTGCCATGCCTTTTTGTGACGTTTTATACTTTAAATCTTCTACCCTGTAAGATAAGTATTAGTAAATATATAAGATCCATGTAGTCAACTCGCCACAATAGTCTGTTCTTATGAGATCTGTCTGTCGTAATGTATCCAACTGATTCACGACAGGAGCTCTTCATTTAAATAAAAATTGCACGTTTCAGTGTTTCCTTTTATATTTCTTTACTAAAATTAGCTACATTCCAGTGTAACAATTAGGAAAAATGTGACAGTGCAGAAATTTAATTAAAAAACACAAAATATCTTATAATCTTTCCCTTTCCGAAAACATCTGCAATACGTGTCACATTTCCACATCTTTTGCTGAGATTGAACTTCTGCTTCATCAAATTGAGTAATGTTCTGTATGACTGCCACATTAACACCATTTTGTTATATAATATATCTTTATATTCTACCAACAAATTTCTTTATTCATCTTGGGATACACACCTAATACTGTTTAATCTGAATAACACAGGGCTTCAGAATTAGCGTCAGAAATTAATTTTACTGGATACTGATTTCGGATGCGTCAGGTTAAAAGCTTGCAAGAATATAAAGGACAATAAAGCTAGACTACATTTTAATTCTACGTGACGTAAAATGCGCTTCTGTTCTACTTATTACGTGCTGAAGAAGGGCGCCTTCACGTGGTAACATAGATATCAGGGTGGTAGAGCTGCCCAGTTATACAAAGGTCACTCAAACCCCTCCCTATTCTCCGAAAAAAGGATGGTGAACTGCGAGAGAATGGTAGCTTCGGCCTGGAGGCAACCGGGTTCATCGGTTCCCAGCTCAAATGAGTCTGGAGTTGTAGCTACTACTACTACTACTACTTCTTCTGTCTTTTAGAACAGTCGGTTTAGAACATGATTGGTTAAGTGAAAAATGTCTGCAACGGTTAATATAAAAGCGAGTAAAGAAACTAATGTATAAAGAAAAGTCTTAAATCACTTGGGTTCTGTTACATCATTATTTTAAGTGACTTCAGCCAATGACAGACACAGTGAAAACAGTTAAGAGTGTTGGAGAGGGACGCCTTCGTGTGGTGACACAGTATAACCGGACGGGTAAACTGCTTGGTCAAACAAACGCCCCCCAGCTATTTTTCTATCCCCCGAGAGGAGGATGGTAGGCTGCAGGAAAAGGAAAATCCAAGCCTGAAGTCCACCGAGTTCACGTTTCGGATGATCCTGGTGCCACAATAGCAAAAACAGTTCAGGTCTGTGTCTGTCAGCTGAGGTTCATTTAGGGGGACCATCTAGAGCGAAATCTAAATATTGATTGATCTCGAAAAGTTTTATGTGATGTAGGATACATCATAATGAACTTGTGTATCAGTTTTCATTGTGACTGGATAATAAATATTGGCTCCAGATTTTTTTTTATCTTGCACGCTCTGCAAGCTTGTACCTTTAATCTTCGACCTGTCAGTAGGGTCCATGTTCACCAAAATTTTTGTGTAAGATGAGAAACCTATTCTAAGGATTTGTTGGTCAGAAATCAATAATATGTGAAAACTTTTTCTGTAGCAATTTTTTAATGTATATATTTTTCATCACTGTATTTTTTTTTTCTCATCCCTGCCTCGTGGAAACTACATAGAGTTACATCCCATCTTAAAAAAAAAAAAAAAAATCCCTTCTTTCAAAATAATAATAATAAATAAATAAATAAAATCTGCCCAGAACTTTTCCGACACCATTACTTTAAAGTTGCCAAAATGTACTTTTGAGATGTAGAAACCTAAAGTTTTTGTCTTGTTTGTAGAGCTAGATTGATGTACGTTTGACGTATGCCATTTCTTTTCACATATTAGATAAATACAAGTGTTTTGTGTTCGTATGGCACCTTGTTCCCTCAATTTGCTGGATATTAGCCACACGAAGGTAAGGGTATCACGAGGCACCACCTGACTCATTGTAGCAAGGTGTCGAGTGTCCTCCTGCAGTGGCTGTTGGACAAAACGTTTTCAATCTCTTCTTCGCTTGGGCAACTTCCGAAGTTCCGTTTGTCTTGGCTCTGAGGCCAAACTTCTTCTCGGACTTGGGCTTGATGAAAGAAACATGTGGGATATGGCAACAACAAAATGTGTGCCCCCACACCTTGGCTACGGTGTGAGTCTGAGCCCACAGAAGCACACATGCATGGTACATACAAACCACTCAGCATTCAGTTCGCTCTAGGAATCCATTTTATCTCAATTATTTTGGAAAAAATATAACATATAGAGTTCACAAAATATGACACAAGTGGCACGCGTGGCTCAGGTGGCAGGCGTACCTCAGTGCCGGGAAAGTATAGCTCTATATAACGGTCACATGAGTCGATATATTACCTTAGACTTCTTAGACATGCTTCTTTAGTTGCCCATGTTATCAACGCTTTCTTTGGTAGTGTTCTGAGAAAACGAAAAAAAAAAAAAATTATCTCTCCCTCTTAATGGCCCCCTTAGGTATATCTTGGCCCATCAACATCGATTCATGTGACTGATGATATATTTCACTTATGCTTGCAGATGATACTGTGCTGATCACTACTGTAGGCTTGTTTTAGTGTGGTAGAATTGGACCATTCCTACAGCCTGAATACTAAGTCATGGATGCATGAAATTTTAAGAGTCATAGTTATAAGGTAGGAATGAGTCTCCTTGGTTACAATAGAGTATTTTGTTCTCAAGACGGACAGTGTGGGAGAACAATTTATACAAAAATGGGTAGAACAAATTAAGCTTTTCTATCCTATGGTTGTATTTTCTGTTTTGGTTGGATAACCAAGAGAATAATCTATGGAAAGCAGGTAAGATCTGCAGCAATGAAAAGGTAAATGCAGGCAGTACATGTTTCCCTCCAGCCTGAAATTTCAGTTGAAAGCTGAATACATAAGAGTAGTTATATGGGCAAATGTAAAAATGTACATTTAGAACACATATTTCAATATTTACTGGGGAAGCCAAGACGATCATCACGAATATATGATACTTCGTCAGTGTATCTTTGTCCTCATCCTTCTCCTCCACTGTCCTCCTCCCAGTCCCCCTTTCTCCTATTCTTCCTCTTCCTCTTCTCTTCGTATTCCTCGTCCTTCTCCTTCTCTTTTCTTCCTCTCCTTCTCTTCGACCTCCTCCTCCACTTCTTCCTCCCCTTTTTCCTTCTCTTCCTCCGCCTTGTCCACCTCCTTGTCCCTTTCTCTTCCTTCTCCCTGCCGTCCTCCTCTTCTTTTCCTCCTCATCCTCATCTTTGTCGTCGTCGTAGTCGTTGTCGTCGCCGTCCCCTTCCCCTTCCTCATTGTCCTCCTCCTTCTCCTCCTCCTCCTCCTCCTCCTCATCATCATCATCATCATCATCAACCCCCCCTTTTTTTTTTTTTTTTTTTCCAGTCGTCATGGTTACAAGCAACCTTGTGTCCACTTCTGCCTCATGCGAATCAACACCGTTAGTTTGTTAATATATTGCTTCAGTTCCTGTTTGGTGTTTAAGTGTCCCTGGCAAATTTTCCTTGAAGATCATTAGAGGGACGAAAGGACTGTGTGTGTGTGTGTGTGTGTGTGTGTGTGTGTGTGTGTGTGTGTGTGTGTGTAACCTCGTCAGCCAGGTATTTTACTTATGTATTTATTTTTCAGCACAAGAGATACCCGTCCTGCTAAAAGAGCTAATCTTTAACATTACATAATCAGGCCCTCGATCTTACCCGATGACTCGTCGTTCAGAACCAGGTTTTATCAAAGCCTCTTCAGATCGTTTCAGTGCTATCAGTCTTTCACATACTGTAGGGCCGATAAAATAAGGAAAAAATAAAAGACAACAAAACTGGTGCACACCTCGGGCGAAACAGTTTAACCCTACGGATGACAGGTATTGGAAAGTACTCAATAATTTTTCCCTCAGTATTGGTAAATCTGTTTTCACGAGGATGTTACGGTGTGCCCCATATTTAGATATGCCATTCAGTGTTATTATTTTATACGTAATTAGATGATAATAAATGAATCCTCTTGGGACTTCATTAGCCATATCGATTACACCAAAGCTATATGTTCTCAAGACACCAATCTCCTTCTATTAGCCTACTTATATTTTGTGTCTAGTCCGTCGGCTTCAGACGAATATATTTACCATACGATAGCTTTTCAAACTGGACGGGTTGGATACAACATTAATTTTCTCCTTCAGCAAAGAGATCTCTCTCATTGTCTTGACGCAGCATGAATACACCAATAAATAAAACAGATAAATAAAGACATGTCACTGAACTAAGAGAGAAGCCCAACTTTCTGCACTGACTATTAATTTGTTTCTGCAGTAAAAACAAGAGGCATAAGAAGATTACACCATCTTCCTTTCTAGTCCTTCCTCCAGAAAGAAAGCTTGGTTTTGACAAAGATGTGATAGTATGTACATGTTTGCGAGTCTCAGCTTCAAGGTTATTGTAGACTATAACACCAGTGTCCTAAAGCATTTGTTGGCTCCTTCAAATAATTATCCATTTAATGTTGATATTCTTGCTACCATCAGACGATTTCGGAGCTAGGGAGGTTTAATAAAGACCTTTGCTAACTCACTTGGGGAAGAGAGATCTAGTTGTAATGAAATAATTTACAGGAAGCGGAAAAAAAACTTGACACAACCCGGCCCGGCCCGACACGACATGGCCCAACCTGGATGGTTTTCATAAGCTAATAACTTTTCTGTGTGAGACAGAGGCGATTCTTTCGGTAGGTAGTACTTACATTCAACAAATTTTGTTTTTAGGTATATATTTACTCATGATACAAAAGAAACCCCCTGGAATCTCAGCTTTCCATGAGAAAGTACCGAGGGCTTCAACTGACATGCTCCACTATGAAATCGATTAAAAAAAGATTGCCGGTTTTAACACTGTGTTTTTTTGCATGAATTCTAACTATTAAATATATTATTACTCTCATAATTTTACATGAACGTTTTTTCCATGTTTAGGGTGAATTTAGCAAGGGTAATCGACCCATTTCTGGGTGTTATCATTCGATCAATAGCCAAGCATTTACCAATGCGGTTGTCGCCAAAAATGTTGAAAGTCTACAGTAAGATGAAATTATGATGATAGGCGTATGCACAAACGCTCGCTTGCTCTTACGCGCTCATAAAACGCACCTCACTGGTAAATGTAGGAGAGATGGGCTGGGGTGAGTGGTGTGGAAAGAGATAGGTCTAGGGAGGTTAAGGCCACAAGATAACCTGTTTTAGAGACATGCTGATAGCTTAAAGTGGCTCGTTTAGGAAATGCCCTCATTGTACTCTACACTGATGGTGCCTGAATTTTTGTAATGTGTGGTTAACAGTTATCTTATTGAGACGAAAACTACTACAACTACTATTACTACTACTGCTACTACCACTACTGTTGCTTCCACTACTACTAGTACTACTGCTACCATTACTACTACTCTGCTTCTACTGCTACTAACAATAATTATAATAATAATTATTATTATAATACAAAATAATAATAATAATGAAAATAATAATAATAATAACAATATGTGAGACATTCATTTCACTGTCTTTTTTATTCAAGGAAGAAGGACTCAAAAGCTAGAATCTCGCAATAATTATTCACCCCAAGAAGTAACAAATAAAGAGAGCCAAAGTCAAGATCCGTTCATTTCGAAATGTCTGGACACATTGCGTTTAAAAGACTGGAGGTCATAGGTAGGAAGAAATGCAGACGGAGGAATACAGTTTCAGAGTTGATCTGCTGCATACATAAAAGCCTTGAAGTATCGGGTAACTCTTGTATTAGAGAGTTAGACAGAAAAGGGGTGGGAGTTTGCTGCCAGATGGGTGCTACGTACCCATCATCATATATATATATATATAAACAAAGAAACTCGAATCCACTCAGCAGGACATGGTGTTCCCAAGGTATACTGCTAAGTTGACTACAAAAAGGTGAACAACGAATCCTCTCGCCACCCAAGGCGAGATGGGATCTCTGTCTGAAATCCGAATTTACTTTCTGCAACGCCTATAGAAGATAAATAATTATCTAACATGCTATTGATCATATTTATATTTGGGCTTTCCACAACGATTTCTGGGAACCTTACCCATTCATTGATAACATTGTTAGTCAAGAAATTCCTCTCTGGTAACGCCTGGGTTATCTTTGTGCCCTGATAGTTCCCAGCTATGCACCGGTGTGGGTATTTCCTGGGCAAATGTGATGAAATTACCGTCTTTTACATTACCAAATTTCTCGACCATCTATAAACAATTAGATTTTCCCCTCAATCAACGCTCGCATACAGAGTAAAGGTGTAGCTGTTTGAACATTCCTCTGTAAGTTTTATTACAGATTGAAGGAGTAACTTTATCTGCTTTTCTTTATACGGATTCTAATGTAGCTAATAATCTTGCTCAGGTGCGGGATCCAAAACTAAATACGTGTTCTAAGAGTGGTCGGACCAAACATTTATGTAACGGAATGTCTCTGCATCTGAAAGTGAAATTTCTTTTGATAAATACTGTCACATTATTGACCCCTTGGCCGCTTCACTACATTGTTGGAAAAATCTTAAATCTCTTAATATTGTTGCATCTAGATCCTTAACGCTGTTTGATCCCCTCATTATTTGTCCTGGCATTTCACATTCATATCTTTTATTGCGTCTGACTACCTATAGTACTTGGCGTTTATTTACATTAAAGGACATTTGCCAGTTTGTTGACCACACAGCAAATCATATTTTGCTGAAATGTTTTTATAGTAATTTAATATCGCAGTAATGTTTCATTACCTATTTTGGCGTTATATGCGAGTCTGATTTGAAGTTATTCAATCCAACATTTATCTCGTTCATGTAAATCGTGGAAAGAACCGGTACACTGTTCCCTACTGACACCTCTGGAGAGGACTCCCTGTTGCCTAATATTTATCCGTTTCGTACCATGCAACCACCTGTCTAACCATCCGTACGCGTTTCCGGTAATTCCCGCTGCTTTAACTTTAAGCAACAATTTCTCATGAGGTACAGCATCTTATCAAAACCTTTCGAAAGCCGTGTTGTGAATCTCTACTGAAATCAGATCTTTCTAGGCAGTCTGCTCGCTTGTTCCGAATAATGATTTTCAGTAATTTACACACCACGGAAGTTCATCTCATTGGACCGTAGTTTCTCGGCCTTTTTCAGTCACCATTCTTAAATATCAAGGTCACGTGAGCCAACTTCTAATCTTCAGGGCCATTCCTTCACTCACCGACGTATTAAAAATGGAAGCTAAATGGCCAAAAGATTTACTTCCAACTTGTTTGAGAGAGAGAGAGAGAGAGAGAGAGAGAGAGAGAGAGATAAGATATCAATATGGAGGCCTTAGTCCATATTATTGACGCAGAAAAAATGATCTCCCCTAGCAGTTTGTGTGAAGTTACCACTGAGAGAGCAGGTGAGGATACAGCGCTTTCGTCTTTACTCAGTAACGACCCCAGCCTTTTCTATACCCTCCTTTATACACTTGCCAGTCTTGTAGCTCCATATATATATATATATATATATATATATATATATATATATATATCTTCATGGGGTAATTGTTAATGGGGCACAGGGGTTTAATGAATACTGACTAATTGAGAGGAAAGCCTTGACATGTTATCTTCTCTTCCTTAGAATTTTCAGCCATAGTGTAAAGGGCCACTTACTGGGCAGTAATGTCCAATACACACACAAAAAAAAATCCAGATTTCAGGAGCGAATATGCAACCATGAATTCTCATCATTTCAGAAACTCAAGATGTCAGCGCATTGGGTGTGCAAAACTCTGCTGCGGCCTCTGCAACAAACAGCAACACAGACCCATAATGTCCTGAATGGCATCCTTCTCCAGCGGCCTCTGTCGCCCCTCCTTGTGGCCGCCAGCACCAGAACACTGACGACATCGTCGCCACAGACCAAGGAAGGGAGGCTGGCAGGGAAAGTAGCCATCCTCACTGGCTCCACTGAAGGGTGAGTTGAGGTTGATCTGACTATATATTTTTTTTCTTTTTAATGCAGTGCCAGATCTCCTCGCTAGACGTACGGAAGGGAGTCATTGGTGTATTGGTTAGCACATTACTCTTTTAATAGATACCCCTTCTCCATTTGTACTTCGCCGGTTTGAGGAAGGCTTAATTGTGGCTCTCACCGAGAAGGTCCGGTTCTGTAGTGAACCCAATATGGACTGGTACTGAATGACATATACAGACTTCCTATTCTTGTGGAACATGTCTTTGTTACGTGTGGTATTTGACCAAAATTTTATTTCTAACTGCTTTTTGAGAGTTGTGAAGTGTAAAGTTGGTTATTTTCCTTACCCTGTCCCTCCAGAATTCTCTGGGTTTTGGTTCCTCATATGTTTTGGCATATGAATTTACTCCAGACGTTAGCTAGACAGTCCATTCTCTGACGCCCAAGATACCAGATGACGAATTTAATAGCAAAATGATAAGCAAGCCATTTGAACCAACAACTTTATTATTATTATAATTATTATAATTATTATTATTATCATTATTATAATGCTTGGGGTAAGGCTGATTGCACATAACATTTATGTGATACTTCGTGGATTTTCTCTGCATTGAGGCAATGATACGTGGAATTCAGGGGTTCATTTAACACTTATCACCTTCACGAATATTCACAATCTGTGTGGAGTCAGTGGAAGGGGTAAAGGTACAGGCACTTGAGGCACTTCATGTCACTGTATTTGATAGATGCTTCCTCTGCTCGACAACATTACTTTCTGCTTGTTTTATTTTTTGAGAAAGGCTTATTCCGCCGTATCAAGGAATTCATAATGATCCTCAGTGATCGAGGGAAGCTCAGGTAAGCCTTTGCTGTCCGCTCCAGGGAGCAAGGTAGGCTGAAATGTACAGTATATAGTATACGCATTGATGCTATGATTATAATAATGTTTTCTACATTTACTGTTAGAGTAATTTCATAATTATGTGCTCATCAGGAACAGTCTGTTTTTGAACAGCACTGCACTATCCTGTATAGATTTGTACCCTTTATCTCCAGTCTTTGGTACTGTACATATACAGTACTGTATGATATCTATCCAGGATCGGCCTGGCCATGGCGCGCCGGTTGGCTGAGGATGGAGCCAGCGTGGTAGTGAGCAGCAGGAAGCAAGAGAACGTGGATAAAGCATTAACCGAGCTGCACGGCCTCGGACTCACTGCCCATGGACTGACCTGTCATGTTGGAAGTACAGAAGATCTTCAGAGGCTAGTCGATGAGGTAGGAACAGTCCAAGGCTGATCAGTAAGGAACGATCATTGGTGAACCACAGTTTCTGTTCTCCTTCATGCCTTCCTCATTCTGAAGACTTCTTACAATCTTTGTTCTATTCCCAAACGATTATACATAGCTTAGGGGAGACTTTTTGAAATGCAGGTTGTAGATGAGGCTTTCACTAACCCCGTGAAACACGAGAGGTTACCAGTTTCCATGGATTAAATTAACTCATGGTTGGGATAACTCTGGTTATCTACTCCTGCAAAACTTTGACGGTTTTATTCAACTGCAAGTAGATCATAACAACCTGAAGGTGTTAATATTCGTTCCACCACCATTAACTCTGAATATCAGAGCAAGTTCAGGATTAAGTTCCAAGTGACTCTTAGCGATTAAACTGCAGGCGAGTCATGTGAGCCTGAAGCTGTTAAACTTTAGCCAGATGACACATTTGTATTTTATTTTCGCTACTTACAGATTAGGAGGAGTTTAATGCTGGTAGGGCTTCTGAAAACTATATCTAAGCCCTTCTATTCCAAAAGTATTTCTGAAACTGCATAAATCTGTCTGCAGGTAGCAAAGTTATAATAAATTAAATCATGGTAGGGAGTAGGTATAATCTTTCTTCACAATTCCTCTCTCTCTTCCAGGCTGTAAAGACATTTGGAGGCATCGACGTCATGGTCTTTAACGCTGCAGTCAACCCAGTAACTAAAGGAATAATGAATGTGAGTATCTAACATAGTGAGGCAGGAGTCATTTTTACTTTTTTTGAGTTGTGATGTCCACTACTGGTGTGAAGTGAACTGTTTCACTTACTACCTCGTGAAATGTCAGTGCACCAGACGGTAAGAGAAAAATTCCATATATCACCAGCAGTGAACACTACAGTGCTCAAAACGGATAAATCTGTGCCGTTCTCTAATGAACGAGAGTGCACCGATCTATTATCCAATCTCTTACTGTCCTTTCAAGAGGGTAGAGGTGAGTGGCTTGGGTAAATAATAAACTAAAATTCCTAGCTTTACCAATGGTTGGCTGTGATATTAATGGCTATGAATTATTCTGTTCATATTACATACTATAATGTTTATAATGTGTATTAGAACTCTTCATTAAAAACAGATTTTTTTCCCTTGTCTACACAAAAGTAATCATGACAAATAGCTTACGATTCACCTCTTAGCAAACCGAAATTAATACTAAGATTCTATATATCTTACTACTACTGACCATCTACATGATTTTCCAGTGCCCGGAAAGTGTATGGGACAAAGTGCATAACATCAACCTGAAGAGTCCCTTTCTGTTAACGAAGATGGTGGTGCCGCATATGAAGGAGAGGAAGGGAGGGGCGATCGTGTACGTCACAACCAACTCTGCATACATGACTCCTTGGGTAAGATTGTATAGATATCACAGGGAAAGATTACACAAATGCGCAGAAGGTGAGACCACGCAAGCAAATACCGTGCTACACACGCATGGTGAGAATACACAATGCCACAGTGGATAAAACTGGACAGATTTCAAACACAGAAAATACCGCGTTATACAGCAAGATATGTGCAGTGTTATGTACTGTTGTGGCCGTCTTACACATCCAGGCATGGGTTGGCAGCTTTAATATACATGTGAAAGTCTTTATTTGCTGGTCTGTAACTGCAACTGGCTGTAGGGCAGTGGTTACATCAAGTTATGAGATGGACATAACTTCCCCCAACCCAGGGCCTCAAGAATAGACGGACTGCGACTATGGAAGGTTTTTGAAATCTGAAGTCGAGATGAGAAGGTATGTGGCACATAGAAGAACTGCTTGCCTTAGGAAATGGATTATGAAGTCTATGATTAGAGTAGGACGTGTGGCAGAAAAAAAAAATCAGTTCAAAATTGTTCCAGGCAGGTTTCCTATATTCTGATTATGTGACATGGTACTCCACTGTCTTACTGACAGATAAAGAGAGAGATAACAAATCCTACTAAATGTAGAAAATAAAACTTTTTTTTCTCTTACTACATCGGTGAGAAGATTACTAGTTTGGTAACCAATTAACAGAATACTACAGGAGAAAAAACCCCAAAACTATAATATATATATATATATATATATATATATATATGTGTGTGTGTGTGTGTGTGTGTGTGTGTACACAGTATATATAATTTCTTATAACAGCTTTCATGATAACTGGACACCACTAATGTTTCTTATCAAGTCAGTAATCTTTGACAACATATTGATATAATAAGAATGCAGAGGACTTGATTACGCTGAAATCAAGCAACAGTAGTTGCTTGTTTTTGAGTCCTAATATTTTCTTACTCTAATTTTGACCATTAATTTTCTTTCACAGATTAATCAGTCTTTCTCCAGAACATAATCACTTTTATAAACTGATAATTGATAAGCGTTCTTTCACAGGATCATCGTTTCTCTTTCACTGGAATATGATCACTCTTTCACAGGAACTTGGAGCCTACTGTGTGAGCAAAACGGGACTCCTTGCCCTCATGAAGGTGATGTCACAGGAGTTGGCACAGGACAACATCAGGGTCAACTGTTTGGCTCCGGGATTCATAAGATCAAAGTTTGGGAGTTATGTAAGTATCTGTTTAGTCATGATGGTCTGCTTTTGTTAGGAACAGTGGGTATGAAAGCGTGTTCTTATTGTGTGTGTGTGTGTGTGTGTGTGTGTGTGTGTGTGTGTGTGTGTGATTCAGTTTCACTTCATGTCTTATTATTTCATTCTCAGATACAGTACATTTGTAAATTTTGTCATTTCGAGCTTATTTTTTGTTTGACTTAATGATCTCGGGACAGAACTGATCAGCTTCGACATGTTAATACAGTTTTCCCTAAGGCGTTTGGTAGTTCTGATAAAGTCATACAAACCAGTGTCCTGTAATTTTTACATTAAGAATTGAATAACTATGGTTAGTCTCAACAGAGTATAGCAGAACTCTACAAAAAAAATTTCGGTAAAGCAATATTTCAACTGAAACTCAAGTGGAAACAAAAATATACAGATATCAGTTGTTTCATCGTAACATGGGACATTATACACTATTGTATATAAACTTTTAGCACAGTCTGATGAAAACGTTGGAACAATCCAGGGGAAATTACTAGGGAGAGTTTCTAATAAAAAATATTTTTACACTGTATCTTTTTCTTTTCAGATCCTTGAAACAAAAGAGCTCTATGAGAAGGCAATTGCTATGACTCCAATGAAAAGGTTAGTCCACTTTTGTACTTAAATCAATAACCATTTTCTTTTTTTAGGTATACATCAATAAGCTAACATGTCAATACCAAGGAGTAGTTAGTGCATCTCAGTATGAAAATATGATAGTTTGGAAAGACAAGGTAGAAATACTACGGATTTACACCTGTAAGTTTTTTTTTTTTTTTTTTTTTTTATGTGTCCGACTCTGGGCATAGGCTTCACAGCCTGCTCTCAAGGCCCAGCAGTCCTCCTACATACCATACACCTCTACATGTCACCACTTCGGCGCTAACACCCACCGTCCATATTGAATACATGCTAGGGCTGTCTCATACAGGACTGGTGTATTGGTATAAGCGGGGGTATTTTTACGACATGTCGGCGGGTCTTCTGGTAGATCAGTAAAGCCTGATTTTAATGAAATTCAAATCCTTAAACTGTTCCCTGCCCCAGCCGGGATTCGAACCTGGGTCCGTTAGGACTACAGGCCACCTCTCTACCGATTGAGCCACCGCCTCCCCCAAATGATGTTGTTTGTTCATAGCAGGCAGTCATTATATAGATACCCGGTAATATTTTTAGCAAGTTATCTAAAGTGTTGCCTGAAATGTGTGGACATAGGGAAAGACCATCTGCCTGTGAAGTTTTCAACAAACTGTGGGTGCCAAGTCTGACCGACTGTAATTATTTGCGACGACAGACATGTAATTGTTATACTCGGCACACTTAGGATATCTTAGCAAACCACTATCAGTGCCTGAGAATAACTGCACTGGCTAGACGAAAAGCTGTCTCCGAAAAGTTTCTGCGACAAGCGTCGCCCGTCTCACTGGAATATTAGGTACAGACCAAAAAAAAAAAAAAATAGTTTCCCAGTCTGGGGTAAACAGTCCTCAGGTGGACTGAGAAAACCAAAAAGATGACATTTTGATTTTTTGGGGGATACGAACAAGAAGAGTTATAAAGCTTCATAACTCTTCCTGTTTCGAGGAAGATACGAATCAGTTTTGTATTTCCTGTTTCGAGGAAGATACGAATCAGTTTTGCTTGCATCTTGGTAAGGTTGTCACACCCCGAAGTCAGTTTAGAGAGGAGCTTCCAGTGTCCCACTTATGCCTAATTAGTAGCATTTCTTGACATACAGGTCTTTCTTGTTTCCTTTCTGAAGGGCTTGTAAGACATTCATCTAATATTTGCACCTCATATCCATTATTAATACTCTGTATGAGCAAACACGGTCATTCCCGTTTTGAAATACTACAGCAAATCTCCAGTTACCTCAACCTTCACTCAGCCTTCAGTTTCGGATATATAAGCCATGTGGGGGAACGACCAGGGCAGAAGTGAAAATTGGACAGTGGACAGAAAAGGCTGGGTACGTCTGCTCCAGATGGAAATACATACTGTCTCTTTAACAATTTCCCCCATGACGCTACAACTCATATTTTCCCTTTTTTTTAATGCATCGGTATCTGGGTTCAGGTTATAGAGTGGCAGAGCAATCTGAATATTTGAATCACCCTCTTGCACTCAGGCTGTCAGATAAAGAATAATCAGCCACCACTGATTTCTATTCTACTTCCAGGGTTGGAGAGCCTCACGAGATGGGTGGGGCCGCGTCCTTCCTGTGTAGCGACGACTCCTCCTTCATGACAGGAGAGACATTAGTTATGGCCGGCGGGATGTATACTCGCATCTAGTGTCAGATGGGAGGAAACACGGTAGTAGTAACAAGCAAAGACTCTGCTTGGTTATAGATGACAGAATGAATGTTTGTCTTCTGTGCCAGATGGAAAGGAACACACAAATAATAACTAACAAAAACTTTAGAATATTATGGCTGGCAGAATGAATACTCGTGTCCAGTGCCAGATGGAAAGGAACGTGGTGGTAATAACTAGCAAAAACTTTCGATACTTGTGGCTGGTGGGTTGTATGTTCTTCACTAGCGCCATATTAAAGGGAACACAGAAATAACAACTAACATAGGCTCCTAGACATATGGCTAGTGAACAGTCATGCAAAACTGACTTGTGAAGGAATTAATACTGTTGATGAGTAGCCATATTTTACATGTACGTGACAACTTATGTGGAAACTATAACTGGTTTACCCTTATCTGACAAAAAACTGCTTCCTCGGCATATCAAATACTGAGCTTTTAAAGATGGTGCTGGCAATGAAAATATATTAATGTTATAATGTATGGATGCAGTTTCATCTTATTTGGCCATTCTGTATCTGGTAATTGGTTATAAGGTGACGAAAACCTCTGTTAGGTAAGATCATATTTAACTACAGTAGGGCGTTATTGGCCCGAGTTAAAAGGTTGTGTGAACAGGGATGGATGAACCTTATCTTGATGTTATCACTCCGCAACTCTTGAGACATAAACAAACATTCTCCTCTGAGTCGTGTTTTGCAAGTTATCAGAGACAGTCTGAAGGTCGTCCTAGGTCATGATTCATGGCATTAATCTGATAACTGTGAGTGGATGCGCGACTCTCCCATCAAATGTGTTATATTTTAAAGGAAATGGATGTTAATGTTCAGAATTTCGTCCGGTGATATAAGCAGTTTGCCACAGAGAACAAAATACATATATCAAAGTATGTTAGTCTTTTGCAAATACGAGTATACAGTATAGTTGTCAAGAACACATAGAGACCATGAGTAGATAGATAGATAGACAGATAGATAGATAGATATACGACACGTCTTTGTTACGATTGCTCAGAACCCAACTTTTAGCTAAATGTCTATGTAACCTTGACAAATTATGCCCAGAGGAAGACTGACGACTGATTTCCTTCATCAGCATTTCCATATAGATCATTTATGACAATGCATTTTATTACAGCTTATATTTAACTTAGATGTACTTAACTTAAAGTTATGACGAGTATCTTCAGTGATATGATTATTCATGGAACCTTTTGGTATATTAAGCTAATAGTCTGCTTTTAGACTAATCTCCGACATTGATAGTTTAATACTGTCAGTATAGTATGAATTTCTTGGCCACATCAATATTGGACATGTCATATCAACTGTATATCATTTGTTACCCTTTACTAGTAACTTATATATTGCTGAAGTATGGCAAGTGGCAAAGAACATTAAACAATATCATTAACTGTGATTCTAATGACTATGGGCCATTAGTGGCATGCCTTTTTGTGACGTTTTATACTTTAAATCTTCTACCCTGTAAGATAAGTATTAGTAAATATATAAGATCCATGTAGTCAATTCGCCACAATAGTCTGTTCTTATGAGATCTGTCTGTCGTAATGTATCCAACTGATTCACGACAGGAGCTCCTCATTTCAATAAAAATTGCACGATACTGGGTTTGCTTCTGTATTCCTTTACTAAAGTTAACTACATTCCATTGTAACAATTAGAAAATGTGACAGTGCAGCAGTTTCGTTGCAAAACACAAAATATCTTTCTCTTTCCCAAAACAGCTGCAGTACGTGTCACATCTCCACATCTGTTGCTGATGTTAGATTTATGGTTCAAGCTGCAAATGTTAGGTATGTCTGCAACAATAACACCTTCTGTAATATATATATTTTTTTATTCTACTGACGAATTTCTTTATTCAAGTTGAGATACGCATTTCATACTATTTGATCTGAACCAAACAGAGCTTCAGAAATAACCCGTTTACTAGGACGTCACTTTTTTATTTATTTATTGCTATGGATGCGATTATTTTCAGCCCTGGATAAGGGTTAGGTAAAGTCTTCATTTACCTCTCCGCTACAAGAGGTGTTCCTAATACTGAGTTAAGCTGAGTGGTAGCAGCAACACTATAATATGAAATTCATCATCTGATTGGGTGGGTTAGCGTCCAAAATTATTTGTACTGAATACTGATGTCAAGCTGCGTCAGATTAAATGCTTTCAAGAATATTATGGACAAGAAAGCTAGACTACGTTTTGCTTCTACGTGACAAAAAATGTTCTTCTGAAGATGGGCGACTTCATGGGATAACACAAATATCAAGGTGGCAGAGCTGCCCAGTTTTACAGAAGTCACACAGACCCCTCCCAGTCCTTCGAAAAGAGGATGGTGAGCTGCGAAAGAATGGTAACTTCGGCCTTTAGACCACCGGGTTCACTGGTTCACATCTCAAATGAGTCGGGAGTTGTAACTACTACTATTACTACTACTACTACTATTGTTTTTTAAATGTCAGTTGAGAACACGATTTATCAAGTTTAAAATGTCTGCAATGGTTAATATACACACGAATAAAGAAACTGGTGTATAAAGAAAAGTCTGAAATCATTTGGGTTCTGTTACATCCATCATTTTAAGTGACTTCAGCCATTACTAGACACAGTGATAAAAGTTCAGGGGGCTGGAGAGGGACGCCTTCGTGTGGTGGCACAATATAACAGGACGGCTCAACTGCTTGGTCAAACAAACGCCCCTCAGCTATTTTTCAGTCACGCAAAAGAAGGATGGCAGACTGGAGGAAAAGGAAAACCGAAGCCTGCAGTCCAACGAGTTAACGTTTCGGATGATCCTTGGGTCACAATTCCAACAACAGTTCAGGTCTCTCTGTCATCTGAGGTTCAGTTAGGTATAATTTGGCTCAAGAACATCAATTCAGGTGATAGATGGTATATTTCACTTTTATTCGCCGATGACGTCGTGCTGGTTACTACTGTAGGCTTGTTTTTGTGTAACAGAATTGGGCCAGTCCTCCGGCTTGAATACCAAATCGTGGATGCATGAATTTCTACGAGTGGTTGCTATAGAGTATTTTATTATCAAGACGGACAGTGTGGGAGAACAATTTATACAAAAATGGGAAAAATAAATTAAGCTTTTCTATGCCATGACATATTTTCTGTTTTGCTTTGACAGCCAAAAGAAGAATCTATCAGAAACAAGTAAGATCCGCAGCAATGAAAAGGTAAATGCAGGCAGCACACGTTTCCCTCCAGCCTAAAATTTCAGATGAAAGCTGAAAACACAAGCGCAGTTATTATATGTGCAAATGGAAATATGTACATTTAGAACAAATATTTTAATATTTACTAGGAAAGCCAAGACGATCATCACGATTATGATACTTCGTCAGTGTCTCCTTGTCCTCTTCATTCTCCTCCACTGATTTCCTTCCCTCTCTTCTCCTCCTCTTGCCCTTCCTCTTCCCCTTCTCTTCTTCTTCCTCGTCCTCCTCCCTCTCTTTTCCTCCTCCCCTTCTCCTCTTCCTCCCACTCTTCCTCCCCCTCCTCCTCTTTCCCTTTTCTTCCTCCACCTTGTCTTCCTCCTCCTCTTTCTCCCCTTTTCTTCCTTCTCTCCGTCCTCTTCCCATTCTCTTCCTCCTCCTCGTCTCAGTCGTCGTCGTCATCCTCGTCCTCCACCTTCTCCTCCTCCTCTTCTTCGTCATCTTCCTCCTCATCGTCATCACCTCCCCCTTCTTCCTTTATTTTTTTTCAGTCGTGATTACAAGCAAAAGAACTCAGTTTGTTTTTTTCTAGACTCAATCAGACCAGAATGTTTGTCTCGACGTCACACGCAGGCTACCGCATCAAACATCGGATTCCCTGTGTCCACTTCTGCCTCATGCGAATCAACAGCGTTTGTTTGTTCATATATTGCTTCAGATCCGGTTTGGTGGTAAAGTGTCCCTGGCAAATTTTCCTTGAAGGTCATTAGAGGGACGAAAGGACAGTGTGTGTGTGTGTGTGTGTGTGTGTGTGTGTGTGTGTGTGTGTGTGAAACCTTGTCTGCCAGGCATTTTATTTACATATCTATTTATTTTTCAGCCCAGGCGAGACCCGTCCCTCTAAAATAGCTAATCTTTAACATTACGTAATAAGGCCCTCAGTCTCAGCCGATTACCCTACATTCTCAACCATGTTTTATCACAGCTTCAGATCGCCTCAGTGCTATCAGTCTTTCACATACTGTACGGCCGAAAAACAAAAATCGGCGCACACTCGGGGAGAAACATAATGGTCCTACGGATGTTAGGTATTGGAGAGTACGCAATGATTTTTTATTTCCCTTGTTGGTAAACCTGCTTTGAAAAGGATGTTATAGAGCGCTTTATTTTGAGATTTGCCTGTCGGTGTTATTGTTATTATTGCATGTATAATTAGACGATATGACTGAATCCCTTTGGAACTTCAGTAACCATATCGATTACCCCAAGACCATTGGATTTCAAGAGATCAGTCTCCTTCATTACTTATATTTATATTCTTGTTAGCTTCAGGCGAATATACTTACCGTTGGATAGACTTTTAAACTGGACAGCTCAAATACATTGATAATTAATGGCGTCAGGAAAGATTTTCATCATCCACTCACTTGATGTAGACTGCCTACTTCTTCCTTCATTTTTATCACTGTGTTTCTGTGTCTGTCTTCTTCGTCCTATTTCTCCCATCTTTCTTATCACCTTTTATTACTCCTTTTTTCTTTTCAGGTGGCTTTACATTCAGTGACAAGCCAAATGATTTCCTGTAAACCAGGAAACCATTTACAAGGCTGGGTGGTAACCATATAACAGACCCATACGTGTTCCTCACGTGTCAACAAGTGAGCTGACGGAAGGATAGCCCACCTCCCCGTAAAACAACTACCAACTAGACAGATCATCTGGAGACATCATGAATACATCAATAAATGAAGACATGTCAGATTCATAAAGACCGTCACTGGATTGAAGAGGTTAAGCCCAAATTTTTGCTAACTAGTAATTTGTTTCTGCAGTACGAATAAGAGGCATGAGAAGATTATGCCCTCTCCCTTCCTAGTCTTCTCTCCAAAAATCATTTTTTCCATGGGGATGTGATGGTATGTATATGTCAGCGAGTCTCAGCTTCGGGCCATTATAGGCAAACGACTTTATTCAGCTTGGGTGAGATTTTCGGAACTAGGGAGGTTAAATAACTCACTTCGGTCCGAGAGAACATTTTATATTCAAATGATTTACAGGAAGCGGAAAAAATCTTGGCTTAGGTGTTAGTCATTAAAGCTCTATGGCAGAAAAAGATAACGCTACAGCTCTGCATCCTTCTCATGGCACTTCTTCGTGACTAGCACCGTATTCTAACGTCAATCTATTATCACAACTCAGCATTCAAGGAGAGAAGTCAATTTTAGGGCAAATTAGAGTAAAAGGAGTGTAGGAACAATTTCGCAACTGTAATCCTAAATCATGAAGGCCGCCCTCACCCTGACGCTCTCCTATATCGCACTGTCAGGTGTAACAAGACTCTGAGTATGATAGGATGAGGGAGAATCTACAGTATAGGAGTGGCGCTGTCCATTTGGAACTCACTAACGATATTTGGTGATGAGGTGCTCCACTTCTTTAGACTTGAACAAAGCAACACCACACACCACACACCACACCACCCTCTCACGCCACACCACACAATATCACCCTCCCACATCAACCACTCACGCCACACGACACAAAATCACACTCCCACATCAAGAACAATAACGAAAGGTTTTTGTAGCTCCTGCATCTAGTATTTTAGTACTTTTTGTGTCGAGTGTTCAGTCAAAGAAACTATTCATTGAACTTACAGCTTCTTACAGTACGCTCGTACTCCACCAGATGAAGTACTTGGCAGAAATTCAGAATGTCAATGAAAGAGAGGGTCTGAGCCTCGATAGCCATACCAATGGCTGTATTGTTTACTAGAAGATGACATGTCCCCCCATTCTGTGTGTGTGTGTGTGTGTGTGTGTGTGTGTGTGTGTGTGTGTGTGTGTGTGAAATTCCAGGTAGATGGCGTTATGCCTTGTGCATCACCAGTGAAAATGTCTAGAATATGATAATTATTCCCCTTTCATCTTCGCCCACCTTTCTCTTTTTCACATTTTAGGCTTACACACGTACCCATACCCACTTCCTCTTCCATCTGAGTGTGACCTGCTCATTTCTTCTCAGACAGTGAGAACAGGGTGGGAAGCAGGGACGTACGGGTAGAGGGTGGCTGGTAAATGTAGGACAGGTGAGTCGGGGTGAGTGGTGGAGTGTAGAAAGAGATAGGGCTAAAGGGGATGAAGGTCAAAAGATAACCTGTTTTAGACATTTAGGAAATGCTCTCATTGTAGTCCTGCACTGATGGTGTCTGAATGTAATGTTTTGTTAGGAATCTTTCTGGAAAGAACACTACAACTACTACTAGTACTACTGTTATTACTGCAACTACTTATAATAATAATAAGAATAAGAATAATAAAAATAAATACTTAATATCTTAGGCATTCATGTTCACTGTCTTTTAAACTGAAGGACGAAGGACCCGAAAGCTTTAATCACTCAATAACTGTAGACTCCAAGAAATAACAAAGAGAGAGAGCTAAATTCAAGATCCGTTCTTTTCGAAATGCCTGGAGAAATGATGTTTAAAAGAATGGAGGTCATAGGTAGAAGGAAATGCGAATTGAAGAACACAGTTCTAGAGCTGATCTGCTGCATACATGAAGGCCTTGGAGTATCGGTTAACTCTTGCATTAGAGAGTAGGATAGAAACATATCAAGACAAAAATCTACAGAAAACTTACTCCACCACAGAAAACTAACCGCAGACCACATACTAAGGTAAAGTCATGTGCGCCGCTCCACAGTGTGTTGATATGTACGGGTAAAGACAGGGGGAAGACGCCATGAGGAGATTTAGCCGCGGCGTTCCTCTCAGTAACTTCGACTTTTGAGCTTGTGGTGGGTTTTTCACCCAATATCTTGGGATTCAGGGTCACTGCATCATTCAGGCTACCACAGTTACCTCCCCTAGGTGTTGCCCTGGGTCAGTGGTTCTTAAATTTTTTCGTCCTCGATACCCCCAGGTTCAGCTCCAAATGAACCTGGTGTCCCCTCTCTTATATTGTTCCTCGTTTTACTCTCCAATACCTGTAAAAAGAGAAAAGGGAACGGGTGTGAACAAACATTTAAATTCTATGAGTACTTTTTTTTTTTTTTCAACAAAATTACTTTTATACACAAAATGTTCTGTAAAGTTGCCATACTTTTTTTTTTTTTTTTTTTTTTTTTTTTTTGGATGCCTGTCTGGATACTCCCAAGGACCCATTTAGATATCGAGGCACTGCTTTAAGAACACTTGCCCTAGAAACTGATCAACCAATCCATAAAGGGTTAATGGACACATGAGTCGAGTGAATGCAGCCGCTCGCACCCTGATTCGAATCCTGACGCTATTAGGCCGGCAGCTTTGCAATCAACAACACCTAAATCCGTTTTGTAGTGAATGGTAAATGCTGTAAATCAATAAAGACCTTAGGCTTGTACTGATTGGTAAAAAAAGAAGCCCTGCGATCTCTGTATTGCTTCCATGACCCACTTATTCTGCATTCACATTGCCATCTGTACAACTATTGCCGCCCTGGTTTATTGCTTTCTGCATTGTGTGCCTACGTTACTCCTAACCTAGGTATTCTGGAGAACATGCTAGTCCTTTGTTTCCAGGTCCTTAGCTCCAGAATCAAAGGCACCCATATAAGATTTTGCAATTTGTTTAGTTATTTTTTCAGCCTTCCTTATTTTTATGCATAGACCTACGCTTGAGTAGACATGTCCGTGCTATACATATTTCTTCACTGTCTCTGTTCATTGCTTTCAGTTGTCCTCTTGTAGCCTAGTGTCTCCTAGCTGTTTATAGCTGAAACCATCAGGATCACCTTTGCACCATGTATGAGCCAATGTATATATATTTTTTTTAACTCATTTCTGGTTGGCCTTCAGCACCAGCTTTCCCCAGAGTATTGTGGTTTGTACTGAATGGTAAATGAAGAGTCTAAATAAAAATAAATGACCCCTTTTACCACTCATCCATCCTTGTTTTCCCAGTGTGCAAAACCCTTCTGCTTGTTATCGTCCTGCTGTATATTGTCAGTTCAACCTGTATTTGCCAAGCGGTATAATTATGTTGGCGTCCATCATCCACTGACATGATGTGGTGCTGCGTATTTCTTCCTTCACTTATATAACTTTTTTTTCTGTGTCTGCCCTCCTTTCTACCAACATTCTCCCATCCTTCTTGTCACTTTTTTTTTTATTCTGCTTTCCCTTTCAGATTGCCTTTCTGTCTAACTGACAAATCTAATAGTTTACTGTATCCCAGGAAACCATGTACAACGCTGGGTGGTAAACTTATAACCAAATAACTGGGTGATGTGGAGCCTATCATGGTGCCCCTGTTAACTGGGTGGAGAAGAAGATGCGGCGTCTACCCAGAAACCAAACTTCCGCACTCCAACCTCGCCTTGCGGTGGCGAGGCAATGTCTGCCTCAAGGGAGCATCCATTCACTGCACTGGACCGCCCTGCAGGACCGATTGCTTGCCTGCTGTTGATGAGTCTGCTCGCCTAGGCATACTGGGGCTACACAACAACAAAAACAACAACAACAACAACAACAACAATCTGCATTTACCATTTTACTTACTACTGTATATTTTTTGAACCCTGAATTTTCCGTCAGCGACATATACTGTATATACGAGATAAATAGATAGACAGATAGACTGATAGATAGATAGATAGATATAGATAGACAGATATAAATATAGATATAAATAGATAGATAGATGGATAGATGGATAGATCGACAGACAAATAGATAGATATAGATATACAGTAAATAGATGTACAAATAGATATATTACCTCCTCAACACGAGGATTTCCCTAAGCAACATATAATCATTCTGAGAGTATTAAGAACAGAATGGAAATTATATATTCTTAGGTAAATATATCCTAGCACACACACACACACACACACACACACACACACACACACACACAAAGACCCGACAGTCAGACCTGAGGATACATATATTTCAAGACGATCGTAAATACATGTACACAATAATTGTCCGTCTTCCCTCTCCCTCCTCCTGGTGCATTACATCCCGGATTTATTTTTATCTCCATGAAACGTGACTGATGAAACGAGACCTAACAAACGACTCTTCCGGGTATCCTGTTGCTGCTGCTTCCTTATACATACCACCATACCACACCACACCATACCACACCACGCCACAAGTATGACAGCAATGTGCAAAATCGTTCAGATGGTGATACAGGCATGAAATTTTACATGTGTTCACCTTTAGGTTGCTTCTTAAGAAATAAACGTTAGCCAAACGAAAATCCAATATGGCTGCCATTTTTCAAGAGGGCCAACAAATTATGGCTATGGATGCAGTTATTTTCATATGATCAAAACAAACTGTCCAATGAAGAGGAAAGAAGAAAACTGTCCAATATTAATCTTTGAGGGGCCAATTCCTATCTTTTGAAACATAGAGATTCTATTTCTGCAACATCTAGGTTTGTAAAATGGATTTATTCATCATTTTTGGAAGGTTTAAGACATTCTATGTCCCAGTTGCCTAATATTTTACTTGATGATTCAGTTTTTAAGCAACTGGATGTATCATTGTGTATATATTGAGCCCTAGAACTGGCACACACAGCTGCACACACGAAAATGGGTCTGGCATCTAGATATGTTGTTTCTGAGCTTAAATGATGTAAAGGAATAACTAAAAGTGACTGTGCATGAGCAGGAAGTGATGCTCAGCCGGAGGTCCTCGAGTCTGTTGCGTCACACCACCTTGTAATAGCTTCTCTCTCTCTCTCTCTCTCTCTCTCTCTCTCTCTCTCTCTTTCTTACACACACACACACACACACACACACACACACACACACAAATCCATCCCAGCAGAGATATATTATTTCCTCCGAATGTCTGTCTGTCTGTCTGTCTGTTTCTCTCAGGCGCGTCATACTGTGCCTTCAAGCATCGCGAAGCTTTCTCTCGTTTTCAAAAGCATTTTATTGTGCAAAGCGTTTTATCACCTCATTTCTTGAATATTATGACCTCATCAGAGAATCGTGGGCTGCTTTTAACCTCTGCCATGAGTGCTTCTTTTCATGCAGTTCTGCTTTCAAGAAGATGATAATAGTAGTAATAATAATAATGATGATGATTATAATGATAATAATAATAATAATAGTATCGTGCCACCTAGGTGTCCAAGATGAAACTAGAAAAATATACTAAACACGACCACGAAGGGCAGTCTAGAAGGAGGCAGGGGTAGAGCAAACAAGACCAAATAAAGAACAAGCCAAGGCAAGGCAAGGTAATGCAAGGCAGACCAGACAGAAATGGATAAGGCAGAGTAGGGAAAATTAAAAGAGTACAAGCGATCAGTCCTCAGAGGAATTAGAAAAAGTACGTTCTCGGCCTCAAGGGATTAACTAGGACCGTTTTTAACACAAGGTGCAGGACAGGGTAAGACATTAGGAAGCTAATCAGGAGGGCCAATGTTGGACAGGACAGGACAGAGCAGGCCAGGTCAGGGCAGGGAATAACATATGGATACTGAACATGAGGGACAGGGGAAGAGGGGCAGGGTTGGGCAAAGCAGGGTAGTGTACAGGATGAGAAGGGTAGGGCAGGGCAGGGCAAAGCAACACACACAACACAGGGAGGGACATAAAAATACTGACCAGGAGGGGCAGGACAGGGCAGGGCAGGGCAAAGGTGACTCGTGACTGGGCCGCTCCCCCTCCCCCTCCCCCCCCACACACACACATACACACAGAGGTCCTCGTCTAGAGGGATGTCGTGAGTCTCCGTGCCCCTTCCTGGAACCTCTATGCAGACAAAGGAAACTTCACCTTGCATAAATCCGGGAGATAATTTGAATATCATTCCCAACCCGCTCACTAATAAGATGTCTAAGTTTCTGTTCTCGATACTCTCATCCAGTCGGGTTCACTGAACGAGAACTGATAAGCCAACAGAAAACCAGCTTTTTCAATAGCGCGTTCCCGTTCTTTTGTGGAAGCTAATGTATACCGAAGGACTGTCGGTGTCATGAGTAAGGTGCATGAATTAAGTTTATTTTGGTGCAAATGGGTGCATTTCAGAATGGACATTTAGTATACTGGAGATGAAGTTAAGCAGATAAATAACTCGAACCTCGTAGGTATGATGTCACACTTTAGTTTTAGCCTTCCGCCAAAAGGATACAAGCAGAAACTTCATTTTGAAGAGGGAATACATAATTATGTCATCCATAACTCTCTTGAACACGAAGACTTTGCTATCACCAAGTGTTGCCGAAGAGCAGTAGTAGTAGATGATGTGAACAATTAAAGTATATTCGGAGGTACAGTGAACCGTTGTCTTTTAACTAGACACATTGTTAACAAATGTACAGTCGATGACTCGTCCGACGAGAACAGTAGATATGGCGCCAAGATCGAGCTGTGATAGTTGTGGCAGTTTCGTGCTTGATTGCGCTGGAAATCCAAGAATAGGTATGAAACAGCCTTTGAGATTGATGGTCAGAGGTGGCTGCCGCGGTGTATAATGCTATTATCCTCAAAACCTACACAGCCTTTATTAGTGTCATTAGTCATCGGTTGAATTAATGATACGCCCTATTTTTGTGCCATCAGCAAATCTGCAACTGCTGATTAGGGCATACCTCAGTCAACGCTTGCACCAGACAACTCCGATCACCACATAAGTTAAATAAACTCTTCCTTGGCCCATGACCCACATATCCACATTTCATTTTAATTAATACCGTTTAAGATATCTTGTGATCAAAGAAACCAAAAACGATCCTGAACCGAGACTCGAACTAAGATCACCACCAAAATTTATTCAACTCTTCCTTGACCAATGACCAATAGGTCAACAAAATTTCACTGAAATCCATCACTAATTTTTTGAGATATCCTGTGGACAAACAGACGAAGTGATGAACAAATAACCTCCTCTTGTGAGGAATATTAGCTTTAAGTGTTTTCATTTCTTAATGCATAGTAAGCAAAATGCTATGGGATTTCTAGTTCCAATCGATGACTTGTCTGTTAGAAAATGAAACTTCATATTGTTTTGTAAAGTTACTTATTTACATTGACAACAATCGTCGTTAAATAATGAATAGTCTTTTGCACGATAATCTGTTTCAAAACGAAGAGAAACGTTTTATGGTGGATAATAACATATATTGGCCATGAAATCACGTATCCTAATAGCGCATGTTTAACACTGTTCTCTACTCCTCACTCCAGAACGCATTAAATCTCCATTCTCATTCACCTCACGCCGCCTATCACGTACAGTTGGTAAATGGTACCGAGTGAACTGACGCTTCTCCTTACCACCGGAGGATTGAATTTTGAATTAGTCTCACTTCGGGGATTTCCTGTGTGTTTACAAGACATCAGATAATTATTTTTTATGCAAGAAAAGGAACCGAAGACCAGGGGCTCGCAAGATTATTCCTTCCAAGAAAAAAAAAAAAAACAAGGTGACAGAGTCAAAGATCCGTTCATTTCGTGATGCGTGGCATACTGCGTTTGAAAGACTGAAGATCATAGGCAGTAGGTATCATACTGTTTCATATATTATTTGTGGCCCCAGTCAGCTTTGTGCACCTGACGTCTGGGCTACGGACTCATGAGGTGCCAAATTATTATTCTGTTGACAATAGACAATTTCTCTTAGTCCACTGTAATACATTAATATACAGTGAAAATTAGTAATGTTTGCTGTTGCAGTTTTAGATTTGTTCAAACCAAATATAATTTAAAAATTACAACAAAAAAGATATATAGTGTAGGTTTTGAGGATACACACCATGGTTGCCACCTCTGACCAATCACAGTCTTGGATTTCCGGCGTAAGCAAACACGTAGTTCCACATCTATCACAACTCGATCTTGTGCCACATCTATTATACTCGCCGGAAGAATCTCCGACTCACATGAAGCGATGAGCTGAGACGGGAAGTATGTGATCTATAATAGTACCTGATCTTTCCGAGCTCTGTTCTGCTATGCTTCTGTGAGATGTGTGAGTGGCAAGAGAAGCTCCTGATAAAGAGGGAGGGATTATACATCTACAGTCAGCATGTATAGCCTAGATTGCCAAGGGCCTACAATGAAAGCTGTACTATACTCAGATATTATTTTTTTTTTTTTATCCAGTAGAAGCTGCACTTGTTCTCTTGACTTGTACGAGTATGCATTATTACTTGACCACATACTGTATATATGAGGGGAAAATTTGGGTTATTAAATTTTATTCGGACATATTGCATTCAGCCAATCGTCACCAACCTGTCAAGTGCAACTTCGCGTCATAAAAAAAAAAAAAAAAAAAAAAAAAAGGAAATAAACCGAGTATAGCTAGGCCTAATATTACGTTAAACAGACAGCCTAATTATACCATGAGGACTATATAATTGGTCCAGATAAATGTATACATTTGCACATGATAATAAAAGAAAATAGGTAATACCGTCAGTAAATGCTGGCTTAACTTCTTCCCTTCATGTCTCCTCCTACCACGAGTAAATAACGCATAGTGTCTGCTGGTGTCACTACCTTATTTATTTGCATTATCGTATATGAAGTAAGATATCGACATCTGCTGGCGATCTTGGGTATCACAACTTCCAACTAAGTAGTAAAAAATGGAAAAACTCTGCTAAACATAATGAATCACGAATTTTCAGCCCGCCTCAGGCCAGCATCAGGTACTTTTTTTTTTTTTTAATGCTAGGAAGAAGGAACCAAAGGCCACGAGCCAGCAATAACCGTTCTCTCCAAGAGAAAAACAAAATACAAGAGTGAGCCATATTCAGTGACTTATTAAATTTTAATAGAAGACATCCTACAACATAGCATGTAATCTAAACTCCAAGTAAAATCAAAACAACCTTCCTCCCAATTCAAAAGTTGAAAAAGAAATACGAACACCCATTCAGAACAGACTCAAGTAACTTATTCAATGCCCCAACTGAAGCCACGAAACCAAATCAACCTTTATGTTCGAACACTCAACTCAAACCCCACAAACTGAAACAACAAACCAAATCAACATATATGTTCGAACAAAGAATCCATTATTTAATTTAGCTATACTGTTTTCAGGTGTATACTTTTCTATTAATAATTTTTCTCCTAGTAATGCGTCACATGAAGTGCTGAATTTTGCCCTAGCCTGAAAGTAATTATAAGAAAAATTGTGGTAATGAGGTAATGAATGCCCTCTAATAACTGCAAATGTCATCTGACGCAGCTATTGTCCTGTTAAATAGCTCCTCCGCGTATGTTCAGATATTCTTGTGCTCAATGAACAACTTGTACATCCAGTATACCTAGCCTGACCACTAAGACATGTAAATTTGTATACAGCACTGAACATCAAGGGGCAGGCATTCTAGTTTGGTGACTGAAAAAAAATAAAATAAACTTAGAGTCTTTAGTAAATATGATCCTAAAATTTACACATGGGAAGCTGTTTTTTAATTCTTCAAGTACGAATTACGAAACCGATATATAATCACTTTTTTACTTGAAAGCATATATATATATATATATATATATATATATATATATATATATATATATATATATATATATATATATATATATATATATATATATATATATGTGTGTGTGTGTGTGTGTGTGTGTGTTGACTGGCTGTGTTGAGCATAGTACAGCTGCCAGCAGGAACATATTAATTACCCTGTAAAAAAGTAAAATCTTTGTGGTTGCACCGTATCAGTTTAACATCTTCATTACATTGGATGTATCCGGTGCCAAATATAATCAGCTTGAGGAAAAAGATTTTTTTTTTTCTTTTCTACAGCAAGATGGAACCCAAGGATGAGGACGACAAAAGTTTTTCTTAAAGCTAAACAAAATTATAGCCAGATTCAAAGTTGGGGACCATTTAAAAATCAACTAATGATACGCCTAAGGCAACACAATTAAAAACAAAAATAGAATAGAATGAATAGAATGGATACAAGCTGACCAAAAGTTTGCACAACAGAGGTGTGCATACGAAACTGTACTCCATCTAGAACCATCATCGTTTTTTCTTCATGGATCAGCACTAAGTTAACCATGCATCATGCGTCGTGCCTTATGGGGCGTCGTGGTGGATGTCCCTGGCTTGTGGCGTTGGTGGTGGTGGTGGTGGTTGTGGTGGTGGTGGTCCTGAGGGGGTTGCAACCAGGTCTGTCTTACTCAACTGGATTTCCCCTCAAGTTTTTGCTGCTGCGATGAGGGACGCCATGTCAATTGTGGCCTGTGCTATTTTTCCTCTGTGTATGTGAGGTTTACATCAACTGTGCGTGGTGCGTGTATGTGCGAGGACGAGCGTGGGTGTGTGATTTAATGTGTCATCGTGTTACATTTTCAGCGTTTCATTTTCTTGCAGGCTGTTTTATCTTTTCTGTGTGTGTGTGTGTGTGTGTGTGTGTGTATGTGTGTGTGTGTGTGTGTGTGTGTGTGTGTGTGTGTGTGTGTGTGTGTGTGTGTGTGTGTGTGTGTGTGTGTGTGTGTGTGTGTGTGTGTGTGTGTGTGTGTGTGTGTGTGTGTGTGTGTGTGTGTAATTCTACAGGGTTTTATTATTTCTAAACAACAGGTCTGTAAGAGCAACTTTTTTAGCAGTGTTCATGAGGCTTTGTATTCAGCGATGAGACAATTATTTTCAACAACTTATTTACAAAGAAGGTACACAATTGTCTATTGAAAAACATTATTCCTGCTTGATGAGGCGTATGAACTAATGTTGTTTCAGTCAATTAGTTACATACATCACTCTAACCTGATTACCGATGGGCTTTTTCTAAGCTGTAGAAACTCGCTTAGCGATAAATAGAATGAGTCACTGAAGAAGACCCAAAAGAATGACATAAATAGAGAGAGAGAGAGAGAGAGAGCACGCACTTCATCCTGAATGATTGAGTGGATGATGCTGCAGGAGACATGTGAGTGAGAGGTGATGATGTAGATATTAGAGTCTAATATCTACATCATCACCTCTCAATAATTAGACGATACAGGAAAGGCCGAATAAATCTGGAAAAGCTCATACCTCCAAACACCCAGGCATTTTTCGTCCTCCCGTATTTGATCACCTGAGGTCGGTAATCGTCTTCCTTTGTACTGAAGTCACCTGGCAACTTGAAATGACCATTTTTTTTGTGTGTTAATCTGTTTGATCAGGAAACGGTATGTCATCCTCGCTCTTTGTTGCAGCTTTTGGTAAAAATTATATCTCTTATTTCTCAGAAGGTAAAATTCCGGGAGTAACTTTGTATGTTTTGACACTTTATGCATAAACTAGGAATCAATAAAGTCACTGTGCAGTAGGAGACGACATCACGCTTTATTTCACCACACTCACACCCTGAGAGAGAGAGAGAGAGAGAGAGAGAGATTAACGCTGTTGCTTATCATCCACCAATCATATCTTCCTATATCACCGTAATAGACTTTTTCCATATCAGTAACTGTTCTTCTCTATCAACTCACTATATGACTGTATTGGAAATAAAGCAAAAGTGAAAAAGATAGACGTGAATAATGATGCTACTCTCCTCGACATCACAGTATAATAATTATAATCCTTCTCTATCACCGAGCTAATCATAATATCTCCTCTATGACAGTCTCTATCACCATCTTTATCACTTTTTCCTTATCATTTTCTTTCGCCTCCGTCACTGAACTGGATATGGATAACCGTGACGTGAAAAGTATAAAACCCCAATAGGTGTAATTAAGCTCCTCGCCCATCCCTAATCTTCATTGCATAAATCCATTCCCTACCAAGGCGTTCCATTGAGTCAAGGATGTGGCGGATGGGTCTTCCCCAGCATCAGACGTGAATGTGTGGGTGTGCCTCTTCCCGGAACACTGTCTTTCCCCTTTCACTCTCTTCTGTCCATCTATGTGCTTCTGCCTCAAAATTTCAATCTGTATCCAACCTGAAAAATAATAACATCTGATGAAGTATACTTTAGTTCATAAATTCGTAGCAAAATTATCAATATAGATTTCAGATTTTTTGCGTTTGGTGCTCGTTCTCTGTGTAAATCAGTGACATAGAATATTAGAATAATAGCAGAAATGGATTTATTACTCCTTAAAACACATAAAAGGTGGTATTACATGACCAAGTGTGAATTATAGTCACTAAGCTATACATGATCCCCTTGCCGATGGAGGCCATCTTAATTTTTTGTCCCACACGGTTAGCGTAGGTGGAGTGTTTATAATGTTTGGTTTTTGACTTAGGAGACTTCTATGTAGCTTTCCTGAAAAAAATCAGTTTTCTCCAATTTTTTTCCAGGTGTATCCCTGATGCTCCTCGGCTATTAGTCACTCTCTTTCTCTCTCTCTCTCTCTCTATCTATCTATCTATTTCTCTCTCTCTCTCCACATGGCCAAACCACTTCAGTGTATTTCTCCTAATGCATTCTATCACATCCACATTCGCACTACAAAGTTCTTTCACTTCCTCATTGGTCAGTCTGTCTCTGCCTGTAGCTCCACATGCTGCTCTTAAATAACTCATTTCCACTGCTCTCAAACTTGACTTGTGTCCTTCCAACAAGGTCCAAGCTTCACTTCCATACCTTAGAGTTGGTGTTACAATACTATCAATGGTCGACTTTTTGACTTCCATGCTCACTTCCTTATTTCTTATCACTGCTTTCAAAGAACCAGCAATCTTTCTTCCCTGTTGTGCCTTTCAAGCACTTCATCCTCCAGATTTCCATCCTTACTCATCACACTACCTAAGTACTTAAATGCACTCAAATTTTCCATTTCCTTATCATCCCACCTCACTGTACATTAAGTGACTCCATTTCTCTCGAATACCGTACCATAACTTTACTCTTCCCTATCACCTTTAGAATCTGTTTCTTACACACTCTCCAAAAGTCATTTATCAAGCGTTGCAGTTCCCTTTCATCTTTATATACCTGTACAGTATCATCTGCAAACAACGGCATAGGAAGTTTTCAAACGCTGCCCTCTCTCACTAGGGCCGCTCCAACATCCATGTACTACCTTGTATCCTTTTCATAACCCCATCCATATACAGAGTGAACAGCCATGAAGACATGACAGATCCCTGTTTCAATCCAACATTCAGACAGAAAAATTCACTCAGTTCACTATCCACAAGCACTGCAACCTTAGCACCCTCATACATATTCTTCAGTCTTCAAGACATTCAAAAACTTATCATTTTCTCCATTTATTCTTAATATTTTCCAAATTTCTTGTCTATCCACTCTGTCGTATGCTTTCTCCAAATCCATGAAGGCCATATACAACTTCTTTTCCTTCTCTAGAAACTTTTCCACACCTAAAGATGAATATCTGATCGGCACAACCTCTTCAGTTCCTAAAACCTCCCTGTTCTTCTCCAACTAATTCCTCTGTTATTCACACTAACCCTGTCAATAAGTATCCTACCATACACTTTTCCTATTAAACTCAGAAGACGAATGCCCCTGTGATTACCACACACTTCCTTTTCCCCATTTCCTTTGTACAGGGAAATAATTATACCTGGCTTACAATCCTCCGAGACTCTACCTTCCTCCCAGGCCAATTTGCACATCGGCCATATCCATTCTACTACTATCTCTCCCCCATGCTTCAGCATTTTACCATACCCTCCATCAGTTCCTGAGGTATTCTCCTTTTTGACATTCTTCATTGCTTCTGCGACATCCATCCTACTAATTTCCTCCCTTCTCTCATCTCTCCTTTTCTCACCCATTCCCCAGCCACTTATACTCGCAATATTTTCATTCTCTGTGTTTAACAGTTCCTTAAAGTGTTCTCTCAATCTGCTCATTTTTTTCTACCATTTTTATGGTATATATATATATATATATATATATATATATATATATATATATATATATATATATATATATATATATATATATATATATATATAATTAGTAAATTATTTATCTGTCTATCTATCTATTTATATCACCATCATCATCATCATCATCATCATCATCATTTAATCCTTTGTTGCTCTATGGGGAGCGTAGGAGCCCGGGGCTGGGCAAGTTGGTCCTGACATTAAAGATGAGAGTGGCCAGCCTCACTTATCCCTGAGTGGCATTACATGAGCAATAAACCCCAACGACCCCTTGGATATAAAACTGCGCCGGCTCAATCCGACTGGAGTCCCCCACTGAACCTCCAGGCGCCATAATTTGGTTATATGGTTACCACCCAGAGTAGTAAATGGTTTCGTGGTGTACAGGAAGAAGAAAGAAGGAAAAAAGGAATAGAGGAAAGGGCAGTCAGCCAAGAGCAGCGCTACATCGAGTGAATGGATGGTGAGCGCTCCCACCTACCATATATATATATATATATATATATATATATATATATATATATATATATATATATATATATATATATATATATATATATATATTAGCGTGTGTGTGTGTGTGTGTGTTTGTTTAGCTACTGTGACCGACAATAAGAAATAGTACATAGAAATTAATTGAGCATAAACTGTGACCTTTAATTTAAAACTATTTCCAAAAAGTAACTACTGTAATTTGGCGTTCTGTTTAAACATGGGCATAAATATTGCTGTTAAGTGATCAAGCCCTTGAATTTAAATGATTAAATAGAAAATAACTACTTACACTACAGTATGTCCTTGAATATAAATTATTACATTAGCAATAAGTGCATAAAATTTGTGTCCTATAATTTCACTAATAACTCACGTCGAAAAGACCGAGGAGAGGGATGGGAGGAGCATTAGCTTATGAACCTAAGGTCAACACCGCCAAGCCTGTCACTCTAATCACCAGGGAACGATCGATCACGTCAATTACCATGTTGTTACCTCTCAACACAATCAATAACTACGAGAGACGACTTGGCGGCTACAAAGGATGAAGCAGAATGGGTTACAGAGTGAGGTGTTTGAGTGTGGGGAGAGAGGGAGAAAGAGGGGAGGGGATATCTAAATTTGTTGTAATCTTCCAAAATACGGGAGAAGTAGAAGTTACGCGCGGTATGAAGTGACTATTTTGAAGTTAGTTGTGATCTCCGTGAAGAGAGGCTAAGGAAAAGAGGTGGTGTACGTGCACTGACTCTATTGCTTATAGAAGAACGTGAGTGTGAAAACAAAATACAGCTGTGTCATAGCTTAAGAAAAGGGAGGGCGGGTTGAAGAAGTAGATCTATTATTAAGCGGGATGTGTAGGTGTGTGCAGAAGATATTTAGAAGCTTGTTATAACCTTCATGAACAAGGTGGAAGTGAAGGTGCAGGGGGAGAGGGTAACCTAACTGCATCGCGAAGTAGACGTGGTGGTGGTATGAGTGACAGACTCCAGTGATGAGTTGGCATGGAGAGAGTGCCTCGGAGAATTTAATCTTCCTGAATGTGGGTGAAGAAGAGGTGTTAGGGGCGAAGCTACTCCAGTGCTAAGTGAGGTACCGTTAATGAGAGCACATTTTTGAAACTCATTACAATTTTAAATACAAGCGAAAATATAGAGGAGGTGCTTGTATCTGTTAACCTCGAAGCGCCCGAAATATATCGTAGGAGAAGGCTAGACTACATCAAATGAGGCCATCGGATTCAAACGGGAGAGTAAGCCAAAAGTATTTAGTGAAAATAAAGTTGAATTTTCTTCTTTTTTAGTTGTTTCGTATATCAGTATCCTGTCGTATGATTGTCCATAAATTTACCTCAAAATATATAAAATTTGAGTCTTAAAAAGAAAATGTTGTATTACTGGGTCATTCTCTCTCTCTCTAAAAAAAAAAGAAAGTCAAACACCAGAGGATTGGTGATTCGCCCTTCTGTGTTCCGAGGGCCTCAGATTTTTCCTCTCCTCTGTCATCATCCTCATTTCCCAGCCTGTGTCAACCTCCTTTTACTTTTAAGAAAAGAAGAAGAAAAAGAAATAGATTCACGCATACTAATTGCCAGAGGCATATTATACAGGTATATTTTGCTAAGTTCTGGTCTCTCCGTGAAACATGTCCCTCAATAGAAGGCTGAGATTTATGCCTATCAACTGAACGCCAGTCATTAGATCAGACAATTTTTTTACAAAGTTCCAATTTTTCACTAGAAAGGGACTGGCAACAGTGAACAATACAGCTAGTCACCGGTTGCAATTTTGGTTGAACAATGAAGCAACAAATTGTAACCAAAAGTGCAAAGACAAAAACTACGAGTATTAAAGTGAGGCTCATTAGTGTTGCCGAAGTATTGTTTGCTTCAGTAATGGTGCGAGCAATCAGGGGGACCTTATCGTATCCCCCTCATCTAATATCCATATTTCAATTACCAAAGTAGGCTCCCCACTCACACTGTTTATCATATACCAAGGTTACTATACATTCACTTATATCATGATCTGAGCTGATGATCGGCTAAGTAATATCTGAATTCTGAACGATACCAGTTAGTGCTGCATTACTCTTTAGATACCTCCGAGGGACCCACAGTGCTAGATGACCTGAGGCTGAGCTACTGTAATACTTGCTATTTGACGGTAACATACTGATGTTCTGTTGGACAAACATGAACCTGGGACGGTGTATGTGGGAAGTAGAGGCCTAGTTACAGTTTTGGACGTCTATGCATTATAGTTATTTGGCCATTTCAACCAAGATTTGGCACTTGCGTTCATGCATGTCAGTGCCACCAAAAAACATATGATTATGTCATGGTTGTCAAGTGTACCAGATCCTAGACCCTGCTGCACTCTGATGCTGTTCAAGGTTCGTATGTTGCCAACTGCACACCCTGATATCATTGCATGATCGGAAAAAATTCCCAGACCCTCTGATAGTTTCAAAATTATATGCAATATCAGTAACTAGCGCCTTTAAGTTTGTATATCAATGGTATCATTCTTGAGTAGCTTGGAAAAATAATCCCGACTTACTGCAGTCGTCCAAGTGGTGTATATCATGTGGCTGTACGCATATATAATAAGTAAATATATATATATATATATATATATATATATATATATATATATATATATATATAACAGAACAACCGTGAGATTTTATTGCCTGTTTTATAAACGGTCATTGGTTTACTTTCGTATAATTCCTCGTTTCTCCACCCACTGCCTTCAGCAATGGCTAGGTCAGGGAACAATGGGTCCTTTATACCTTCAAGAAGCTATCAAATAGTACCCAGTCTTTCTGAACCCTCTTCACTCCGTTGACTTTTCCTTTTTTTCCTTTATATCTTACCACCTCTCTGTACTGTATATGATTTTAGTTAACCTTTGGTAAATCTACTACAGTAAAGTAATTATTCATAGTCTCTATTGATCTTCTTTGTCATTATGGTCTTATCGAAGCTAAATAACATTGTCTGTTCGTAACAAGAATAAAAAAAAAAAAAAAAAAAATCCTCGATCTTACAGGGCTAAATAGCATGAGTGTTGGAATTTCGCTTTGTACCTTCAGTTCATACCATTGAAAATAATGATAATGATGGTGACGAGTAACAGTTTCCAGAAGCTATTTTATTGTTTCCGACTCTTTGCATAGCTTAACAGCCCGTTCCCTGGGGCCCAGGAGCCCTCCTGTGTTTCACAGAGTTCCACATGTCACCATTTCGGCACTAATACCCACCGTCAATCTTAAGTAAATGATTAAGGGGTCCCATTTAGTACCGGTGCACAATGTTAGGGGGTATATTTTTATTACATGTCAGTGAGTATTGTAGAAGGGTCAGCAAAATCTGTTTTATTGAAATTTAATTAATCAAACTCTTTCCTGCCCCAGCCTAGGATCGAACCCTCTTCATTTCAAACAGCAGGCGACCTTTAACAACTCGTCCGGGATGAAAGGCAGGCGTGGTAGGGGAGGGGTGTTTGGAGTAGCAGCGGTGGCATTGCTGGTCGTCTGTCGCTGGTCTGAAGCTTCCGCAACACCCACCAGCAACAACAGTGGACACCAGGGTTAGTGAAGATTATCATTTTCGTTAGTACCATTACCAATAAGGTCTTTCCTAAGTGACGTATTTGCAGCTGCTATAAAGCTCAAACTGGGAAAAGTTATATAGTAGGCTACCATCTCAGCACTTTTGCGGCTCCTCTGTTTGGGTTACCACTCCTAGAATGGTAGTCAACTTGTACCAAACCTGCTCGTGGTGACCTCCCAGACACCTTTTTTTTTTTTTTTTTTTTTTCCTAATTTAGGGTGACACAAATGGGGGAGGTGCTACCCGGGTTTATCCCGGGTAATATATATATATATATATATATATATATATATATATATATATATATATATATATATATATATATATATATATATATATATATATATATATCTTTTTTTTTGCCTTTTTCACGAGCAAACAACACCAGTGCCCTCGATGCAGTAAGTCTGTGGCAAAAAGTGCACAAGCACTGAAATGCGCTTACTGCAGTGAGTGGGTTCACGTAGTATGTCAAAAGTATGCATGCAAACGACTATCCATTTATGAAGAGCCAACGGCTGGGCTTTCCATGACTGTGTAGCCAATGTGTTCTACCTGCAGATGAGGTCTTTGCTTGTGAAGGAAGCAGAGTCACAAAGGAGGTGGAAGATGAGGTAGTTGGGCCTATTTTTCAGGCTATCTTTGATGCTTCAAACAGACTGGAGGCTCTAGAGACCAAGATCTCATCACCCATGGCTGTCATCCAAGACCAGGCCAAGTCATCTGCGGATGTTGTTCGGGGATCTCTCGTGAGGGATATAAAGGAGTGCTCAAGGCCAGAAAAAATGGCCATCCGTAGTCAACAGGTACTGAGCGCAAAACCTAAAAGCGGTGCTGGCGCTCCAACGAGTCAAATGGGACCAGATGACATCAAAGTGTTGAAATCAAGAAAAATAAGTCGTCTTATTCTGAAAGAGTTGAAAATCTACTCCATTTACCGCATTTCCTCTCTGTTCCTACTGTTTGCCGACGATTATATTGAGTCTGGGGAGACATTTTTGAACTGGAGGGGTTGGATAATACCTTCATTGACCCCTGCATTAACACAGGCTCTTTCTTACAAAAAAAAAAAAAATAAATAAATACATAAATAAAAGTCGTTTGAAGTTAGTAAGAAATAAAGTACAAAAGGAGGTTCTCGTGGTGAAAGTATCATCAATATCCCACTAACAGGCTGGTCTGTTTACTCCTTAAGAGGTGAGAGTGAAATTAATCGATGTATAAACATGAACCCTTGATCCAGTGACGTCATATTTAGTTTATTCTTGGTATATTAGGAATGTTTTATTCAACTCTGAAGATCCCCCTCCAAGTGAAGGGTTTATTCAAGGCTACAGCTAACCCCTTAAATCCAGAATGTTTCTCCAAAACTAACAAAAATCCTGTGGAAATAGCAGAAATTTAGTTAAAACACACACACACACACACACACACACACACACACACACACACACACACACACACCTAGGCAATGCATAACCCCTAAAGCACGAAAAATCTGTCCAAAGCCGAATCAGATCGTCTAAACATTTCAGGAACATAATGTAAAATGCATCAATGTTTTATATCTCACTCCCATCGACAATCTGGCCCATCAGATTCGAAAAGAATCTCCTTGAGGTTGAATAAAATCTCTCAGAACATTTAGGAATATAATGAATAAATATGTCAACGATTAATGCCTCCAATCTCCAAGGCTGGGTCGTGTACTCGCTGTGGCCGGGGCAAGGAGAGGGTGACAATGAGACCCGACTGAAGCTCCGACTAGGAGATGATTCGAATCCCGTGACGCCTTCAGCCCTGCCCGCCTTCACCCTGTGCTTCTGGTTCCGGGCAATAACTTTCCTAGACGCCAGTACCCTCGTCAGCTACGCCATTTCAGATGACAATGACGACTGCATCAGAATCAGTGAGTTTTTGATAGTGTCTAGGAAATGCATCCATTTACTCTGATTTTTTGAAGCATAAAGACATGGAATTGTCTAGTAAGTCAGGACTGTTTTAAAGGCATTGATTTTACTCCTGGATGGTAGGTGGTGCCGACCATCATCCACTCATTTGATGTAGTGCTGCCTACTTCTTCTTGCACCTTTATCATTATTTTTCTTTGTCTTCCCTCCTCTCTTCCTACTTCTCCCATCTGTCCTGTCTCATTTTAGTACTCTTCTTTCCTTTTCAGGTGGCTTTATATTAAGTAAGAAACCTAATGGTTTCCTGTAAGCCAGGAAACCATTTACAACTTTGGGTGATAACCATATTACCAACCCATACGTGTTCCATATGTGTCAACCAGTGGGTTGGCAGAGGGTTAGTACCCCTCCCAGTAAATCAACTAACTCAAAGACAAACGGCCACCCCTTACAAGATTATAGCGTCTGGCTATAGATAGATAGAGAGACAGAGAGATAGATTTTACTTCTTTTTGTTTTTTGCTGCCATAGACACAGCTTTTTTTTCTTACCAGATAATATTATACAGCTGATCAACATCCTTACATTGAAGGAAATTTATCTTGCATCCATCAATACTTTCGTTGTTTTGAACACATTTAGTGAGTACAACGTTCAGACTAACTTAAGCATGAATAGTAGCATCAAAAGGTTAATAGCAAAGCGATATCAATCATCTGTGGCTGTTCACACTTACACTTTTTGCAGAACGAATTGAACTAAACTGACTGTGAATTACATTATCAGGATTCCTTCTATATACAACACTAAGTGGACAGTAATGTATTTTGTAGTGCTAAGAAAGTTTTTTTTCTATTTTCAGGACTAAATGCTCAGGAATTGTCCATTAAGTACCGTGGAAAACTTTTGGATGTGACACAAGAACTCTTAAGCGTCACACCGCTGCGTTGGCACTCACTCTGCCTGGTGGTGGAGCCAGACGGATGGGCAGTGTGGGTGGACGAGGAAGCTGTTAAACTGCAGGAGACCCTTTCGCCTCTCCCACTCACCGGTCTCATGGTCCTAGGGCAAGACCAGGTGCAGTAATCGTAAACTTTCTTGAGCCGCAGTTATATATAAGATTGCTTGTTTGTACCCTAATATTACACTGCTACCTAGAACTTCACAACAAAACTAGAGAAAAATAAATAGTACGAGGAAAGGGCTACTTTTATCCGTACTCATATACTAGAGTTAATAATACAGTAAAAAGTATGCAGACAGATTTTTTTTTCTTGTCCAGACACATTTAGCTACCAGATACTTCACACTCAAACTAAAGTGAATAATGAAACAATTTTCCCCTAAACTGTATTATTTTTTTAACTTGATATTGTCTTCTCGTTTTCCGTTTCTATTCCAATGTTAGTTATAAATCTTTGCTTTGAATTGTTGCCACACGCTCCAATAATAATTAAAACTAAAATTATTTGTTTCTCGTACACACTGGCTTAGACCCTTTATGATTACTACCCCAGGATGAGGTGGACGGAGGGTACACCAAAGAGCAGTCCTTCGTGGGGCAGATGACGGGCCTCACCTTGTGGCAGACGGCCCTCACCACACAACAACTCCTAAGCTGGGCCACGTGCATTCTGCCTGACACCCCACCCTTGTTGTCCTGGAATAATCACCAAGTCATCCCCCAAAATAACACTGGTGGCATTACGATACAGCCTGAAGGACCATGTAGTAAGGAAAACGAGGTTAAGAGGAACATATTTTTATTCACTTTAAGACTGGTCCCCAATGACGCAAACGCATACCTCGACAAGTACGGATTAGATTTCATTATTCCTAAGAATGACGAGGATGTCAATGTTATATCATCTCTTATCACAGCAAATAAAGAGCATTGTGAAGTCAAAGTTAAGAATGAATATGGCGCCTGGATAGGTATTGCATATGACAGTCAAAACGACATCTTTACTGACTTCCATGGCAAAACACTTTCGTACGAAGAGATCGACGAGAGAGTAGAAGAGAAAAGGTGGAAGCCAAACTTAATACAAACTAACAAAGGCCAGTGGATTCAAGTCCAAAGTGAACTGAAGCAATGCTTCATAGGAAGACAACGAAATAAGCTTTCGGTTTTTCGATTACGGGGGCTAGAAGAGGAGAATTTCGAACTCCTCTCTACTGCAGCGCTATCGTTTGTCCTGGCGTCGGACCTGGGCAATGGCATATATCTCCATGGTTTCAAGGACCTGCACATCAGGAAACGTGAGAATTACCTATGGTGTCTTTCAGGGGTTCAGCTGGAATCAGGAATTTGCATCACAACCATAGGTCCCCCGATAGGACGGCAAATATGGAACATACGCCCATTAAACCAAGACATTTCAACCTCATCCACTCTTACCCTTACCCTCAGCAAGTGTTCGGACGAAGAGTACACGTGCTCGGATGCTGCCTGTATAGACCTACGAAGACTGTGCAACAGGAAGTTTGACTGTAATGATAGATCGGACGAAATCTCTTGCGCCACGGCCAAAATACCTGACGGGTACCTCCATAATTATCCTCCGTCCGAACCACTTCCCCTTCTTGCAGAGATAAATATACTTAGGATCACGAAGTTTGACCTTCTGAGCATGATCTTTCACGTCAACCTCAAGATGACGCTGTACTGGTTTGACTCCTGGGTAACCTTCTTTCACCTTGGGCACGTAACCAGAAGCAAAGTTGTAACAGCAGACTCTGAAGGGGTTAGTAACACGTCTTATGCGCACCAGTTTGTCCACCTTAACCTGGCTGAAATTTCATCGTTTTGCAGAGTATTTCCAGCAACTCAGTGACGTAATAGACAATATAATGGTTCCATATCCCTTCCATGGAACTTTCTTATGACTAGCACCATATGTTAATCTTTTCCTACAGTTCAACATTTAAGTTGGAGAGATGGCAATTTTAGACTAAGTTAGACATAACATTCTTAGAGCAGACTCCAATGCATTCGTTAATATACATAGTATGGTCTATCCCGATTGAAAGCCACTTACCACAGCATGACGTAAACTATAATTAATCCTCTCAACCCGACGATGTCGTTGTAAATTCATTCTTTGTAGCTCCAGATATTTTTCTTCAACTAGGAAAGGCAGCGGCCCTTGGAGAGTATAGATACACTCATCATTAACCCCTTCGTTACCAAAGTGCTCTCCTAAGGTAAATAATATCGTCTGGTAGTAGTAAAAACATGCTTGAAATATGTCACTGCGGTAAAGGAAGTAAAATGAATAAATCTAATGTTAGACTCCGGGAGTTTCAAAAAAGCTCTTGATGGAGAGGCTAGCCTTTTTCAATATATACGCACGCTGTTGACAGTTTCTTCTTTTTGTGCTCTTTCTTTTCTTATTTTCTGGCTCCTTCCTGAAGAGGGAAAAAGATAAATTTTCACACAGGAAGCTGATAAATTTCCCTCTCAACTTTCCAAGCCTTCAGATTGATTATGTCTTTTACACGTTATTCATGCAACCTCCGGACTATATTATTCAGCTTAGGATAGACTTGTCATACAGTCAGTATTACCTTCTGTAACTCCTTCACTACCAGGCTGCTCTCCGAAGGTAAACAACATAGTCAGGAGGTAGCAAGAATGGACTAAAATAAATAAATAAATAAATAAGACGTCCTGGTAGTGAACGGGGAAGGTGGTCGTGAGATTAGCCCATATGCTGTTCCTGACTGTTAATAAACCTCTTCCATTCAAGAACCCGGATTTTGTATTCGTGCCATTATGGACATTTCATTCAGCTCAGAGCAGTATTTTCGAAATGGGGGAGTTAAAAAGCTCCTTCATTAATCCCTTCTACAATATAAATTAGTTTGCAATCCTACTACGGATTTTTAAAGTCATGATACCTCCAAATCATTTTATTCAACTGAAGGAGATTTTTTTTTTTTTTTTTGCATTAGTGGAATAAACCGAAAAAAATGTCCTCGGGTTGAAGAGTTATAGTTTCCCTATCATTGACATTTTTTTCTGCCCAGTGGAAGATGTTTAGCTTAGACAAGGAAATCGGTAAGAGTGGAAATGCGAAAAAAATAAAAATCGATTTAGGTCAGTTGACATAAACCATAGCAGTATGAAAATAAAAATCCCTATAAATTTTCTTTTGGTCTGCAATAATGTTTCAGGTGTGGCGTCCTGAAGTGACAGTGATCAACAACCTAGAAGGAGGAGATGTGTTGTATGAGCTGGAGGTGGAGAGGCGAGGGAGAGGAAAGCCGACAGAAAAGGGTAAGTTGGGTAGCTCGTTTGTTTCTCTCTCTCTCTCTCTCTCTCTCTCTGGTACCTTTGTCAACATATCGAGCCCACAACTAGAAGATCCTGCATTCGATTCTCAGGCCAGTAAACTCTTGGACAAAGGCCTTAGAAAGTATTAGTTGTCTGCCTTACTCACTCTCTTGCAGTCGATAGGCACTGATCTAAGCCTTATTCTTCTTCTTCCTGCCAGGCTTCATGTACGCCGGCTCAGAGAATCCCTTGGTGGCGACGGTGACGGTGAAGTCTAACATTTACTGTGATTATAAGCTGCACTGGTACCCCTGGGACGAGCAGCACTGTTACATCAAGCTCAAGGTGGGTGCTGGGAGATGTAGTGTGATAGTGGTGGTAGTTGTAGTGTATTGGTGGTGTTAGCTGTAGTGTAGTCGCTGTGGTAGTACTGTGGTTGCGTGGTAGCTGTGATGGTAGTTGTAGAGTAGTGAGGTGGGCGTTGTAGTGTAGTAGTTGTGGCAGTAGTTGTGTGGTAATGGTGGTAGTAGTTGTAGTGGCAGTAGTTGCAATGTAGTGGATAAGGTAGCAATTGTAGGTGAGTTTGGAGGTCAGCCTAAATTTCTGAAAAAAGTAATGCTATACTCCGCGCCGGCCACCTTGTCCACAGATTTCCTAACAGTTACTCCAGTTGCTGTGAGGTAGTTCAGTTTTTCTCCTCTTGATGAAGCGGTGATATGTCTTACTCTCTTTATGTTCATATTTATTCGCAAATTTGGTTGAGAGGGTGCGGCTGTACGGAAAAGTTGGATGGCGCGGAGTATAACTGCCGTATTAGTAGTATTAACTTAATAAGAGTAGTGCTACTGGTAGTAACATCCTATGGTTCCCAGTCTTTTAAACGCCATGTGTCGGGGCATAAGGAAATAAACGGTTTTTGAATTTTACCTTCCCTTTGTTCATGGTTCTTTGGAATGGGTAAATCTTACAGACTCTCGTCTAGAGTTCAGTCTTAATTAATAATTTTCTTTGCCGAAATCGAGCAGCTTTTAATTTCATTTCTTATAATAATCAATTGGCTCAGTGATAATATACTAAAAGAACCGTGTAAATAGCATTATCTTTTTTTACCATCCATCCATTCATCATCCAATCCTATGTTTCCCCCTGAGGAGCGTAGGAGCCCGGGGCTAGGCAAGTTGGTCCTGATATTTAAGATGAGAGTGACCAACCTCACTCATCCCTTAGTGGCATTACGTGAACAATAAAACCCAACCACTCCCTGGATATAAACCTACACAGGCTCAGTCCGATTGGAGCGCCTTAATTACCCACTAAACCACCAGGAACAATACATTCATTCGATCTGTAATGGGTCCACAGGTATCCAACGTTGGAGACAGAGGTCTGAAAGTGAACGAATCTTCGCGAGTGGAGCTGTGTCCATCGCTGCTGGAGGACTACAGGGTGGTGGAGTGTGGGCTGGAGCAGGTGACCCAACCCAACGACACACTCTGGCTCCACCTTCACCTGGCACGACGCTATGAGTACCATCTTTGGACCACCTTCCTCCCTACGTCACTGCTCCTCATCCTAGGGTGAGTCTTGATTAATTTTGGGCTTGCTAAGTCCATTCAGTTTTATTAAAGGGTTGGTGGTGTCGCGAGACATCCACTCACTCTATGTACTGCTGCCTTCAGATGAACTTAAACTGTATAACGAAACAGTTTTCTGTAACCTTAGAAACCATTTATTACGCAGGGTTTCTAGAGAAGGGGAAGAAGTTGCATGGGGCCTTCATAGATTTGGAGAAAGTATATGACAGGGTTGATAGACAAGGAGTGTGGAAAATATTAAGGATAAATGGAGTGAATGGGAAATTGTTAAATACCGTGAAGAGTATGTATGAGGGTGCTAAGGCTGCAGTGCGCGTGGACTGTGAACTGAGTGAATTTTTCTATCTGGATCACTCTCATCTTAAATTTACTCTCATCTTAAATTCACTCTCATCTTAAATGTGGGGACCAACTGCCTAGCCCCGGGCTCCTACGCTCCTCATGGGGCAATATAGGATTGGATGATGGATAAATGGATGGATGGATGAATGTTTGATTGAAACTCTAACTTTTGGACGTGAAGCTTGAACCTTGTTGGAAGGACACTAGTCAAGAGTGAAAGCAGTGGAAATGAGTCATTTGTGAGGAACATGTGGAGTTACATGGAGAGACAGACTGACAAATGAGGAAATCAAGGAGCGTTGTGATGTGGATGTGGATGTGGATGTGATAGAAAGAGTTAGGAGAAATACACTGAGGTGGTTTGGTCATGTGGAGAGGATGGAGAGCAAGAGACTAACGAGGAGAGTGTATGCGAGTGAGGTGGAGGAGGGGAGAGGGAGGGGGAGGTCGAGGATGAGATGGAGGGATGGAGTGGAGAGGTATATGAGAGTGGTCGGGTGTGAGCTGGGAGCAAGGCAGTGAAGTGGCATTGGATAGGGAGACATGGAGGCAATTTGTCTGTGGCCACCTCTTAAGGGATTGAGGCGTCTGGCGATAGAGAGATAGATTGTACTCATATGACAAAAAAATGGTCTAGCGATCCAGTATCAGTTGGATATTCCTTACAGAGCTTTTAATCCAAAGTATTGCTCACATAATGCCACTCACGGACAATCAACTGCACTAGTTATCTGAACAGAGCAGCCTAGATCGGGGCTCCTACGTCACTAATGGGGCAATGGTGATTTAGGTGAGGAGAGGATTTATTTATATATGCATTATTTATGTGTTTCTTTATTATTATGTCTGATTTCTGGCCAGTTACGGAACACTGCTGCTGCCTGCTCAGTCCTTCAACGAGAGAGGTACGATGAGCCTCACAACCCTGCTGGTGTTCATCTCCCTGTACACGGAGACCAGCAACTCCCTCCCCAGCACCGCCTACCTCAAGCACATCGACGTGTGGTTCGTCTTCAGCCTCACTTACTTGTCCTTCATCATCAGCGTTCATCTGGCCACCTTCCCCACCAGTCCACAGTCCAACAAAACGACAACTTTTACCGGTCGTCGGATCCGATGTCGTCCGGTGTCCCTTAGTTGTGCCCGTCCCTCCACCGGACCCAAAGATGCGGAGGAACGACACGTCATCGAATCCAAGGATGAGGAAGGCAGACCCACTGCCCCTGAAAGGAACCTAAAGGCCGCTAGACTTATTCTGGCCCCTGTTTTCTTCTTGTTTGTGTTCTGCTATGGAATTATGATAATATATTCCAAATAAAACCTGGACATCTTTCCCGTCAGTCGACGTCTTTGAAAACTTTCATCGTATCCGGTTTCCGTCGTCGTCACACCATTGTACCATCTGTCGCTCTCCATTGTCTAAGGTAATCTAGAACGACAAATTCATAGACCCAACGATTAGACAGAAATATCCACCACCCGTAAGATTAACCAAAAGAATGTTAGACCCTTTCGGGTTCCTGCTTTCCTCTTGTTTGTGCACTGTCATGGAATAATGATAATACACTCAAAGTAGTCAATGGTCAGGCCATATTCCAACTACCAGGACGGCTTTCCGTCTCGTAGGATTTTTATTCATTTATTTAATTATTTTATTTTCTTTTTGCGAGGAAGAAGGAACTTAAGCCCAGGAGCCTGCAAATTGTTCCCTCAAAGGAAAAAAAGAAATGATAACAGAGAGCTAAAGTCAAGATCCGTTCATTTCGAGATGACACACTGCGTTTGAAAGACTAGAGATCATAGGCAGTAGGAAATACAGACAGAGTGAGACAGTTCCAGAGTTGACCTGTTGCATACATGAAAGACTGGGAGTAACGCATTTATCAACTATTCATCATGTATTCATCAACTATTAGTACAGGAAAGTAGCTAAGCACTGATTCATGGCCCTTATGCTTGTTAAACAGTTGCATAGTAGTACAGTATATATCAACGATATTAAGGTAAACGAAATCGATGTATAATCTGTTACTCTTTCTACTGTTATATCGTTTAATTTAGGCATGATCACTAGTCAGTAACACTTTTACTCATGTGCAGGTTTTGAATGGATGGAGATAGATTCAGACAAGTTTCATGATTATTGTTTTGTGCAGATGGTTTCTGTACAACACTTGTAAGATCTAGACTGTACAAAATGGATTACAGCAATGTAATGCACATCACAGATGTGATACTTTACTGAGCATATTGTGTCGCACCTTTCAGTTGCATTGTGTTGTTTATTTCATGCTCTTTAGCACACAATTCTAAAACTCTATTTACATACTATAGTTTGATTTATGGGAATAATACCCGACGTATTTGGGTAATAGTTGGAATGTATTTATTAAATATAAATATAAATAAAAACACCTGCAGTAAAGTATATATAGACCTTCAATTTCTTTCATTTAATTCTATGATACCTTTTTTTCATCTCTATATATGAGCTTTATTTTACCATAATGCAGCTCTACATTACCCTTCTAAAGCACTCTATATCAGGCAATGTATTCTGGTAGGACCGTTCACCACTTTTGGATGCAGAAGCATCTTTGAGAACTGCTCGGTCAGTCATTCCCACGGTAAGGATTTTCAGTCTAACGCAGCGCCATATGGTGTTTCACTTCAGTAAAGCTCCATTTGGTCCTGCATCTGTCTGGGGTTTCTGCACCTTGCGTGTGTGTGTGTGTGTGTGTGTGTGTGTGTGTGTGTCCGACGCTGGGCATAGGCTTCACAGCCTACCCCCAAGGCCCAGTAGTCCTCCTACATTCCATACACCTCTATATGTCACCACTTCGGCGCTAACACCCACCGTCCATATTGAATACATGCTAGGGCCATATCATTTAGGCCTGGTGTATTGGTATTAGCGGGGATATTTTTACGACATGTCGGCGGGTCGTCTGGTAGATCAGTCAAATCTGCTCTTTATGAAATTCATATCCTTAAACTGTTCCCCGACCCAACCAGGATTCAAACCTGGGTCCATTAGGACTGCAGGCCGCCTCTCTACCGGTTCAGCCACTGCCATTTGGTTTACCCACCTTTACTCTGAGCAGTGTCTGCAGCCTTCAGCCTGTTCTCAAGACTCAGCAACCCATCATTTTTCTTCCAGTCTAAAGACGATTACAGTATTTCGAAGTGTAGCAGATTGATGCAGGCTTCTTTAACCCCTCCAGTGCGAAAGGTCTTTCCAGAGCTGAATATAATGGCCTGAAAGTACTGCAACAAATGATCAAAGGCGTCATCTTACAACAACAAAAGTGTTAACGCCTTCTTGGGCTGAATATTCTAATATATGAAGAATATTCTTTTTTCTGAGAGCATGTATGCAAATCCGAGTCGGATAGTGAATAACGGAACACATTTAACCCTTAATCACCGTGGCCTTTTTTTTACGCTTCAGTCACCCTTCCACCACATGATTTTACAGAGCGATTGGAACTACATTGATGGAGGGATGAAATAAAGCAAATTCAAATTTAACCTTTCCATTTCGAATGCCTCCCCCAAGCTGAATAAAAACACAACATTTGTCGTCATGATATTGAAAATGTTAACTATAAGAAGCGGTTGGCCTTCACGTTATGGTGCAAAGCCTCACACCTTCATGTAAAGCCTCACAGGAGAGAAGAAATCACGGCAGAGAGGCAAAGTTTATATTTTTTCCCATTGATTTACTGGAAAAAAATGGGTAAAAAAACATACTTTGCTTCTCTACCGCGATTTCTTCTCTCCTGTGAGGCTTTACCCCAGGACTAACTTGCCTAGCCCCAGGCCCCTACGCTCCTTATGGGGCAATGTAGGATTGGATGATGGATGGATGGATGTGTTATTGCAAAAAATTGTCGCCAAAATTGGAGCCTTGTTTTTTCCTTATCGATCTCTGTTTTATGATAAACCCACAGGTCTCTGTCTCTGCCTGTCTGTCTGTCTGCCTCTGTCTGTCTCTCTCACTTTCTCTCTCTCTCTCTCTCTCTCTCTCTCACACACACACACACACACACACACACACACACACACATACGTAGCTAGTAGTAGACCCGTGGTTAGAAACCGTCCCCATTAACCCATACACTGTCACCCTTCTCTTCCAATACTGAATACAATAGCTGAAGTTTGCATCAATAGTATACAAACAATGCCATCTTAGTAGAGCGGTTAATTTTCGCTGCTGCCAAACGATTCACCTCAGCTAAGGGAAGACGTCTTGTAGAAAGGTGTTACTGGAAACTGTTTGTACTCCCTTCAGTGCGGGAGGCTTCTGCTACTTTAAATACTACCAGTGCTACTAATACTACCACTACTACTTAATCATATTTCCTGACAAATTAGATAAGGCCGGAAGTCCACTATCGCACTAACAAGGACAGTGAGTAAAATGTTTTAGGGTATATTTTATCGGCTTCAAAAATACGCATCAATTTTTGTTTACCCCTCCCACATCTGCCCCTCCCGATAAACAGAGCCGATTAACGCGTCAGACCGGTTTCCTGTTGATACGGGGAACGGCGCAGCGGCACACCCAGCGCTTACGTCCCTCCGGCAGCCCATGTACTGAAATGATGGGATGAAGGCTTTACTTTTTCTCCGTTGCATTAACACTCTCACAGCCTTCAAATTTGGTAATGCTTCACTTGGTCAGTATCTATTTTTTAGCATTTTACCTCGACCACTTCACTCTAATGAAGTTACGCCTCACTCCCTCTTCCCCTTTTCTCCCTCCCTCCCTCCCTCTCTCTCTCTCTAGTAATGCTTCAGTTCGTCAGTCAGTATCTATTTCTGACCATATAATCTCAACTGTTTTACATCGATGAACTCACTCACTCTCTCTCTCTCTCTCTCTCTCTCTCTCGACTGAATTCGGATTAGGATTTTCTTTTTTTCAACTTGTGGGCATAGATATAGCTTTCATTGGGGCATTTATACTAAATGCTTCTTTTAAGCTGCATGTAGTCACTAGAAGGTAGTAAAAATACAATTAAAAAGAGGCAGAGAGCTTAAGGGGATAGCTCCTCTGTTAATGAAATGATGAGTAGATATTTTATTTTTTCATGGTAACAGAAATACTGTCAAGACGTTGAATTTTAGCAAAACCACAATTGGTCAATACCTTGTTTAGAGACTTTTTCGGTCGTTCATTTTATCTTAACTCCGTTTTATCCGGTAAACCTTGTCTTTTACTAAAAGGGTCGATTGGAAGTTAGAAGTAGTCATTTGGAAATGTTGACGAAGCCATCATATAAATAATGACGCTAGTACTTGGCTTTAGGGGTGTAGTAGGTTGTTATTTTAGCCCCACTGCCATGATTGGTTTATTTAATGATCATCTCGCTGTGTGTTTGAGGGTTAGGATGAGCAAGTCTTATTAACTGTCTCCTCAAAAGCTTACTAGATGAACTGCAACTAACATGTAGTACCATTCTCATAATCTTGGCTACTAATTTCTGAAATCCATTGTAATTATTGCTAACTTACTAAATTATACGAATCATAAAGAGTTAAAGATAATGTTTAAATCCACTTAAAACTTTCCCAGACGCTGAATGCCTTTAGATACACTGCCACCATACGATTTACTCAGGGAAAAAAAAAAATCAGAAACAAGGTTAAAGATGCACCATGCTACTTGTTGCTCTCCCAGGGATTACATCAGCAACCCGGCTTTTCAGTTCACTTATCGATCCAACCATAACTTTTCTGAACGCGCTAAGTCCAAGATACACGTACGTCGCAAAAAACTTTCAGATTCCATGACGAACACCTTAGAATGAACGACACGACAAGCTACACGTGTACTTGGCAGCCGGAGAAGAAGCGCCCGTGAAGAGGGAAAATCTGGCATCTTCCTCCGACTGGCAACTGCGTGGATAAAACCGGGTTGGGTTGTGGGTGGCGCAGTCTCTTCCTCCACACAGCAGACAAAGGTTAGCCAGTGTTGTGTACCGGCCTGTTGTAGAGTGTAGCACAGCACCTCAATCACCTTGTAGCCGCGGTAGGAGGCGGTGTCGGGGTGTGGGGTGATCGTGTGGGAGGTGCAGAGTTCAGGGTGTGTGCGGTGTGATGTCTCTAGGGGCGAATATCGATCGCTGCTGCTCCCGTCCTGTCTGAGGACACTCCCGTTTTTGCCAAGGACTGTCTAAAAATGAGGATCATCTCATACTCACGGAGATTTCCGTGCCATTCTAAATTCTTGACTCAACCATTATGGATGCAGTAGACGCGGCAGTTATTTTGTGCCTTTTTGCAGATGACATTCAGTTATTATACTTTCGAAAGTCATTGTTCCCCCCACCCCCAAATCAGTAAACACTGTGATATACAGTGTACATTAACATCCGTGGTATCAGCCAACATTGCTGGCTGGATTAGTTTTTCGTCAGTCAGTGCCGAATATGTTTAATCTAACAAAAATAGAATGACGCCAGTATGGGAGTGGTGAGGTGTATCAGTTTTGCGCAGTAATGTCTGTAATTAATAAATAATGTATATGATTAGGAATGTCAGTCATTAATATTTACAATTTTATAGTAAAATATTTATTTGTTATGCACACCTCTAAACTCGTACGTAAATTATTATAAAATGTGTGTGTGTGTGTGTGTGTGTGTGTGTGTGTGTGTGTGTGTGTGTGTGATAATAAAAATTAGACATGACACATACACTGACCTACTTACAAACAAAAGTGAACCTAAAGAAAATTGTTAAAATAGAAAAGATAATCATGTTCGGTGACTTCAACGCCATATCAGGGGTAGGTCGGAGGTTCAGGTCCCGGTCAATAATTCGTTTACACATCTGGGACTCAAGCCAATGCAGCGAGGTAACAGTCAAATTCTCGTTCTTGAATTTAGCAAGATGTCACTAGATTTTGACACTGATTCGAAACAGTGTAAAAGAACGATGGAGTGTAAATGTAAGGTCGCAGGATAGATTAATGAATCTGGGAAAGTGACACTAAACCTTCATAATGATGTCTTTTTCTTATTTATTTTAATTTTGTGGTTATTATTTTTTTTAATTATTAGTCTGGGTGACGTTCTTTTTAGTTTGATTTTGCTTCTTTCAAACAGTTTTATATGATAGCCCTACCATATTGAAGGGGTTTATAAAGGCTAACTCTAACGCCTCTAGTCCAGCGAGTCCACCCTAAGCTGCATAAAGTGGTTAGTGGACAAGAATATATATATATATATATATATATATATATATATATATATATATATATATATATATATATATATATATATATATATATATATATATATATATATATATATATATATATATATATATATATATATATATATATTGGTAAACAAAGAGCGATCCTACCAGTCAAAGAGTATGTGAAGATCGTGTCCATAATGAATGTTTTTAATGTATACAGTATAATGCAATAATGAATAAAGCTGAAAAATGCAACAGATGATACGCGGCTTCTTAGATGATGAAGTCCTCAAGAATAATAAGTCCTTGATATAACTGGCAAATGAGTGGTGAAAATTTGAAAAATTCATAAAACAAAGGTAAAAAAATAAAAAAATGGAGCGATAAGGAAGCGAAAACTTAGATCCCTCTCTCTCTCTCTCTCTCTCTCTCTCTCTCTCTCTCCTCATTACAAAAGCATGGAAGGTTCGGGTAATGAGAGGACGTAGGTGTGGCCCTTTTGTTGTAGATACTCAAACAGTGTAATCATGTCGGTATAAATAGTTCCATTATCTTGAATGTGATTATTTTCTCGTTTTACTTAAATCACTTCCACTCCGTTTATTATTGGGGATAAACAGGGATAGTAAAGATGATGATGATGATGATTCCATTGGTGTTAATCCCTTCAGTACGATAGTGTCTGTATAATCGTATTGTTGCTACAGTCATACGCACTCTTTTTCAACTAAGGGAAGAATTCTCGTAAGAGTAGTAGTAGTAGTAGTAGTAGTAGTAGCAGTAGCCCCAGGCTCATTGGACTGCAGGCTCAAACTCCCCCCCCCCTTCTGAAGTCCACCAGCCTCCATTTGGGTGATAATGAAGTAGACGAAGTACATTTGCATATGCTGGCGGATGAACCACCGCGTTATATCAGTACCACTACATGAAGGCGTCCCTCTCCAGCACCACTCATAATGAAATTAAACGTTTGCGGCTCGAAGAATCCTTGGATAAAATTTTAACAGCTGTCTGGAACAGCAGGAGGATTTGCGAGAGAATGTGTAATCAATAGAGAGTGGGCGGGTGGGGCTCCATGGAAAAAAAAAAAAAAAAAACAGCCCCAGCCCTAGAAAGAGAGAGGATTATTTCGAAATATATCGGAGAGCTTGGAGAGGGCTGAATCTTCTATATTATTGTTAGTAAATTTTGCACATTTTTATCATAATTGACTCTACGTAGTGAAGGGGTTCATGAAGTCTTTATCTAACTTTTCCAGTTCGAAGTCTTTCCAAAGCTGCATAAAATTACAGGAATTAAAATATTATGAGGTGACAGCAACTTGGAAGAGAGAAATACTGCGATTACGGGCTCTGCAAACCGTGTAATTGAGGACTAGCAATATTGCATTTTTTTTTTCTACAGACTGTTTATTCAGGACAGGGAAGACCTCATAGATAAAAGAGACGGAAACAAGTGCTGTAGGATTAACAAAGAATAAAATATCAGTGTCAGATTAGTAACAGGATTAAAACAAGAGTGTGGTTTGTTTCCGTAGGTGGGAAACACACTCAGTAATCCCGTCCTCTGCAAAAAGAAGGCAAAAACGACGATGACGTGCTGGAGTCGTGTGTGCAGAAATAGGAATATGAAAAATATGACTGCTTGTTGGTGACGTGGTGCTTTTGTAAGAGAAATAAAGAAAACTGTGAAAAAATCTTGGATATATTTATGGAGCAATATTATATAAAAATAAAATAAATAAATTTATTTATATTTAAGTTATATATTTATACGAGTATATAATGTGTGTGTGTGTGTGTGAGAGAGAGAGAGAGAGAGAGAGAGAGAGAGAGAGAGAGAGGGAACACCTTGCAAATGTGGGGAATAAAGTTGTTATTGTATGTAGCTGAAAAAGTCCGATGGCAAATGTTAAGGGGAAGTGGGTGAGACTAAGGGAAAGGGGCACACAGACTTCTTCCTGTTGCAGAAAATGTGGTTTATCATTGGAAAGCGAGTAGGTGCAAGAACAATTCCTAAGTTAAAGTTGGAAAAACAACGCGTTAGTGTAAAGTTTATAAGAGAATTGGGAATCTGGTACTTGAAAGTGCTGATATAGTAAGAAAAGTAAATTAGAGTTGTATTTTTTCACCGAATGTTGGCTAGCAACATTGCCAGAAAACTGGATCTCTGAAATAATTGACGAAATAAAAGTAATTATGGAACATGTGTAGAAGTTATTGCATGAAAAGCAGAAACTACGAAAAAGTGAAGGATGCTGGAATAAGGGTAATTATTAAAGAGGTGTAGACGTTACTGGATGAAAAAGAAACTACTAAGCTATTGCAGCACAGAGATGAAACTAGACTGGACAATCAGTTAGACTGTTTTATGAACTGGTTCAGTATAGTGATACTTTTATATGTATTCTTGCTCCCCTGATGTATTCATTTTCAACAGAAGAGAAACTTTCCGTACTAGGAGCGGTCAGATATCTCTTTCCATAACTCCTTTTAGATTAGGGGGTTTACCGGACCCAAACAAATTCGTGTAGCAAGAGCCGAATTGAAGGTTCAGTCTATATTATGTACTGTTAAGAGCTTGTGAGACAGCTGAAGGCGTAAGTTAGGAATCCGCTTTTTATCTCCAGCCAGACATCTAATCCTATAGTTAAACTGAGGTGTTCGTGATAAAAATAGCTCCAAATCACTTTCTCCGTGATCATCACCACTTCCTTCCTCTAGTTAAAGCCACCTTTCTTCACGTACTCCTTCATTTTATCATATTCTTCCTTTACGTCTTCCATTTTTTATTTTCCTGTCACCTTTACTTTTGTATATATCTTCTCTATCTATCTATCTATTGCCAGACGCCTCAATCCCGTTTGGGGTGGCCACAAACAAATCGCCTCCAAGTCGCCCTGTCCCCCGCCATTTCACTGCCCTGCTCCCAACTCACACCCCCCTCTCTCATATACCTCTCCACCCCATCCCTCCATCTCATCCTCGGTCTCCCCCTCCCTCTTCCACCCTCCACCTCACTCACATACACTCTCTTCGTCAATCTTTCACCCTCCATCCTCTCCACATGGCCAAACCACCTCAGTGTGTTCCTCACAACGCTTCCTATCACATCATCTTACTATGAATTATTCCTTTGTTCCATTCTTATGTTAGCATGTGCAAAAAAATATAACATAAAATTGTGTGTATGGCTTTGAAGATACTAATGTTCTTTGGGAATAATGTATGGAGAAAGAACTACTTCTGAAGAGAGAGAGAGAGAGAGAGAGAGAGAGAGAGAGAATGAAAGTTTAGAAAGCTGCCTGAGAACATGAAGGCGATAGGTAAGTCAGGATAAGATTAAGTGAAGATTATACTAAATGGATGACCACCTTCTAAACACCCAAACGGTATCGTGTCACGAGAGAGAGAGAGAGAGAGAGAGAGAGAGAGAGAGAGAGAGAGAGAGAGAGAGAGAGAGTTCGCATACAAGTATCCATTCAGTCCGAGAATATCTTGGTTTTGCAAGACGATTACACACACACACACACACACACACTTACTAGAGCAAACAGTTTCAGGAACAGAAACCCAGAGTCCCGGTTCATAAAATCCTCGTATTCTCTCGGTGCCTGCAGCTTCAAAATCCGTCAGCAAAGATACAAAAGTGCTCACGTGACTCGCACCTCCAACTTTCCCCTTCCCCTCTGATGCAAGGCGTAATTCCGGGGACGGCCGCTCGTGTGTGTGTGTGTGTGTGTGTGTGTGTGTGTGTGTAGGACGGGATGCGCAGTTTGCTTGGGCTGTGGCGATATACAGTCAACAGGAAACATTAGCTTCAACTTTTCCTATATTTTCCCTGTGATTGGTAACACTGTATGGTAAGGAATTTACTCTCGTGCTTTTATAACTATATATATGTAGTTATTATTTGCTGACTGGGCTACAACTACGAGCTAATTTCTTGCCTGTAAGGGACTATGAAACCCACATCAAATAGGTACACCTGAAGTAAATTTCTGCTGTCTACCACAGACTCAGTCAAAAATGCATCTTCAGACAGGTGATCGATGGCTACACAGTGAACATTGTTATTGTTCTCATGTTTTCACAAAGACATGAGCTTTTTGAAAGCATATTGTATACAGTATGTTGTATAAATTTCTTCTTTTATACTATATTGATAAAATCAGCAGGCATGCATATTCATGAAAAGTTACTGGAGATTATTTCCAAACAGTTCCTTCACAGTTTCAGATGTAAGATAGAAAAATTTCACATATTTGTTAATGAAGATAACAGCTGGGGACGGTAATATCACCCCACTTTTTAGCTGAGTAATCATTAAACTCTCATATAATATTCTGAAAAATGTCTTGGGCTGCAAAGAACGCGCTACCGAGTTTCGAAAGGTATTGCTCACTCCCCGTTTGTCGTAATATCTAGTCATTTATCATAATGAAGGGAATCGGTAATTATGTCCTATACGCTACAGTCCAGAGCCTTGACACACAAACCATCATATGACCAATTTCCTGTCATAACCATTATTTGTTTTTGCATGAAGAACAAAGGACATAGCAAGACTATAGCTACTCTGCTTCCACTGTCCTTCTACAGAACAAAATAACTGGGAGATTTTACTCTCGAAACTAAATCTGTTTTTGCAAGAACAGCAGGCAACAAGGGAAGTAGATTCTGGACTTTACTTCTTCACAGCAATATACATCATAGTCCCGATAAGGAATCGATCATAAGCTTCTTGGTGCATCGGGACCAGTCAATATGTCACTTAGACTTTTGGGAGTTAAGCGATAGTGGAGCAAAATTTAAAAGTAATTATCATTCATATATTTTAACAAGATCTTCCCAAGGCCTTGGCTGTATGGCCATATTCCTTCCGAAAAAGAAGCTCATTCATTACTCTTACGTTCATGATTTTTCTTTTGTTTTTCTTTCTGCTACTCAACGAGCTTGTTCATCGTAGCGAAAATGTTTTTGTGATGAAACAGATTGACACACTCTATATTACCGTGTTCAGTGGTGTTTGCTTTTTCCGTGCTATCATCAGATGAACTCATATACTCGTGGTTTGTATACTTCTGACTGAAAGTACGAGTAATATCAACGCATAAATAACTATAGCACTGGAGCGTTAAACTCTTTCACTGTCATGACTGGATTTAAGTATCGCATTCGGGGTAAAATATGATGTCTCTGTTCAGCTTGGTGAAATCGTTGCAGCCATAGGGTTAGAAACTTCCCTTTGCTGACTCGTACGCTTAAGGCATTTTACTCAGGCTGAAAACTAGATCTTTATACTGGGGGAGAGAAATTTTGACGGTCGGAATCTTTATCTCTTTGATACAAGAAATTCACATGTATTTTGTCACTTGCTACATCTTGATTCCCCCCCCCCTCTCTCTCTCTCTCTCTCTCTCTCTCAGCTGAGGAGAGACTTTTCCCAGCTGGAGGGATTAGTTAAATCTTCAATAATCCCTTCACTACAAGATATCCCACCCAAAATGATGTCAGATCGACTTTCAGGAAGCCACAGTAGTAGTTGGAACCCTAGCCTCAAGTGAACATGAACCCAGTCAACTGCTGGCTGAAGCTACTCTTTAGCCTGCAGTCTCACATCCTTCTTCTGGGGAGGGAGGAAGGGAACAGACGAACGCTTGTATAACCGAGCGTCGGAGTCACTCGGTCATATCGGTGCCACCACGTGAAGGCGTCCCTCTCCAGCACCAAATCATATAGAATAAAAATAGATATCCTTACGAACAGACCCAGGACAGAAAATATGGAGTTGCAGGTGCGAATACTGCTTTTATGGCTGTTTTGACAATTGATTTAACTCACGTCGTGAAGGGGAAGGCAGACCTCAAGATTTTGTATTACTGAAAAACATGATTAAAAAAAACTTTGACTTTTGCACGTCATTGCTAACTGCATTATGAAAACTGAAATGCAAGTTAATCATTTGCCATTCTTATGTTATATAAAAATGACAATCCAAAATCATGGGCTGGCCTACACTTTCCTTACGCGGTTTTTAAAATGCCGTCGATAAATAATTCACTGTGGAACGGTTTACCAGGGAGATATAAAGGGTAGCAAGTGCGTGGTGGCAGGACCGCCTAGATGTTTCCATATTAATGCCACTGTAGATGGAAAGAAAAGTTATGAGATTGGACGTTAAATGCAGAGAGAGAGAGAGAGAGAAAGAGGAGAGTAATTTACAAGGTAGGCTTTGTTAGAGGAGAGACAGAGGGAAATGAGAGGTTTGTTACATCACACCACAAGGCAGTTGCATGGTTAGTTTTTGCCAATGATTCCCCGAGGCTCAATAGCGGGACTGTGGAATTGTAGGGCATATATTTTTTTTCTTTGCATATTGATACCGGTGTTTGGAAATTATACCTTCATCTCATTAACGTTACCTTACAAATTTATCTTTCTGTTTACATGTCTCTCCATCTACCCATCTTTATAAGTCAGTCAGTCTATCTGTCTGTCTGTCTAGCTATCTATTTATCTGTCTGTCTGTCTATCTGTCTTTATTTCTGTCTGTCTGTCTATTTCTCTGTCTGCTGGTGTGTCTGTCTGTCTCATATTGTTCCCACCTGAACATCTTCATTTACATACTATACATGCGTGTGTGTGTGTGTGTGTGTGTGTGTGTGTGTGTGTGTGTGTGTGTGTGTGTGTGTGTGTGTGTGTGTGTGTGTAAGAGCTTAGCTTAACGCCTGTGACCCCGAGATCCTAGTTGAACTACGATGTATATCAGGAAGGAAGAGTCAAAAAAATGAATCTGTGTAACCCCCCTAAACATCATTTACTTTTTCCTCAGGCATAAGGAAAAGAAGGCTACACACACAAACACACAGACACACACACACGCGTCCGAACATACGTGTTGAATGCATGTGAAAGTTTGGGAGGCGTGAACGTGTGTGACGTTTGCTTGTGTGTGTGTGTGTGTGTGTGTGTGTGTGTGTGTGTGTGTGTGTGTGATAGGGGTGTAATGATGGCAGGGGAAGGGGTGAGGCTTAAAAAGATGAGACTTAGGTAGGGCGACTTTCGGTTGTTCGCTGGAATTACCGGTGTCGCTACCAGTGTCACCTGTTTCGTCGTCTCAGCTAATGATGCCCTTGCCACCTCAGTCACCAGCTTCCATTTTACCATCTCATGCTGCCTTGTATTTGCCCTACTGTCACTTACAATACTACTCTCTAATGTTCCTCTGTCTGTGTCCCGTCTCTACCATGTCTTCCTCCACACCCAGTACCTTTTTTGTTACCATCTGCGCCTTGTATCTTTTCAACCCTCTTCCCCTCCTCTGCTTCCCTTATCTTATGCAGGGGCGCACCCAGGAATATTTTTCGGGGGGGGGAGGGGGGCAGATTGCCAGAACTTAAAATCATGTTTTTTTAAAAGAGACTGTCAGCGTATTTCGTTTCTTACAAGGAAGGAAATTTCGGGGGGGAACGATGGCCCTCTTGGCCCCCCCTGGGTGCGCCCCTGATCTTATGTGTTACCGTCTTAGTCTTGTGTCCACCATATCCTTCTCTACTTCGACAATCTTCACTTTCACCTTCTATCTCATGTATCTATCCTGCCCTCCTCCTAACTACTCTATGGCGTGACGGAGTGAGAAAGGGAAAGTGATGTACGGTATTCCCTCCTCGCTTAGTGCAGGATGGGGAACTCTCCTTCGCTGGCCTGAAAGTGAGAGTGAGTCCGCCAGCTGTATGATGCGTTCTTTTAGCAGACATCTCGCTCTCCCTCTCCCTCACCCCATCTCTCTCTCTCTGTCTCTGTCTCTCTCTTTCTCTCTCTCTCTCTCTCTCTCTCTCTCTCTCTCTCTCTCTCTCTCTGTTGTTTGTTTAAGTTCTTTTAGCATTTACTTATCCGTTCATTTCAATTCATTGTATGAGAGAGACAGACAGACAGACAGACAGACAGAGACAGAGACAGAGAGACACCATGACAAACTGACTGACGGCAACCATCTTCAATTCCTTTACGGTGAGGAGTGGGGGTGGGAGTGGGGAGGGTAATGGTGAGGTCAAGGTTCTATTCCCTGACCGGTCCGACTAATCGACAAAGTCTGTTTCCACCTTGTCGTTCCCTGTTTACCTAAACATACAATCAGGTTATGCATATGAAACTGTCATGTACGGGTCGATGAAACTAAGCTTTTATTAATTGTCAGTAACATTGGCCCTCGTTCTGTTTACAACCTACATCGTTTTTATTTTCATTTTTTTATTTTCTTACATTATATTCTTTTTGGTGGGGAGGGAGAGATTGAAAAGGTGAAAGAAGCCCTTGTCCTACGGTGAATCACAACTGACAGGTGATGATGGCTATAATGCTGATCTGTTAATCATGCCTTCCCAAGCAGGTACGAAGGTTGTGATGTATGAAGTAGTGGTGGAGAGAGTGCCCGTAAATCGTTGTTTTGCTGTGAAGTTTTGTAAGAAATGGTGGAAGCAGTGTGGCTGGTATTTTTAAGATGCTTTTATACTGTACTGTAAAAGTGAGGGAAGATTTTAAATATTTCGTTTTTCAGTCTTTGTCCTCTATTCCTAGTTGGCTTGAAACAAATTCATTCAGCTTAAATCAACGCCCCCATATTGTTCAGAGGAGTACGATACCATGAATAAACTAAAAATCATAACATCGCACTGAAATAGCAAAAAGGAAAAGTTCCTAGAAAGTAAAGTTTACGGTCATAATTATTTTACGATATCATAAAAGTATATTCATCGCAATTATCATTACCATTAATATAAAGTGTTAAAAGATTAGTGCAGTAATATTTCTTTGGGCAAGGAATTCTTCACTCCCCCTCTTATATCTTTTAAGGGTAACCTGAATCAACAGACGTTATTGTAACTACTCGATGTGTTAATGAATATTGTTTTTACCTCTACCTATCTATGAATCTGCCAGCCTGTCAGAATATAGCCAGACCCCTTAATCCCGGAAGGGGTGGCCACAGACGAATCATCATGGCACCCTGTCCTCCACCGTCAAGCTGCCTTTTCTCAAGCTCGCACCTCCCCACTCAAATTACCTCTCCATTCCATCCTTCCATCTCGTTGTCCCTCTCCTCCCTCCTCGACCTCACTCATAGACATTCATCAAGTCAGAAGAGGTATATACTAAGCATTTTACTAGAAGGATTCTCTCTTAGGCTAAATATAATCGTGTTGCGACATCACAAAAAAATAAATAAATAAAATGAAGACGTTCTCTACAGAAAGGCTTATGGATAGAGTTTATAATGATGGTTTTTAATTCTATACGAGTTATTCATCTTAAGCTGAATATAATCAATTGCTAGTAGTAGGGATGAAATTGAAATACATAACTATCTATCTATCTATCTATTGCCAGACGCCTCAGTCCCGTTTGGGGTGGCCACAAACAAATCGCCTCCAAGTTGCCCTGTCCCCCGCCATTTCACTCCCCTGCTCCCAACTCACACCCCCCTCTCTCATATACCTCTCCACCCCATCCCTCCATCTCATCCTCGGCCTCCCCCTCCCTCTTTCCCCCTCATAACTGCACTTGGGAAATTGAAGTTCTTAGGGGTCTGCCGGATGTGCTTTGGGAATGATCAATAGCTTTTGTTTGCCCGAGTGCTAGGAAGTTGTCTCCTCCCTTTCAGACCCGCAGCTGGGGATGGGGGTACATTGGTTCCAAGTAGGTGACGAGGTGGGACAACGTTTCCCTATATAGTGATACAGTAGAATGCTGCCTGGCTCTCATTTTAGTCCCGGGTTCGATTCCAGGCACAGTATTGGTAATATGTTAGTTTCTCTAATGGAGGTGATTTTCGAGCGAGTAAGTTTCAAACCTCTTCACCACAAGATGTTTCTCAGTCAGAATCAAATCGCATGGAATTGGCAAGAGGGCGGAACTGTGGAGCAATATGGTGGTGTGAATAATCCGGTGGGAGAAAGTTTGCAGACCAGGCAGAGTGCCGGCAGGCTCTTGAAAAGCAAGGTCTGGTGAGGAAACTGCTGGGGAAAAAATTAAATATATATATATATATATATATATATATATATATATATATATATACTGTATATGTGACATGGAAAACGGAACTGTCACGCATAACCATTTCATTATGATGACGTAAAGACATCCATTTCCAGACCGTAATTAGCTCAGAAGAGGCTTTTCAAACTGCAGGTTTTAGATGTAGTTTTCAGTAACCCCGTCAGTACCCTGCTGCATTTCTTAGCCGATTAAAATTGTCTGGTACCGACAAGATTATGATCTAACTGAAGTTTTCAGGTTATAGGAAGTTAAATATGAAGAACTGTCACGTACGTCAGAGGAAATGTTAGATACAAAAAAGAAAACTATCTTACAGGTACACAGTACACGATAGACTCTGGGAACTGAATAGTTACGGTATATTCATGAGAAGGAAAATGCTTTTTGTACAGAACACAGTCTACTCTGCTGAGGTCTTTCTAGTCACTGGCAGCTTAGGACACAGAGAAATATAATGTGATATGCGTGGCATGTGAAGACATCATCCACATGCCAAAACAAAGAAAAGAAACAGTATTATATTCACCTATAATCAGAATAATCATTGAAATTGGGTGTATGTTGATCAGTTCAGTAACCTCATATAATTTTTTTTATTATTCGCTGATTATTGGTGGACGACTTTATTCATTTTATATGATTCTTCTCTAACATGCGGGGTTAAAACATCCTTCAGTTACCCAGACAGTACGATGACGTCTGTTCATCTGTTTTATAACTGAATTTCAAATATTTCAGCTTGTAAGAGATCCATCTGACTGAAAAGGTTAGTAAATACATTTCCTAAATCTCTGGAATATATGGCAGCTGTGATGGCGACCAGCTATGCAAGGTTGTATGCTTTTTTATTTTTATTTTTTTTTTTTTATTTTTTTTTTTTTACAAATGTGCCTCGGGAATGTGGCAGGAAAAAATTATGGTGTGTAAGCAGCGATGCGTAAAAAAGGGCAGAGGATGTAAGTCACACATCAGTTATTTTGTGCCTGGTGTTATTTGAATTTATAGATAATAATTATTTTGAAGGTTTAATACATTGGTAGTCAGCTGGAATGTATGGCAGGTGTATAGTCGGCCAAAATGATGAATAAACATTAGGAGAAAGGTGAGATGAATAATGAATACTGACGACTGAGTTTAGGCCTATCATAGACATAGTTGTTTCTGTAGCGAGCGCGTGCGTGCGTGCGTTTGTAATTCACCGGGTCGGTCAGGATCAGTTGATGGTCGTGATCTAGGTCAAGAGGTCGTGATCGTCAGCTTTTACCCTCCCGGAAGGGAGCTGAGAGCTCATATAGTCCGATCTAAGGGCAAGGCTGTGACCTTGATACACGCACACGCCCATCCCCTTGCTCAAGGGGGACAGTATCCATCTACTTCGTCAGTGAAACTTTTCGCAATCTGAGCGAGGCGCGAACTCCCGTCCACCAGATGGCGAGCGAGAAGGTTACCACTGAGCCAGCGAGCGGTGTGTGTGTGTGTGTGTGTGTGTGTGTGTGTGTGTGTGTGTGTGTGTGTGTGTGTGTGTTTTAAATTATTTACGTATGTACGTTTGTGTATACAGCATATTTGTGTGCGTATATCTGTATTTTTGTGTGTGCAGGTGCGTGTTGCTTGTTTATGAGCATGTTTGTGAAAAATAACTTAGACATACTACTGAACCCCATCACTGAGTGGGATCTCTCGTGAGCTGAGTACAATCATGTGCCTGAAGCAAGAGCTCACAGACGTCCAACAATCGTGGAATGCCAACCCAAAATCTACCACACTTCCATTCTTTCATCAGTATCAAATTTTACTTTTGTCGTTATACTCTCGTCTTCTTTATATCTGTTTTATTACCTGAAAATTACGAGTATTCTATCATCAACTGTATATTTCCTTTTCGTGGCCTATCTACCTATTTTATCAATGAGTCCTTTATGGTGTACGGTCTCGGGGCTAGGCCATTTGGTCGCATCATTTAAGGCGAAGATGACCTGTCGCTTTTCATGAATGGCGCTTTATGTTCAGTAAACCCCATTCGCCCCTAAGATGTATACCACTAAGGACCCTCCCCCCGTACCCCCGAACCCAACAAAGAATAAAATTTAAATGGTGTCCTCGAACTGAAGAAATGAGAACATATGAATAACTCATTACTCTTCGAAGATCCGTCTCTCTGAGGAAGTGTCGAAGATTTTCAAAGCGTGAATGATGACTGAACAGATTCATGATCCATTTCACTAAGCACGGCATCCTCCTCACAGTTCTCCACGTTGTGCTTTCCTTTTCCTGTGTCTAGATCGCACTCTGTTTATTAGTAATACGGTGGCCCAGGATAATGATGTTGATGTTGATGATGATGGCTCAGATTTATGCTTATCGCCTATGAGGGGTCGTAAAGGTAGACTGTCATTCTTTGCCAACTCCTAATCTTCTTTTAAACACCTTGCAGCAGTTGATTCTCCATCCAGGTCCCCGGTTGTACGGCTGGGTGGGTAGGAAAAAACGTGGTATATAATGATGCTCATATCCTTGTACTTTATCTTGATCCCAATTTTCGTCGTTTTATAGCTTCCTTCATGGTGCTCAGCGACGGAAAAAGACAATACTCCCATTCCGTGTCCTTTCCATAGCACATTTACGCGATTACTACCACGTTTTAGTACTTATCTCTTAGTACAAATCAGTACATAAGAAGGAGATCCAGTAAAATGTAAAATCAATATGGTAGTCTAGCCGGGCGAGGAGTCGATCTCAGGCTTTTCCTGCTGCGAGCTGGATGAGCTAACCTTCACACCACCGGCCCTCCCCCCACACCCATGGTGTTAATGTTGTTTGTCCTCAGCTACAGACAGCCAAACGGAACTCTAAGTCCCCATTTTCACGCTCCTTGCCCGCTCTCTGTCACGGTCTGATTATAAGGTTTCTCAGACGGTGCTCATCAGAGAGGAGAGGTTGGGGAGAGGATGTAATAGGTCACATTAGCTGTGGGTAAAAGCTGTGTTATCTCCCGGGCCTGCGTGTTTACTCCCTCTCTCAAGGTAAAAGAAAACACGATTCCCAAGCTTTCAAGGCTCTGAGGGATAGCTGAACAGATGGCTGATGTTTGAGAAGTCGCGAAGAGCATTTTGGACTTGTTTATGCCGGTACTTATGATTAAATTGTCGTGATTACAAATTACAAACAATAATTTTACATATCTTTACCACAATGAACTGCAATTTTTAAAAGCAAGGCACCGAATGACAAAAATCATTTTTCATTCAGACCAAAAAGTTATATATACAAGACAACTGTTTTCAGTGCCTCACACAAATTATGCATTTCTCTGTATTTCCACTGGAACAGGGAGATAAGGATCCTGCGTAGTACATAACTACGTGAATAACATGGAATCTTCATGCTCTCTCTCTCTCTCTCTCTCTCTCTCTCTAACATACACACACACACACACACGACCTGAAGAAACGACCAGAAACTGAAACGATTGGGAGAAATAATATGAAAGGATACAGGTAACAACATATCTGTCGTTAGTTTGATTGCAGCTAACATCATCATCATCATCATCATCACCAGCAGGAGTAGCAGCAGCACCATAACCATGTTTCTCATTAATACGTGGTGGGGGAGCTTCTAGTAAATAGCAAATGAAAAACACCTAAGTTAGGGACGTATCAACAAGGTGCCAATGAACCGTACTTTACATCCACTTACATCCATGCCTTCAAAAAGTTACGATGAATACAGGATTCTTTTTAGTTCAGAAAAATACCATGGGACAGAGGGTTAAAAGCTGCTGGACGACGTAAGAAAATGTTTCCTAACGAATGATGGACAAATATGTGCAAAGCTGTCAGGTATAGAGTAAGTGGATTTCACTCCATACCATTAAAATCTGTATTATCATTGTTCGTACGAGCAAGTGCGTACGTGCCTGTGCATGCGTGTTCGTGTGTTCATGAGCGCGCTAATTTGTGTGTGTGTGTGTGTGTGTGTGTGTGTGTGTGTGTGTGTGTGTGTTTTATTACGGGAAACGTAGCGTTGCATTAATCCCGGAGGAGTTGATTACGACGCTAATTGGTATTGTATTTCAATAAAAGCTATGGGAATCACGCCATTTTTGTCTTTAATTCCACACAAGGTTTGGGGTCTTTTCTAATTGATAAATTTTCCTATGCAGTGGTTTTAAAATGTTACAAAGATTAAAGCCGTCTTCTGAACTGAATCCCTGTCACAAAACATGTTAATCTTTATTTTTGGCATTTTAGCCTATGGCTTTTGTGTATAGATTTTGAATATATATACTCGTGTGTGTATATATATATATATATATATATATATATATATATATATATACAATCAATCACTTTCCACTGTTTTGTGTACTACATTTCATTGGTAATATTCCATTCAATATGACCGGACTGTGCCGATGCGTTATTGCTACTTTGGTCTGTTAACCCCTTTAGCTTGGTAACGTCAAGCACGTCTGTGTGGAGAAGGGGTGAAGAAGGTCATCACTGATGTACTGCTATTAACACCACATCCCAACCCTACAGATGGTGTGTGAAGGCATACTGAAGATGGTGTCGGTGGTGGCCCTGATGCACTTCACGGTGGGTCAGGAGGCCGGCGTGGTCTCCTCCTGCACTAACGGGCTGTGTGGCTCGGGGGTGGCACATAGCCAGAGCACAGATGCCAATGGGATTACTACAGGGGAGTGTGCCTACATCAATGCACGGGGACAGCAGGTCAAGGTAAGTTTGGATTTCATTAATGAGTCGTCATACAGGTATTATTAACACTTTTACTGTAACATGATTCCAGAAAATCTGCAGTCACTACGATGGTAACTTTTCTGTGACATTCGTATTACAGTCACTGTAATTTTAATCAGCTTAGCAAGATCATCTAGAACTGGAGGGTGTAGAAGCAGTCTCAAGCAATTCTTCACTACACTGAAGGCTTTGTGTTCTTGCTACTACAAGACGATGATTTCAATTAAATGTGGACCACTCGGATGAAAGGTGTTAAGAGTCTTCGTTTCAAAGAGTGCCCAACAAAAGGAGATCACACGTGACTATCAGTGTGTTGCCTCTCTTTGGTAGGTAAAGTTGCTTATCCTAAGTGTTAACTACTGATATGGGGGGGGGGGGTTATTTGCATTTTAGCAAAAATTTTCTATAATTCAGTTGCAATGTCATACGATGTACGAATATATATTCATTCAACCCTTTATACTCTGTATGGTCCAAATCACACAGATTAGAAAATCATCACTGATGTGAAAAAATGAGCGCTTCGCATTTTACTTAAGAAGGTCGCAGTATATGATTTCCGCTCCTCTAGTATTTTTAAATTTAGGTTAACTTCCCGCAGCTCTCAGGCTGACAACCACAAAATGCTTTTACGGTGAGACACCAATCTGCAACACCCATACCTATCCTCTCACAAACACACCATGTCTAGAGGTACAGAGAGTTAATTGCCAGTGACCACAAATCCTCTCTTGCCACACCTTGATGCCACCTCAGATCCAGTGAAATCTCACAGCGTATCGAAGAGAATGCTGTCATGGAGAAACTGAAGGTTGTACTCGGAAATTCGCAATGACAGTCCCTTAATAACTCTAAATAACCAGAGCACGATATCAGTATCTCATAAGTAATTTTGTATACATGAACCAGCAGCCCTCTTCTCTCTGTGATATTATCTGTAGATTAAAAACTCGTGAGTCAGGGTACTTTTTATAATGTAGAGGTGTTGTTTATGAAGGACTACGTAATCATTTCACCATCAAACCATAGACACTGCTTACATTCTTTTCCCAGTTTAATCTGTCGATGAATACGAAGACGTTACTGTGATATTCAAGCATTTCCAGAACTAATGTGAGTACGGTTGATCATCAAAATTCAAGACAGGGAAAAATATATATACAGAATGGATGAAAATACGACCTGTATATGGAAAATACTTGAAATATTTAACAGCATAGGAAGGAAAATCTTCACAAACGCCGACAGCATAATATACACATTAAATCATACTCGTAAATTCCTTTTAAAAAATCAGAAACGAGCTGAACACTGATGGTATAGTTAATTTGAACGTTGGAGAGAGAGAGAGAGAGAGAGAGAGAGAGAGAGAGAGAGAGAGAGAGAAAGGGAGACGCAATAGTGCTTTGACCAGTTGGCGATTCAAGGCTGTGAGAAAGATCGGGAAAACCAATTAGTCCTCTCATTTAACTTGGATTAGCCTACATCACAGGTAGCGTTTAATATGCTGAAGGCTTAAATGACGATTGCATGTAGCATAGGTGTGGCTGATTTTCCCGCGTCACTCTGATTACGGTTCCCTTATTTATGTCTTTTTTCTATTTTTTTGCTGTTGTTGGATTCCACTCCCCCCATTTGAAGTGGTGGTAGGTGGGACGCTAACCATCTTCTATGTCAGTGTAGTGCTTGCTTACACGTTGCCCCACAATGAGTGACATGCAAAGTGAGCATTTTTGTTCTCCGAGTAACTATTTACTGTGTTGGGTGTCAAGCATACCCATTACATAGATGCCTGATTTTCCAGTGGCTCAAGGCGCTTTGACTGGATACGGCTCACTGGGGTACGTTATCAAAGGGAAAGTTGGGGTTTAGTTCTTACCCAATGGCACACTAGACTGATCCCTTCCATTTTATTATTACGTTTGGCTGCAAAAAATTATAAGTTTTTGTACAGTTTTAGTGGCGTTAATGTTAGCATTCTTTTTGTGTTTTTCTCGATTTTTTTTTTCCTATATAGTGCCTAATAATTTTGAGAGAAGTTTTAGTGATCTTTATTTTTATTTATTCTTTTGGCAGAGCAGTAATTCGCACACCCAAAGATGTCATTCACCTAATGCCTCTTGCTCTTTCAGATCAAATACCGCCAGACCCCCGACGGACGGATTGATGCCAAGGCCAGCGAGCCGTATGTGCAGGACCCCAGGGCTGAGCTGAGGGCGTGCAGGGAGGCGGTCAAGCATGTCTCTCACAACGTACAGCAGAATATTTTCAAGACTCAGGAGCAGGTTAGTCTCTCATATCTCACAGATCCAGGAGCAGGTGAGTCCCTCATATCTCACAGATTCGAGAACAGGCTCGCCATTTACATCCTGCAGATTCAGTGGTACTTGTATTTCGTATCATCCTCCGACCTGTTTACAGAACAGTCCCTTACAATTTACATCAACAGTTTTGCAGACTATGGAGCACGTCAGTGTCTCTCCCACTGCAAACCACAAGTCAGTCTGTCACAGTCTGCTGAATTAGATGTTCAAACTGTTAGAACATCGACTGGAATATTTTTGCATACTTTAGAAAAGTTAAGTTTTTCTATCTCATAGATGCAGGAACAGAATCAGTCTTTCCTATTTTGCAGATATATGAGCAAGTCTGCTTCTCACGAAGTTGAATAGAACATAAAAAAAACCAGCAACATGTCAGTCTCTCATACTTTACAGATTTGGGGAGTAGTCTGACTCTCACAACATCCGCCAGAATATAATTCAGATTAAAGAGCAAGTAAATCTTCCTTATTTCGTGGACTTTGGAGTATATCATCTCTTTCACTTTGCAGAATTAGGGGCAAGTCAAACTCACATACCTCGATGACTTATGACCAAGTCAGACTCTCTCATTTTGTACATTTAAAAGCTCAGACTCTCACATGTTGGTGACTGTGAGGAAGGTCAGACTTTCACATGTTACAGACTCTGAGGCAGGTTAGACTCACATCACATTTTGCAGTACCGCTGTTAGTCATAATTTTACAAGTTTTGCAGTACTGTTTGGTAGTCATAAATATCACTCCATACATTAAAACAGGTGTTTATACGAGTACTATATACTGTAATTATTTCTGAACAGAACTTAATTTTTAAAAAACGATAAAGATGGATGAAATAATGAAATCCAGTTGAATTTGCAGAATGATTGTTGCAAATTGAATCAGATATAGATTTTTTTTTCACATTTCTTATATTTTCTCTTATAATAGTACTAGTACGTTGAACAGGGATGGGCAGGAGGGTCACATGGGATCCTCCAGCATAACTTGTTATTTTCATACCGTGACATTATAATACCAATAGCTTATCTACAGATCAGTCCAGGTTTTAAATGTTTTTACTTAACTGATGATACGTGAAACAAAGAAAACTAAAGTCATATTAACATATCTGTCATTAATATTATGATAGCCAAATACGGTAGTGGGGCCCTCTTTTTGAGCGGGCCATGGGCAGTTTCCCAGTTTGCCCACCACTACAGCCACCACTGATGTTGAAGATAAACTTTGAATAATGCGTGAATCAGGTCGCCGTCCATTTTGGCAGGACTCTTTAGTGGTATATATATATATATATATATATATATATATATATATATATATATATATATATATATATATATATATATATATATATACAGTATATTTTCATCCTATCCACCGCATTTGAATGCTAGGAACAGGGTCAGAATGATGGCATCTATGATAAATGCTGTAAGGTGGGAATGCTAACGGCAGTGATGATGATGATGGATGGTTGAATGATGATCAGATGGATGGATAATGGATGATTAGCCAGTGACAGTGATGAATGATGGTTGATGGAGATCATGATGGCGATAACGATGGTAATGGAAATGATAATAGTGATGATGACGACAATGATGATTATGATGATTGATGATGATGATGATGGTAACGGTATTTTTCCTCCTCAACAGCTACAGCGGCAACAGGAGCAGCTTCAGAAGGAAATTTTCCGCACACAACAGGCCATCTTCGGCCAAGGGGGTTTCGCCTTCCCTCCACTCTTTGCCTTCCCAAATCGCTTCCCATTCCACAACATCCCACGCCCTCAGTTCTAAGGAGCTGAAAGGGCAAGGCTTCCATACCCTCACAAGAGAGCAACACTTCCATATCCTTAGACACCCAGCTTCAACTCCATACGCTGCTGCTTCGCTTGTAATAGACATTCCAGTACCGCAGTAATCAAAAGGTGTCTATGCAGTAATATACATTGATATAAAGAATGGTGTACTAACCCGCTGAGCCGCAAGGACGTCTCTGGATTATATTCTTGGCGCCTCCAGACAATTCTGTTCAGCTTAGTAAAGGTTTTCTAGAGTTGAGGGGTTAATGGCGTTTGTATCTAACCCATCCAGTTCGAAAAGTCACTGCGAGGCTGAATAACACCCTCTAGTTAGGCTAGTAACAAGAACATGACATAACAGATGTTCTCGGGTTGAAGTAAATAATGTGAAATGCTGCTTATTAGTTTTTTTTTTTTTTTTCAGTCAAATTAATGGTCCAGCTGACAAATTTATTAGCATCCTGTGGTTAAGCAGCGGATGCCCGTATATAATAAATATATACTATATTTCTTAATAACTGTTCAAAGGAGGTTCAAAAGTTCAATATCCAGTGAATACTCAAAAATTTGTCCTGCAGATTTAGTAAGGTATAGGCGGGGTCTGTGGTGGGATCCCTTGTTTCCTCACAGATGATGGGAGAGACATCAGTGATAAGCCTTAATTGACGAGTAGCAGTTGGTTGAAATGAATCAAATTAAGATTGTAGCTAAAAGCAGTGATGTCAAGAGATCAGTGACCTAACCTTACTACACCGACATTTCTTATATGAGAGATGACGGTGTTTCCTAAATACAGTATAAAAATAACGTGTCTCTTGCATGAAACAACTGCAGGTGTGCATAACAAAAGAAGTCAGCCTTACATTACAGGTGTCAATAATTTGAACTTCTGTGCCGTCAGCAAAATCACAATCAGTTACTCAATCAGTCCTAAATTCTGAAGTCAAGGACGTCTCTCCTAAGATGAACAAAATCGTACGGGAATGGGCAGAATGAAAGAGTGACCATAAAAACTGGTCCTATATTAAAATCAAACTAACTGCCTTGTAAAACTGATCTGTGTGTTGCATTTAGTCTCCCTCAAGTCTGATCAGTAGAATCTGGTTGGGTTCTTCCAACCATTCTTTAGCGAGATGACTGGAGACTCAAACCATATCACAACGAATGTGATCCATATTCTTCCCTATATTCAACCGTACCAAAAGTTATCAGGTCGAGCACTAACTTCGAGGTCTGGTGAAGAAACTATGCATGAGATTAGTGATAATAATAACTGGTGAAGACGAGACGCCGGCTCTTGTCGCTTATCTATTCACTCGGTATGTCGCCATGTACCCTGAATTGATCGTGCTTGCAAAACTGCTGTCACGTAGTTTAGAGTCGCTTAGGCAGAGCTAGAGCTGTTACTGTGATCGTGCTGTCATCCAGTCCTCCCTTCTTTTCTTCCACACGAAATATACTTAAATAAATAAAACTAAAGCATGTATTAATGGAAGAGTATAATTATCTGCATTGCAACTCGAACCTTTGATGTAGGGAGGAATGAATTTATAATCTACACAGTGATTTGTATTTCGAATAACTCCATATGTGTAAGGAGCTGGCATCAAACATTAATGCAGATCCTCATCAGACTGATTATTTCATATATTCATATCACGCTAAATATAATTTGGAACCCACTGCTGTTTTTCTGTCCAGAATATCCAACCAAAACACAGTATTTTGTCTATGAAATGCAGAAAGCTGAATAATCGTTTGGATATACAAGGACCAGCGGTACATAAAAGGAACAGAATTTATCATACAAAATAAAGTAATGGTGATTGTTTCAAGCACTTTCACTGGGAGGTTCCCTCAAGACTGAAAAGTACTAGCAATGGAAGTGATGGGGTTAATGCACTTTTTTTTTTTTTAGCAGCCTTAAAAAAGCAACAGATGATCGAGTGTTTACTTAATGGCCTGTGGATTTACACGAAGGAACAATGAGAGGAAGTTTCATTCACATTTATTCTATGAGCTATTTTAGTTTTGTTGTTGGTGTTGCCTTTGATCCATGAAATCATAAAACTAATAGGCAGATATCATTCCATTTCAGAATGCTAAGTCCTTTTAGGCAAATTTTAGGACCACAGACATTCCCGGAGATGGTTTTAGAAGTTGCATGAACGGACTCTGTGTTGTAAGTATATGTCTGAGGTGAACAAACGAAATGGAAAATGATAGCCAATCCCAGATTACCCACTTCAAGGTGTATGAGACCAAGACAAAGGCAACCGTAGCCGAGTATGTTTACAGGTAAGTGATCATCCTACTTCCCCTGATGGCATTACATGATCGAAATACCTCCAGCCGACTCCTGGGAATCGAATCTATACCCGGCCGTCACTCCGACAAGGGCATTCTAACTACTAGACTCTGATGAACTGCAAATATCCAACAGCTTCAGCCTGGCTTTGCCAGTTCAGAAGGAGTGCTTGTGTTATGAGTACAGGGTGACTAAGCGTGTTGTGACGTGAGGGCAGCATTCCACTGGATGAAGGTTTAATAAGATACCAACTACATGTGCGTCTTGAAGGCAAACAGTCATTGTTTTATTAAATCCCAATTTTCCCTTAGGACACATCCCGCAACTAACGAATTTATACAACGAGGTACAAAGGAAAGCAAGCAGTAACAAACCTGTTGGTTCTCTCGTGGCTGTTTGTTACAGGAGTTATAACAAACAAAACTATTATATGAATTAAAGACAAGTGTTGGAAAGCAGGTCCCCAGATGTACTACTGGGTGTATAGAGAAAGGTGAAAATAAATGGATGAGAGGACAGAGATGTATACTGTGTTGATACTGAAAGATTATGGTCATGTTGTAGTCTGGTAAGGTAAGTTTTCTCTCTCTTTGGACAATACAACTTTTATGAGATGTAGCTCAGGAGGAGATAAATTCTGAGTGGATGACATAATGAAAGGAGGAAAAAAAATAGCTAGAGATGGAAGGGTACAGTGGAAGAGTGCATAGGGGAAGATGCCTGGGACTCACAGGAATAAGTAAAGATAAACTGCGATAAAAGAGAAGGAAACGAAGAAAAAGATGAATGGATGAAGTGGGAGAATACAGGAGAGACGGTTGACTGATGGAAGGAAAAACTAGGAGGGCGCAGAAGGGGAAGGTTGCATGCTAGGAGTTAATTACTGAAGAAAGGAAATCGGGAACGAACAGAAAGAACAACGTGGGGAGGCACTGAACATTACAGACAGTAGTTTAGACTGAGGTGGATGTATGTAGATGAGCTGTGATGGAGAAAAGGGGCAGCAGAAGGGAAATGGTAAGATAAAATGTGAGAGTACAGAAGGGAAGATTGCTTGGGCTAACTGGATTGACAAAGGAAAAGTAAGTCCATGAATGAGATGGAAGAATAGAATGGGAAAGTACAGGGACGAAGATTGTTTGGACTGACGAATTATAAAGGAAGAAGAAAACCAAGAACGGGACAGAATGGTAAAGATACAGTTCCCTCGATTACAACGGGTCCGTTTAGTCAGAGTCAGTTTTTCTTAAGTCCCAGTCTTCCTCTAAATGTAACTCACAATAGTCTGTTTACAATCAGATCCCCAGTTGTATTGTTGGATGAACAAGGACAAGAGGGAAACAAACTGACTTTCATTTTAGTTAGTTAAGAGATTTATATCAGTTGTAATCGAGACTGTAAATGCCCGCTTTGCCCGTAACTTATGCAGATAATATCTCTGGCTCAGCGGTAACGTGCGTGCGGTTGTAGCAGAAGGGCCGAGGATCGAATCTCGGCTAGACTAGTGATTAATTTATTAAGTTTCACTTCGGTAATTACGCTGTCAATTGCAAAAGGCTCATTAAGATATCAAACCGTTTCAGGATTGCAGGTACAGAGACCTTCACCTCTCTAATTCACCACAGATGAAGCAGAAGGCGGCTTAGATTTGTACGTATACACTGCATTCCTTTTGATCTACGTTACGAGAGTTCGTTTACATCTAGGCTTCCAGAGATACTGCTGAATGAACAGTGGCTATTATGCTATACCTCTTAATATTTTGTTGATCGACTATCAAGGAGAAAGGCAAAAGAAAACGATAGCAACAGGAATCAGAAAGAGCGTAACAAGGGAGACTGCTGTACGGTACGTCAGCTGTTATTTCCAACGTTCATTGTCTATTTGTTTATCTATAGCCATAATCCCGTAAGGGGTGACCGTTTGACTTTGAGCTAGTTGTTTTACGGGGAGGGCCATTAACCCTTCGCCAACCCACTTGTTGACACGTAGGGAACACGTATGGGTTTGTTTTATGGTTACCACCTAGCGTTGTAAATGGTTTCCTGGCTTACAGGAAACCATTAGGCTTGTCAGTCAATGTAAAGTTATCTGAAAAGGAAAGAATGGTAATAAACAGTGACAGGAAAGAGGAGAGTAACAGGAAAATAGGAAGGTAGACATAAAAAAAAGAATGATAAAGATGAAGAAGCAGGCAGCACTACATCAAATAAGTGGATGATGGTCACCTGCACATACCACCACTTTCTTTTTAATATTCATCGTTTTTTGGTCGTCGTAAACGCTGTTTTCGTAGCATAAGCAAGCATTATTGCGCTACTAAATCAACGACAAAATTTTCACTTTCTTTAATTATAGCCATTGCTGGTTGACCTTCACTAACATTGTTTCCCAGAGTGCTGGGGCTGGCACTTAGTGGCAAAGCTAAATTACAAAGTAAATTTAAAAAATAAGTAAATAGATAAAAGATCTTCACTAGTGTCTGAAGTCATGTATCACTGATTAAAGTTAACAGAGTTTGAGCCGGTCGCTTGCGAGAAGTAATTAAGGACCGAAGTAAGAATGGTTCCTGGGAAGGATTAATGCTGTTAACCCCTCCATTGTTCTTTGGTCCAGCCCTTGCCATCGAAACCGCCGTTGGGAGACTGCGTTGGCCCGTCTACGATTGGCCATACCCATCTCCCCCCATAATTATGGCCGTTTAATGTCCAGGGATCCACCTCCGACCTGTTCGAGTTGCGACACCGCCTTGTCTTTTTAGCATACACTTTTAGACTGCCCTCTTTATGGGGCTATCCGTTGTCAGTGCTTCCCTTTTTTAACAGATCTTGGTCGTTCCCCACTTTTGGGAGATGTGTTAAATGAGTCTCAGACCTTTTCTACAGCACTGGCTTTGTATCTCATCTTTAGCTAAGTCTCTCTCTCTCTCTCTCTCTCTCTCTCTGAACATACATCATTTTTTTATTGACGGTCTTTCAGCTGTAGTTATGGGAAGGTTATTGCTGAGACTTCTGGGAGATGTTATCAGATCGGTTCCCATCGGTGACTGCTCTCCTAATATTAAGAAAAGAGAGAGAGAGAGAAAAAAAATCTGGGGTTTAGTGAGTTGTCAGATCTTGCCAACAAGTCCGTGGGTGAGGACAGCTGTTGCAGTTAATGATGCTGAAAACCAACTAATCACGTTAATTAAACAGAATCTATACAAGAAATTATATATGAAAAATACACAATTTTCGTGTTTCCTTCAGAACGTTGGTAACATGTGGCAACTCATCAGCTGCTGTAACCTTGACGTCAGTGTCCAAGCAGCGCTTACAGCATTATCTACTGTATACAGATATTCCTGTTGTGCAGAGGCAGAGTCTATATAAATAAATAAACAGAATTCAACATTAGTGGAATTCAAGATATCTTTTTGCAAAGATGGATCAATGTAATATTTTAGCAGCAGACTTCTGTACTTGGTAACTTTCGTGCTACTTTTTTTCTTTTTCTTTACAGGCAACATTGCCAGTGCCTACGCCTTGCTCAGTGCCAGCATCACCACACACATACGTACTCCGATTTCGCACATTTTCATCCTCGTTATCATCAATTATTCATTCTTCCGCGGTTAAGGTACTGTACAACAGGGTTCTCTGTGTGTGTGTGTGTGTGTGTGTGTGTGTGTGTGTGTCCATACTTCTCTGTCAGATAAGTACCTTTATTTGTCCTCATAAAGGGAATTTTTTCTATTAAACGCCTGGAAAAACTGTACAATCAAAGACAAAAGCCGTGTCATGTAATTTGGTTAAAACTTCTGGTGAAAGGCTATAGTTTTGGTTCGCTCTACTTGTGCCATACAGACGTGTGGTAGCTCTGACATGAGATGCAGTTTACTCCAAGTGAGAAACCTGTGGATGATTGCGTTATTTTGGTGTGCGAAACAGATCTATAAATTGTGTTTTCTCGACTGCTGCTTTTACTTGAGATATATGAACCGTTTCTTGTGTGTTCTCTTTCTTACTGTCATGTCAGCAACATTGCAATTCTATTAGCTAGGGAACAGTCCTGAAATCAGTTCTCCTTTTATTGAACTTCTACCGTACTTAGCTCTAGTCGGTGATAGTTATGAGTTGTGATTGTCAGTACCTGTCAGTGTTAGTTAAAAAATTTCCAAACTACAGTATTATGAGGATAGAGGTACTGTTTAATGATAATTGATTGTTTTGAGTTGCGAATTCATAGGCTGGAGTATGAACACAGCCCAAAAGGCGGAGGTCGATTGATTGAAATATTTATTGTTGAAAGGTATAGAGAGTACTTATACAAGAGAAGTCTTCGCACAACTATTCGTGTGCTTCATTCTAGGTGCAGTTCGTATCTTAGGCATAAACACTGCTTGAAAGTGCTGCCTTCCATTGTTGTGATTATTTCCTGATCTTGTATTGCGGTGCTAACACTAGGGCGATCTGAACAATGACCGCACTCCATTGTCTCTCCCTCCAGAAGTCGCCTAATCCACCTTTCTGCGGGTTTGCCTTCACAGGGTGTTTCCACTATCTGTTCGGGATTCTTCCTTTCCCCCCACCTTCCCCCCAGAAAAAAGATATAATGTCCTTTTTTATCTCCCTAGTAGTATAATGCACATGCTTGCTCTTTCCATACTGAAGTATATCATAGGTCTGCTTGACGTTTTGTGGTATAATGTCAGATGTAACGGCCAGGCAGTCATCGCCTGACCTAATATGGTCCACAAATTTTCGTCTCTTGGATGCAGCAGTTTTCACGAATCAGTGTTGAGGCTTCGGAATTTCCAGGGTTCATTTGTACCCTCATCCCATCAGCAGCAGATATGAAGCTTGAAAAAGTCAGGCTAGGTCAACCACGAATCTGTAACTGTTGGAGCTCATATAATGCGTCACATGTTACGCTTATTCTTCGGACAAAACAGCGACACGACTTTTGCCTTTGTATGTCGTTAGCAGTAATAATAATAATAATAATAATAATAATAATAATAATCAAATCACGCAATGGCTCGCACTCCCATCCTGATTATCCGCCCATTACAGTATATAACTTCAAGGCCTGTGCAGTGGAAATGATCGCCGCGCTTAGGGTGAGGACAATATAGATTTGGCTGTGTTTATTTCATTGTGTCCATAATATTGGCTTTTGTTCCACCGAACATTTATTGTTTACCTTTTAAGTAGTGATACTAAAAGCAAACACGTCATCGCTATCATCACAGCCCAAATTCCCGCCCAAAAGCTAGGGCGAAGACGCAGAAACTATGAGACAGCAAATTAGTACAGCTTATCATCTTATCGGCGAGTTGGGCCACGCAACCATTCACAGATCTCTGAAGCAATTCCAACTGGGTATCATGCACATTTCTACATAAACGCTAATAACATGGACGTATCGTATTACAGAGATGCCAAGTTAGAGGGAGCTCAAAAAGGGTGATGAATGTTCGCTAGTATGGCCCGCAGCGACTGAAGGTCAGCGACCAAAAGTCATTATGTGCAGGAAACATATATTTTCAGATGACCATGTTAATGTTACCTCCAAAAACACAAACTCAGTCTCACAGATTATTACGAAACTCTAGACTGGAAAGATCTTGCTGTCTACAAAGTAAAACAGCCAAACTTTATACTTATAAAAACCGTCCAGAAAATTAACACAGACAAAGAAATTGTTGTGTTTGCAGGGTGTGATGGCATCAGTACTGATGGCCGGTCGTGGTGGCCTCCTGCAGCAAATGGTGAGGCGTTGTACCCTGGCCGGCAACACCTCAACTGCTTCCATCCTTACACACCGCCGTCACAACACACACACCAAGTCAGTTATATTACTTGCCATTATTAGCACCTCTCAGTCTGTTACCCTATCTGTCAATCTATCTGTCTGTCTGCCTCTCTATCTATATGTCTGTCTGTTTATCTGTCTATTCATTTTGCTATATATACTCCTCGTACTTGGGCCTTCCATTATCTTATCACTGCAGTCCTTGCTCTCTGTACACCCTTTATTATCACACTGCTGCACCATCTTACCTACCGTCAGTGTCCTTAAACTGGATGTCACGGTACTCCAGTTTGCCTCTCTGTTTATGTCAGTGCTTCTTAAAATATGGCCAAGTGCCTGTGTCCCTTACTACCCCTCTGTTTCGTAGCTCGAAGATGCTTTCCATTGGCACTGTTCTTATTCCTGTTCCATCCTTCCTTACAGTTCCACCTTGTTCTCTTTTTGCGACCCTGTGGGACACCATCAATAACATCCCTTATCCTGATCTACGAGTTCAGACCTCATGAGTAATTTTTGAACGGATTGTATATCCTAAAGCTGTCATTAACGTTTTTGAGTGTTAAAAAATACTCAGGCTGAAAACTAATTTTTTCAGATCAGGATTCAGCGACGATGTCACGTGGTTGTTCCCAGCCACCAGCGCCATCGAGAGGTACCATGGCGCGGCCATACATGGAATACTTAATGCCGCTTACTGCTTGACCATCAACAGTGCTCAGCCACTGCCAACGTCAGCCTTCGAGGAAATGGCTCATCACCTGGGCAGGTTAGATTATCTATACGTACTTCACCAAGGTTATTCACTTGGCCCTCTTATAAAGGAAGTAGTCTTTGCAATCGCCTTTTCAATTTAATTTTTTTTAAATATAAAACAGTTAATTACAACAATATTTTAAACTGCAGATTCATTGCTACCTTCAAATCTAATCTGACGACTTCCTACAGTGTATTTTACTAATTGCTTGAATATAATTACAGTATCATGCAACACATGCACAACTCAAAATGCGGACTGCCATTACCCACGTTTTTAGACCACATACGATTTAATTTTACCAACTAAGCACACTCCTTATATTGACGGATTATTTGCTTTTGTAGATAAATTTTAGGTTAGGACAGAACTCTATTATTAAAATGTAATGCAGGTTAGTAAATCACTGGCAGACATCATATAACTATTGGTTCTTCCCATGACAAATCAAAATAAAAGAGCGCTAATCAAGTTCATTTATTCTGGTACACATCAAAAAATATGTGTGTAAAGACATTGTTATTTATCCCTCACCCTGAGCAGCTTAGTGACAAGTAAAACAAAATGCAAGATATCAGGGAAAGAATGGAGCCCTTCTGCAATAAAGACGTGTGTGCGTGTGGGTGGGTGTGAGCAGAATAACTCAAACAGTTTTTACACGATTTTAGCCAATCATGGTGGGTGGGTTGAGAGTAAGGCAAGACCGAAGGGATTCAATTTTGAGAGTAACCAGTTAAAGGCCAAGGTCAAGGGGAAAGTCATGTTTCGACCCATATGTCTGTGTGTGAACAAAATAAATAGAACGGTTATTATCTGATATGCAGCGTTCTTGGTGGAAGGGTTGAGAGTCAGCCAAGTGGTTGACCTATTATTTCTGAGTATACTAGGCAAAGAGCAATGTATGACAAGGTTAGATACAACAGTTTTTATCTGATATAGACCAGACTTGGGGGAATGTTTCAGAGTTTGGCAAAAATAAAAGGATTCTGTTTTGAGAACAGTCGATGAATGATTAGAATCACAAGGAAAGGTCAAAAGTCTTGGTCATAGTGTAAGGTCAACTCTACTGATTTTGGAATTATTTGGATCAAACTTGATGGAACGGTTAAGGGTGTGATATGAATGAAGTATGTCAATTTTGAAAGCATTCGGTCCAGGGTCAAGGTCACAGGACAAAGTTCATTATTAGGCTTGTAGATCAATTGGTGGATGACAATATTGCACTCTCAGAATGCTCCTTATTATTTTTATTAGAAAAGTATTATGCCAGGACAAACTCGCTATTGAAAGAGAATAGTTACATAAAGAAACACTTTCTTTTCTACATTTACGTTACAGGGCCTATAATAATTCTTTATACTGCCCATGAAGGGATATTAGAGGTCTTTTACACACACACACACACACACACACACACACACACACACACACACACACACACACAGGCACTACCACCTGCCCTTATTCGTTTTGTTACTGGCACTGTCCTTCTACAGGAAAGTTCCAGCACTAAGGACCTGCCTGCGCTACCGGGATGGCCAGCTGTGGGTTGGGGAGTTGGCACATCCCAAAGTTGATTTTAAGGTAACAGCAAGTTAAATTTGAGTTTTTCTTTAATGTACTTTAATGTAATCTGTACTGAGGTCTGAGGTCTTTTCTGTATTCCGTAAATGCTGGAATTGGTACAGAATTCCTCCCTGCTTGTTTAATGGCAGATGCAAGGAATGATTAATAATTTATGTTTTGTGCCAGTGTTTGAATGTTTTAGCTGCTACAGGGTGGCTTGTGGCAGCTGGCATGTTTCTTTCTGCTGCCTGGGACATGGAGCCTTTCGTGACCATCCTGCCCTAGTGTTGCATCAGAGTTGCCATAAAAGGATGTGATAACATCCCCTTCAGCTACTAACTGCAGACAACGAAAATGTTACTACATTAAAAGCACCTGATGTATTATGTATGAGTTAACTAAAAGTATGTATAAAAATCAATGACAGTTATGCAATTTTATAAAGATTTCAAGTTATATTGGTAATGATATCTTGTATACTGTACTGTAATTTTTGGCGTGTGTGTGTGTGTGTGTGTGTGTGTGTGTGTGTGTGTGTGTGTGTGTGTGTGTGTGTGTAATCCGTTCTTATGTAATATAAAGTAAATTAGGCGCATTGGTTGCGGGGGACCCATTTGTGAGACCTCCTCTTTTTTACACCAATTGGTCTAAGGTTAAAATCACATGACCATGTCACATGGTGATTTATCAAAATCACCTCTAACAATTTTTATCCAATTTGCAACAGATTTGTTGGAAATACTGAGGGTAATGCAAAAATGAAGTGATTCACTTTTGAAAATAATCAGTTAAAGACCAAGGTCACAAGGCAGAGTCAAAGTTCCAGCTGTGCATGTGTAGCTTTAACAAATTAACTTGAACACCTTTGATCAAATTGTAACTAGAGTTGGTGGAAGGACTGAGGGGTACCCATCCAGTAAAACTTTTATTTTTCAACAAAAAATCAAAGGTCAAGGTTACCAGGTAAGAAAAACTTAGTCAGTTTCTCTTTCACGTACGAAAAGAACTCTGTCGAGCGGTAAAGTATAACAAGAATAACAATATTCCAGACTGAGAAACATCAGGCAAAGGTCAAGACCATAGGGAAAGATCAAAGGTCAAAATCTCTGGACATAGTCAAGTCAAACAGTTTTTATCCGATTTGAACCAGACTTGGTGAACGGTCTCATGGTTAGGCAGGAATGAGGAATTTCCATTTTGGGAGTAATCTATCGAAGGTCAGTGTCACAGCGCACAGTCAAATACGCAGCTCTTAGACCAGTTAGTGTCTGTGGGTGTTGCATTCTCTGAGTTCCCCTTGCTTTACGTGTTTTACTTTAATTAATATTAACTGAAAACACTCAATGATGTGATTTATTGGTGAATGAGTGACTATTTCACTATATTTACGCCATCGTAGTGGCTGGGTGACTGTCAAAGTAATTGTGGAAATGGACGCTGTTAGAAATGGGTCAAGAAGAGGAATCATCCATATATGAATGAATAGGGCAAGATGTGTAGTTTAGATCATTGATAAAAAACAGGAAGAAAGTGGTGATGACAGAACCCTTAGGAACAACACTGTTGATAGTTCAGAAGAACAGTGGTTGTCTACAACAGCAGACACTGAATGGCCAGAAAGGGAGCTATTTGGTGTATTGTGTAACTGACCAATGTAACTTAAAGGAATGAAAAAAGAAGAAAAAAAGCAGTGAAGCTTCGCCGACAGAACCAGTAATAGTAATCAGAGGGAAAGAAATATCAAAATCTGACTGATGCTAGATTCAAAGGCTTTTGAAGAAGAAGAAGAAAAAAAAAAAGCAACTGAGCGTTATCTAGAGTTATGGGAAAGTTTTCTCTTTTTCGGGACAAGCTGAATAAGAACGAATAGTGCAAATTGACAGCCTGAAATGAAAGAGTTTCGGCAAGCAACGTGTCAGAATGGAAGCAGTTTTTGAGAATTTCATCAGAACTGTACGACTTCTCATTATCGATATAAATATCAGTCATTGTCGCCAGTTTCATGATTTTTTTTTAATATTGCTTTTTAAAGAATTTTTCATCTCAACAGGTGTCGCATGGTGATCCAGATGCTGCGATGCCTGCGTTGGCGGCACAACTGTTTGACCACAATGAAGGTCCTGTATGGCGTGTCAGACTGCTGCCCTGTGACGACACCGACCCCTGTCCAATGCCGGAGCTGAAAGCCGCATTTCCATATCAGTATCATTTAGGTCTCAGCTTCCATCATGGGATAGTCGATGGTCTTTCAGTTTGTGTTATAGGCGCGTTATCACTACGGCTTTTGGGGGATGTTATCAGATCAGTTCCCATTGATAATTCTCAGATCTACAAACTAATCGATCATCGTCCGAATCAGATGATTGAGCAACAAATCAGAGAAGAATTGGAAAAGGATCCTGAAAGGCTTTCTAATCTGCTGAAGGAGATTCCTGATCAAAATTTCTGCCCCCTTGTCAAATGTGCATTTGGGGATCCAGATGTGAGCCAACCAACATCAAAATCGCTTCGATCTGATATATATCCTACAATCTTAGAAGCATTCACTAAAAAATGTCGAGCTGTTGGAATCACGGTGAGCTCTGGACTCAAGTGCGTGCTAGACAGGGCGCTGGTGGAGCTGGTGAGAGAGGCGGGATTGCACAGTGATTTCTATAGCGTCACCAGCCGTCACTCCGTCAGTGAACGCCGCTACTTCAACAGCAACCCTGTGACGGACTGTGGGTGTTTTGTCGGATCAATTTCTCACACAATGACCGCAAGTTACCGTGACAGACAAGAGTTCTGGGCAAATGCTAAAGTATTTGATAGACAGTTTCGCGAGAAAATGGATAAGAAGTACAGCTACGTGGAGCGAGTTCTCCAAGCCAAGCTTCGTCCAAAGACCTTTTCATATGAATCATTCTATGCTTCTCAACCTCCACTTGCTTGTGATTATAATTATAGCAATGTTGATGCACCCTATTTCGCTATGTGGGGAGCCGATGATGAGCTAATACAACTCACTTCAATGAAAGTATTCCTCGAGATCAGGCACACTGATATTCCGATTTTTAACGTCATGGGAAAGTACCGAGATCGTTATTTTTTTGACGTAAATTATTCGACGGCAACTTTAACCGATGATGTGGCCCAGAGGTATCAGAAATTGTTTTTTAGATTCCTAGCTGACTTAACGGGGTAAAAGAATTTTGGGGAGAAAGCAAGTATGTTAAGTGTTTGAGATTTGATTTTTTTTTTTTTTTTTTTTTACTGCTACACAGTTTGGCAAGTACTATGCTGGAATTCATAACATATTGGCGCTCACTTCCTCTGTCAGTGGACTCCTCCTCATCATCATCATAAACAAAATCATTATGATCAAATCACTATAATATTTCCTCGGGATATTTGAGCTCCACGTCATCATGATTGTCATCATCATTATCATCACTCAAAAATGCCTCGGGACATTTGAGATCTCATCATCGTCCTCAAGCTTCTCCTCCCCAGCATCTTCGTCGTCGTCGTCGTCGCCGTCGTCATTGCCATCATCGTGGTTACCATCATCTTCATTATAATATAATCCCTTCAGCCATTTCAGCTATCATTCATCATCATCGATTAGTTTGTTATTAATATTTCCGAGAAATTTGGTACCCACTACAGTTGGTTAGAATTATTTTCGTCATTCAGAGTATTTAGTTCCTTTGGTATGTTATAATGTGAGATAAGCATTATGTCTACTTAACAATTAAATACTATGCAATATGAAACGTTACACGCACATCGGGGAATTTAATATATATGACTGGATTAGTAACGCAATTGAATACAGTAAAGAAATAAAAGAAAAGCGCTGGCCACTACGTACAGCATTTTGTTTTCGTAAATGGCCTTGTAACTTATAATACAATTTGTGTAAAAATTTGCGAGAAGTAAATTACATTGTTATAGTAATGAAGCAGCACTGGTTGCTACCATCCCCTCTGCTCAGTTCCGCCAATTTCTTTGTGAGTCCAGTAATGATAATTATCTCGCTAGTATTTCACAATGGTACATACAAGATGTGAGATATGATCAACCCATCAGACCACCAGATTTTTTATTCTATCTCACTCGCAAACTGTTCCAGCCCCATGATCCTCTGCTCCTTGATGAAGCAGTCCCAAATGAGTGTGATGTGACATTCTGGGAGTTAAATCGATTCTAGATTGTCTTTTGAAAACCATAATCGTTCTATAGTTTCTTCAGTTTCTTGTAAAATCGGCATACTAAGGAAGTCGTATAAAGTTCTTTCGTGCTCTTCCATTTCTGCTAATTGTTTTCATTTTTTCATCTTCACACTTCTCGAGCGTTATGCGCTGTCTGAGCATCTGCCTCTGCTTGGCATCTTTATCTGATCGACAGGGTTGTCTGCACAGTAAGTTTTCTGTGTGATGGTAAAGTTGCGTATTTTCGCGCAGTAAGCGGTTTGTGTATGTTGTTCATTGTTCGTTCTAATAATGCCCATTCTTTTGCATTCCCGGCTACCTTAGCAATATGAGCCTTGAGTGCCGGAAGTACAGTACATGTTTATTATCGGCAATGCACCCGTTATCTCTATTGCCGATAAGGAGTAGGATCAGTTAGATGTTTCCCTCCCAGCACGGTTTGTCTTGGGAATTCCCACGACAGTCAGATTATGTGCTGCAGACAGTGTTATTTTTTTCAGATCTAAGGTCAGTTTTTTAAATGGCAGAATTAAGCTTTCTTGGCTGCATGTTTTTTTGTTGTTACGCTTCCATTCTTCATATTTAGTTGTTGTTAATTCTGTAGCATGTGCTGTTGTTTGTTGTTAGAAATTTTATATCCGTTGTTATTATTAAAACTCTGTATCACCGAACTTTAATTTATATACCACTGCCGTTGTGTTTACTGATGTTCTTACTTTTTTATATTACTGTTCCCTCTTCTAAAGTTCTCTTTTCTGATGATGTAAAATTTCTTCCTTTTTATTTTTTTTTCTCTCAACATCTTTTTTTCCTCCATCGATGCTTCAGGTGTGTAAAGATTGCTAATTAGCAACTTATAATGCTTGCATTCTTCCTGCAATATCTGTTGCATATTGTTTCATATAATAATAATAATAATAATAATAATAATAATAATTAATAAAAACAATAATAATAATAATAATGGCAATAATAATAATGTAATATTTAGATTTTTGTTTCTGTCAGTTACCCACAGGAGTGCCATTTTTTTCATTCATTCATTGCCAGACGCCATGTATCCTTCGCTAATTCATTTTTAGCTTTCCTTTAGCATTAGCGTATAGCTCATTTCAGTTATTATTATGATTTCGGATAGTTATAAGTCAGTTTGGATATTTACAAGTTACTTTGTAACTTGGATTTCAAACACAAAGATGTACATAAATATACATGATATAGAGAGAACGGGGATCGTGCTGAATGGAGCCTGATTGATTACGTGCTTGAAGAGGGATCGATGCTGGGAATGGTTGCTGATATTGTATCAGCTGAATAATTTTTATGTTTCTTTTAACAGTATTCTTAGATATTTTAAGCATGTAAATATTTATACTTTTACTTAGGGCATCATGTTTGATATAAATGTAGTTATTTTAATTATATACACTCCGACTGAGTAATTTTTATGTTTCTTTTAACAGTATTCTAAGATACTTTAAGCATGTAAATACTGATACTTTTTTATTCTTATTTACTTCATATTGTGCCCTACAGTATGCTCATCCCGTACGGAACGAAAATCCAAATTTTAAAACAAATAATTTAAATGTTTTGAAGTGCAGTACAGTAAGGCTCTTAAAAAGAAAAAGAAAAAAAAAAAACTGTGTGGTGTTCGTATTTGGGCTTGGAGAAAGTTTGGATGCCATAGCCTCCGGCATAAAGTGGGTACAGTGGCATGAGAATAGGAGGGGCCTTTGAATTTTCTGTGGATGTTAATGCACTTGTCATTTGCGTGTGGGATTGATGTAGTTTTTAATAATGATTTTAAATTTTGTAAGAGCGATTTTTTTTCATCATATGTTTAAAATGGTTTTATGTATTTTACGTGACACTGAACTTTATTTTATATGTATGTTATAGTATCTATTATTAGTTTTTACTAGATGTTTATTTTGATTTTTTTCTTAGCAAGATTTTTATCGTTCTGCGTCCAGTATTTTCAGTCATAGATATTTTAAAAATATGCTTTTAGTCATTTTTTTTTAAATTAGACATTTTTAGCATTTTTCCCTGATTTTTGTGATGGAGTGAAATTCGTTGTTATTATTATGTCTTTTTTTGTGTGTGTGTTATTTCTAAATAGAATATTTCAATGTTTGTCAGTTAACTTCTGATTATGTAAACATACATGCCTTTGTAGACAAGAAAAAATGTATTAAGAGTAGACTGAAACAATGATAACAGTGCAGTGGGATGATGTCAGGCACTTTTAAGTACAGTTTTACCTGGAGGGTAAAATAAAAAATGGTAATTACTGAACACTGGTATTGATATTGTAATTAGAATCTTAATAATAACATGTACTGAATATAATATATAATGATGATGTTACCAAGCAATTTAATTATATTACGAAATGAAATGAAACTAAAGACGACTACTACTATTACTACTACTACTACTGTTCATAGTCACTACTGTTAGGTTAGGGATACTGGCAAGTCAGCTTGGCGGGTAGCAATGGAACTTCACGAGTTAATTTTATCGTAGCTTAGGGTTGACTTAACTAAAAGATACAATACGAAGCAGTATATTACCGGGACTCGGTATATTTTTCACATTTATCTTTACTAATAATGGCAAAGTAAACTCTTGGAATACAAACATACAGCTACAAGATCAACAATACCATTTTGCTTCATCATCATCATGTAATAAATGGTTAATGACACGAGCTTTGTGTAAACATACTTTATTAACATAAATCTTAATTATGCATATACTACAGGATACTGTTTGTACTTTAAGTTATTCATGAATTGGAAACATGTTACAGTTCAGATAGTGTTCTGAAAACTAGCGGAAGGTTTATACTGAATCCATACAGACCATCATCGTTTATATGCCTTAGTAACTTTCAGACATACCATACATGTAATGAGAAGTCTGGATACTTAGCACTATTCATTACCGTAAGGCTTTTTTCTTAAAGAAAACATGGCGATTAGAATAATAGGCTACAAAAAGATAATCTTTGCGAGCAATTGCAAAACAATTTATGAAACTCATTTAAAAAATCACGGAATAACCTGGCCAGAGAGCAGATTATAATAAACATAGCCCTATATCGAAATTACTCGTACGTTTGAAGTCAGGAAGACAAGTACTTTCAGAGTCCGTTCTTGCATTTGTTGGTTTTGTGTCTGTCTTTAAGAGGTTCCGTACCTGCATTTCGCAGTTTGGGGGCTGTAAATTCATTTTAAATGCCAAGATAACAAATTTTAAAAATCTATCTATCTACAGTATATACCTAGGCTGCTTCCCCCAAGGAAAGGGAGGTAGCCGAGACAGGACGACACACTCCCCATTTACTCATCCATTCAAATATATTCATTCGCATCTTATCCTCAAAGGGGAGAACGGACAGATCCTCACCGCACCACACCGCACAAGGGTCAACTGGCAATGCAATCAGTGACATCCGCAGCAGGGCCCGACAGCAGAACTGGTTTACCCCTGCCACATCATAACATACTAGGCTCACGTACAGACGATTAGAGAGAGAGAGAAAAAAAAATAGGCGCATACTTGACGCAAAAGAATTTTACACCACCAAGATGGGTTACTGGAAGATATTCGATTGTATTTTACTTGTACACCTGCATACACAATGATGCTGTACAGCGCTTGCTTGTGATATTGTATAATCGGTTTTGTTCTTGTATGGTAATGAGATGATAAATATTTGTTGGACTTTAGAGGCGGTAATGATAAATTCAGATATCATCATAACCCTCGTGCGCTATACCTTTTTGACCAACTGGACATGCAGTGAACTATTCTGGTCAATCACGCTAGAAATACAGGATTTAAGGCATTTCGTAAGAAGGAGAACAACAAAAAACTATAGAGAAAACTTCCATTTCTGAAAAATAATTCTTTCCCAGTCTGAATAAACATGACAGAAGGGACAAAGATTTAATCTAAAAGGACGTCGCTGTCATACAAAGCTTAAGCAAGAAAAGATAAGAAATCCACAAATCCATTACAATTACATCTAACGGCTACAGAAGATTCTATCAAAATGCACCAATCTAAGCCCGTGTCAAAAGCTCAATTGAATCTAGTTAGCTAGTTCATTTAAGGACTGAAGGATTAAACGTTGGAAGTTCAAAGCAATATCTTCAGTCAGGTTGGCAGTAGAATAATTTAATATGTACTTGTAACCATTATGGATACTTGTAATGGCGTGCAAGTTGGAAGTATCACTGTTTATGAGCCATGACATGGCTCGAAAGTCAGTAACTTGCATCAAAGTGCTATCACTTACCCACTTGTTGAATTGGGGTCTGTTTAGATTGCTATAATCATAATCACAAATAAGAGGAGGCTGTGATGAATAGTATGATTCATACGAGAAATCCTTAGGACGAAGCATTGATCTGATAATTCGTTCTATGTACGTGGACTTCTGGCTGAGTTTTTTTCTGAACTGCTCATCGCAGAGTTTAGCGTACTGCCAGAACTCCTTTCTGCCAAGGTAGCTCTCTGTCCTCGTGTGATTCATGCTTCCTACAAAACAACCACAGTCAGTCATAGGGTTGCCGTGGATGTAGCGACGCTCATCAATGGCGTGACGACTGATGACGCTGTACACATCACTCTCCATCCCCGCCTCTCTCACCAACTCCACCAGTGCTCTGTCTATCACGCAGCTTAACCCAGTGTTCAGTGTGATTCCAGCAGCCTGACATTTGGCAGAGAAATTTTTCATTAAGGAAGTGCTTATATTCTTGGAAATTTGTCGAGTTTCAGGTTGAGACACATCCTGATCTCCAAATGCTTGCTTGATCAGCGGTGTGAAGTTCTCCTGTGCGAGTTCATTTAATAAAATATGGAGTTTCTCGGGTTCCTTTTCCAGATATTCTTTGATATTCTGTTCCACACTTTCAGTAAGCTTGAGATTGGGTAATGTGGTGATATCAGAATCATCGATGGGAACAGACTTCAATATATCTGACAGGAGCTTCAGTAATGACATTACTATAAAATAGGCTGAGGTTCCATCATTCATGACATGGAAGAAGCCCATGGTCACATGGTACTGATGTGGAAAGGCAGCTCTTAATTCTGGAATTGAAGAGGGGTCGCTGTCAACACAGGGGACCAACCTGACGCGCACCACCGGACCTTCATTTTGGTCAAAGACCGGCTTCATCGCAGCATGAAGCTCATAATCTGGGTCATTGTTTGTCACCTGTAAGAACGCAAGATTAGTCAGTAACGTTAGAAATCATTCATGTTCAGTAAGAAAACGTGTATTTCTTTGGAGTTTATTATTGTTGCTAATAGAAGACTTAATCAGGTCAGGGGGGCCAGCTACTGGAAGAATTAATGAAGATGCTCCAGTTCGAAAGCTTTCTAACGAAAACAAAATCTTCTAAAGGCATGAAAATTAAGCTGAAGATTACAATTGCAAGCTGAATGGGTTAAAAATACACTGTACATCATCATAAAGCTACATAAGGCTATCAGTAAAGAGCCTATGGTCGGCCGGAAGTGTTACAAACATTACATTACCTGACTACGGGCTTATTCAGAGTAAGTTTGGAGATTTCCTATTACAGCTGTCTCAGCGATTTCATCTGGATATTACATTTTAATATCCTCTTGCATATAACTGATATTGTAATGGCGAGATAGTATATAGGCACGAGTTTGCCGTATTTGCACATTTTTTCCACACAAAAATCAGTATTTCGTTAAGGTTCTTTTTTTGAAATCCTAACCTGTCAGAATTGCGAGGAAGTTGTAAGGCTGTTTGTATGTTTGTGTGGGTGGCAGAGGTACACTAACACTAACCCTACCAAAATCTTTTTAGATTTCAGGGTATCTAAGTAACTGGTTAACTGCCCAGTTCTATGTATTTTTTGAAAGTAGTCAAAATGCTGTTATTTGTAGCAATCCTAATGAGAGTTAGGCTAAAGTAATAAGCTATAAAAGATGGCGCCAGATATCCACGAAAGTCAACTCCAAACGGGGCTTTTGGTGTGGGCGTGGTGGGTAGGTGGGTGAGAGGGGTGAGGTAGGTGGTTGGGTGCACAGGGTGGGTTGGTTGATGAATGAGTGGACTATAGTCTATATGATTGACCTGTGCAGGTGAGATGTATGCGGCAAGTAGGGTGTGTTTGATACGCTTCTGCTGATTGGCCGCCGACGATGTCATTGAAGTAAATGGAGGCATGTATTGTTGTGCGACATGCGGACGTACCTGTACGCCGTGAGTGGATGCAGTGCAACATGCGGACGTGGTTGTACACCGTGGGTGGATTTTAAACGTCACTCATCGTTTTATGAAACTTTATAATCATCTTTAATTTTCTTTGATAATGGTAAACTTTTCAAGCTAATTTAAGCCTCTTTAGCTTCCGAAATTATTCCATATTTAAACTGGCTGCTTATAGTGCAAGGAATTTAAAAACATAGATATATATATGTTAAAATAAGAAGAGCTGTAGATTTACATCATCGGCGGCCAATCAGCAGCCGCCAGTCAAACACAACCTGCTCGGCCCATGCATCTCAGCTGCACGGGTCAATCAAATAGGCTATAGCGGGGTGGCCAAAGTGGGCCAGTTGATTTGGTGTGGTGGGCAGAGTGAGTGGGAAGGATGGATAGGAACTGGTGAGTGGAATGTCTGGGGAGTATGGGTAGGTTGGGCTGTGTAGGGGAGGGTGTATGGAGCTTTGTGGAAGGGGATTTGTGGGTGCGGATTTGCGGGGGAGAATTTGTGGATAGGGTCAATGGGTTGATGGGGAGGGTGGGTAGGTAGGTGGGGTCGACTGGTGGGCCGAATGGATGCGTGGGTAGGTGGGTGTGTTGACTGGAGGGTGGGTGGACTTTGTGGATGGATGGATGGGTAAGCAGGTAAGTACGTTTCGTGGTTGGGTGGATGAGTGGGCTTTCTGGGTGCTTAGGCGGGTGGATGGATAGTTTGGTGGGCTTCGTGGTTAGGTGGGTTGGTGGGTTTTATGAGGGGATGGGCTTTGTGGATGGGTGTGGTTAGGTGGGTTGGTGGGTTTTATGAGGGGATGGGCTTTGTGGGTGGATGTGGTTGGTTGGTCGGTGGGTGTGTGGTTGTGGTTGGTGGATGGGTGAGTGAAAATCTGTCTTCCCGGAGTAAAAGGTAGGAGACCAGCTTATTTTACTAATCAAAGAGAAAAGCTAAAGTATGTTCATGTGCGAGTAACTACGTTGCCAGCTGTTATTCCTCAGTTTGTATATCAACGCGTTTAAACCATAAAGAGAACTGATTGACATCGTTCTAAGAAGTGCAGGCTATTTATGGGGATTTAAAAATTGGGCCTTTCGATCTTACTCAAAGTGGTAAAAACGATGGGTGCATATGCTTTTATTTTTCTGAAGCCACAAGTAAAAGTTATTACAACTGTTTAATACGTCAAGAGCGTATTCTCAGGGAAAATAATGCATTATTCTTACCTTAAAGTCAGTTTTTGGTCGTTTCAGTTCACAGACCCAAAGACGGCCTTCCCGACGACGTAGGCAGGTTCTCATTGACTGCACCTTCCTGTGGAGACGACAAGGTCCATAGTGGAATGGAGTTTATGAACGAAAGGAAGGCGGTAGTGACACATTATTGGTTACACGCTGTTCACCATAGCTATGGGATTTTCGTGTGTGTTTTTTTTTTTAGCTATTATTTGTAACTCAGCTGCCGTAACAAGACAGTGCAACTGCGTTTCATTCTAATTGAAACAGTTTTTCACAGCCAGCATCATGTTTTACTGTTAAACCCATGCTACATTTTTATGATGGGACAATGGCATTTTTAGGCCTGGTTAAAGTGAACACAGTATAGTGTGTGTGTGTGTGTGTGTGTGTGTGAGTGTGAGAGAGAGAGAGAGAGAGAGATCATTTTACTCGCAAGTAGTGTAAATATATGTGTAATTATGTGGGTATATATTATGCTTTCGAGCATGAGGGATTTAGCAGAATAGTTGGCATATATCCTATAAGGTGATTATGGAATTTTAACAGAAACGTTGGAAAGACATGTATCATTATTTAAAAAGTTATTAAAGTGGAAATTATCGTTTTACAGAAAGATGTAATTAGAAGATAACGCTAGATTTTTTTTTAGTTCATTATGAGCAATTGCAAGACCTGATGAGGTGATGATATGCTTCCTCGAACGCAGAAGATGGCACTGGTTGAGCTGAGTTGATAGTTACTTGAAATGCAAAGTTGGACACTCCGTACTTGGCTGCTGATGAATACCTCTCCATGGTGGCAGTGGCAGGGAAAAGCCACCTCACGTCGTCATCCAGGGCCTCACCAGACCTGGGGAGCGTATGGCTCTGTAATATTCCACTAAGCTTATACTTCGGTTATGGGAGGTCGTTCAGTATATTATCAACGTCACTTTAATGATATACTCGTAAAAGTTACACGCATGTGCATACCGCCAGGGGGTTATTAATTTAGTTCTGCTCACTTGCCTCCCAATTAGGCTCTTCGTAACCTCGTGGAAGGAGAATTGGATAGATCCGCAACAAGGTTTGGATAATGATTAATTACCATCAGATGAAAAAGGTATTAATTTTTGGACGATTTACTAGGCTCAAAACATTTTGATCTGTCTTAGACCAAAGTTGGTGTAAGGATTGAGGGCGCCGTAAAAGTCATTGTGCATGCTTAGGTGTTTAGTTCTATAATGCAGTTTTTTTTTTTTTTTTTTTTGATGATGTGAACTAAACAGCATGGAAATGTTAAACATCAGCCATTGATAAGAAGATTCTACAGTATCTTGAGGACATTAGATTTAATCTTTAGATCGCGTGTCTTGAACTCATTAATTACCTCCAAGATAATATACGTGCTAATTCCTTTATTATGTTCAGTGCACTTAGCCACTTAGTGCAGACACACTTTGGATAACATAAACAAAATCTCTCTCTTCTCTGTATACAATATATAAAATCAGTGAGGTCCGGTGCTTCCCCGGTAAGGGCTCTCATCTAATCTAAAACCCACTACAAAACCTCTCAGAAGATCCAGAACAACGCCCTACATATCATCAGTGGCTCTACCAATACTACCTCCATAGCTCACTTACATTCTAAAACTACAGTCCTCTTTGTTAGGGAATATCTCGATATGAGAGGCAGACACTTTTATGTGAAAGCCTGTCATAACGTACAACTCCCCGGCTGTTATAAGACAAAGCCACACAACACAACTTGGGACATAAAATCTTCCGTAAGTAAACATTACCAGACCGTCTTCAAAAATATCCCACCATCAGATACTTGTATATTAACAATGAATAACACCTACATGCCCACTTCATGCACAGGACAGTACAACACCTCGATCAGAGCACTATTTTAGAAGACCCCTCTCCCGCCCGGCCACCCACCTGAGGTATCGTTAAATAGAGGTGATCGACATCGCCTAGCCAGGTTTATATCAGAACATCATCCAGCCCTCCTAAATTACCAACTTAGAATTGGGTTGGGTGGAATAACAGACAACAATTGCCCCCCGTATAGAAGAGGCGCACATGGCACAACGCACATGGTGGAACACTGCACGGCATAAGTTACACTAGAACGTATAGATGACATCAAAGGCGTTGGGAACCTACGGGATAGTCTCATAGGGGCAGTTGCTTATCTGCGGTCGACGGGTTTACTTGGCCGGACAAACCGGGGGTCATGAAACAGCAACAACAACAACATTTCTGATTTTTAAAAACTGACCTAACCAGTCACTTTTGCCTGGGAATATACAAGGTGTCCTGCGAGGTTTGGGGAACCTCAAAAGGTTATTCTGGAGCTAGTTTTGATTATATATATATATATATATATATATATATATATATATATATATATATATATATATATATATATATATATATATATATATATAAAATCTACATCAGCATGGGTCAGTTTCAGTCATTACAGAACTACAGTCACTGATGGCCCAATTGGCTAATTATGAGGGAGACCATTTTCGTCCACAAGTTCATCTGCATGTAACTGTAGATACGGAACCGTTGCTATAACTGTTGATAAATAATTATTTACTCAAAATTAACCCTAGAATGGCTTACAAAAGTTTCCACCAAAACTGCAAGGGACATCCTGTATCTAAAATGGTAATTAGTCTCAAAACAAAGAGGTGAATCTTAAGTGAAATATTATTAAAGTCCGGTGATTCTTTATGGAAGAAATGGAGGCATAACAAAAAGACAAGTATCTCCTGCCAGGGCATGGTAGTCACTTGTCTGTCATAAATGTCCAAAACGAATTCAACAAAACTTAGGACTTTCCCGAGCAATGGACATGCAAAGTGCATAGTTTAAGATGCCTCTATGTTTTCACTGACAATAGAAAAACACTCATACAAGGAAAATGTGCTCATGGACTTACCATACCTTTGGGCAGCAAGGCTGTGATGAGACGTTGATATTGCTGCCAAGTTTTGTAAACTGAGGAAACACTCCCAAACAAATGGCAAGAGCAGAATGGAATAATTGTTTTTGTTTGCTGGTAATTACTATTTTACACTTAATTGTATGATCAAAAGTAACTGGACTTCAGACTTATAAAAGCCTCGGTACCGGGTGTGTGTGTATCTATGATGATGTGTAAGGATGGCGGCGGGGTGTGAGAGTGGAGTTGTTGAGGTGTATCTGATCAAGGTACAACGCCGTGCCACTTGCCGCAGCAGACCGCCACCGCGACAAACCATCACTGCTAATGCCATCACACCCTGCAAATACAACTATAGTCATAACGGTGTCACATCTGTCTGGACTCCTATGACACAATACTGAAAATGCCTTGTATTCACAGATGTTCGGTGTTTTCACCATTATGAATATCTGCAAGTACTGATGAGATATAGTTAGAAGTCACACGGCCTCTGGTATCTGGGGTGATGGTGTTGCCTGTAATGATACTCAGATGTGCAGCAATGAATTTCTCCACATAGATCAACACTTTCAAGTGATCCCACAGACAGCACCATCCCTGCTGATACCATATATAACTGCATACAAGATATCTCCTCCTCATGTCTGTGTCAGTCATATTGTGGTCACATTGGCCCTGATCTGTGAACTCGACTTATGATATACAGACGTATAGGACAATTATCTATCTATCTGTCTATCTCTCTATCTGTCTCTGTTTGTTAGTCTGTCTGTCTGTCTCTGTCTCTGTCTGTCTGTCTGTCTGTCTGTCTGTCTGTCTCTGTCTGTCTGTCTGTCTCTCTCTCTCTCTCTCTCTCTCTCTCTCTTAGTTAATGCACAACGAGAGATGTTCAGTCACACCACTCTTCCCTTGATGCAGTATGTTGCCTAAACTACAGGGTAACAAAAATGTGATGGAAAGCAAGAAGTAATCAGATAGTGCAACATCTGCCCCCACAAATGAGTTTTGACCTTTTCTAGTGACCTTGAACTCTGATTGTTCTGACCTTGAACCCTGAACCTTCTACAAACGGTGGTGTAAATCGGATAAAAATTGTTTAAGCTGACCTACCCACGTGGTCGTCACGTTTCACTTGTTGATAAAATAAGGTCAGGCCATAGGCTGATCCTGAGCTCTTCCCCCGAGTTTGTTCTAAATAAATAAACAAATAAAAGTTCTAGTTATTTTGTTCACACAAAGACGAATGAGTCGAACCTTGACCTTACCCTGTGACATTTACCTTTGATTGTTGTCATACTTGAACCCTTTCGTTCTTGCATTACCATCAACACTTCCACGACTTTTTAATGCAGAGAAAAAGGAACGAAAGGCTAGAAGACGGCAAAAATTGTTCCCTCCAAGATAAGAAAAAACAAATATGAACCAAATTCACAATCCTTTCATTTCAAGATTCCTAGACACGTTGCCATTAAAAGACTGGAGGACAGAGGCAGAGGGAAATAAAGAATGAGACCGACACTTCCAGCGTTGACCTGTTGAACACATAAATGACCATGAGTATCGGTTAACTCTTGCATTAGTCAGTTAACGGAAAGGGATGAGAATGTAATGCCAGACGGGTGTTACGCGCCCGTCATAATGAAGGAGGAATACAAGCAGGATACCTTGTATTCTGCTTGTATGCGATAGTTGTTGTTGTTCATCTACCTCAATCTGTTTGGCCGAGACGACACATCAACCTCAGGCAAGCAGCCGCCCCTGCAGGATCATCCCTGCAGTGTGAGGAGATAAAGATACAGTGGTGGGGTCTAAGTAAAGTAAAAACATCAACTCTCTGTTCACAAGCTCGGGTGTAAACATCAGGATGTGGAGCAAGTAGGACAATCATAGGCAGGTTGTCTTCACCTAACGGAACTGGCCATTCCCGCAATTTGGATGCTAGGTGGTGTTTACATGAAATACATGAAGCGGTGCCAAGGCACAGCAAACCCGTCCCCGGCAGTCATTTTAGTACTGACGTATAAACACAACAGGATATCTAGTCAAAGATGTCACATATCAAAGTTGGAGTAAATGGGGTGAAAATTGACGATTTTCTGCCCACTTTAAATTTTCGGCCCGACCCGCCTAAATTGACCCCCCTACCGCTAAATGAGAAGTGACCCCCCTGACGTAGCTAAGCATGTTATAGGAAGCAGATTTGAAAGATGCACCTTTAAGTTTTGGTTTCATGTCAATATGACGAATTAGAATGGAGTTATGGCGAGAAATCGATTTTTCTTTGTTTTTTACCTTTTTTTCAGGCATACAGTCTGGGCCTTGGCCCAATTTGACTAAAAATTTAATCAGGCGATCAGAAGGTCATAGTACATCATTCCTGTAATTTTATTCAAAGTCGCACCTGTCGTTTTCACAGACAGTTACAGTTGTTAACAAACAGACAGACCGACAGACAACAAACAAAGTGAAAACAATACTCGTCCCTGATCCCCTCCGGTGCGTGGACGGGTAATAATGAGGCTTCGTCATGAGGCTTGTATAAGGCTTTGTGGTTACTACGGGCAGGTTGTTTTCACCTGACGCAAGCGGGCCACTACCACCAGCTGTCTCGAAATGAACAGATTGAATTTGGCTCTCTGTTTTCTTGTTAGAGACTTTTCTTGGAGAGAACAATCTTGCGAGCTCCTGGCTCTTGGTTCCTTCTTCTTAGGAAAGAAAAAAAAACTTCAATACAATTTTTTTTTAACATGAAATTCGAGTAGCCTTTGTTATGAGGTAGCAGCGAAATGTGCACTAAGGTATAATCATCTTTGTCTTGTGTTGAGCACTCTAGCACAAACTAAATACACTTATCCTTCAGCTCCACTGAAGGTTAAAATATAGGCCTTCTAGTCGATAAACCAACACGACAGAGGAAGTCAGATGTAACATAGTCTTCCGGAGAGAGTGTTCCACCGAGTATGTGGTATGTCAAATTTGTTTTTCTTTTTTCTTAACCTCTGTCTGTCCTGTGTTCTGAGCAGTGCACGTTGATTATAATACAAAGAAATTGAACATTTATGGTACTTACAGGAGAAAGAAACAGCCAAAGGTAGATGGTGCGCTGTGGGATTGAAAAAAAAAAAAAAAAGTGGTTCCTCTGTGATAGCTTCAGAAGATATTGTGAGAGCGAGAGGATTAGGTGAAGATATATATCCCGGACCTTCAGTTGCCACTTCTTGCTACTTCAGTTGAATTTCATGCATCTGCAGTTCTGTAAAGCCTTGGAAAATTTTCTAAAGAATCAGTCCATCATCTCTCGTTTCCTCTTCTGGTAGAGCAAAATATATAAATGAATAACTAAACAAAATAGCAATATGCAGATACTATTATGTTTTGTACCTGGGGACCTGACTCCCAACGCATTAGATGCCAGAAAGGAGTAGGAGGGCAGGTTTAACTAGGCAGCATGACAAGCTTCGTGGCGCCTCTTCCTCTGTGATTGATTTTGGATATTGTATCCGAACTTTACCGGATTTTGCTTACATCGAATTATTGTCGACATTGTTTTCCATCAATAACATCCAAGAAAAGAAACACTCAGAGACTTAAACACCCGCATCCACCAATGCCTCTTTGGGGTGAACATTTATTTTGACTCTGGTCTGAACTTGATTGTCGACTGATTGCCCTTAAAAAGGAGTTACTTTATTACTGCCTGACACTTAACATTTCTATGTTCTTAAGTCCTACGCAGATCAAAATTGTTTTATTTGATCTTGCATGGTGACCTTGATTTTTTTACCTTTCTTGGTGACATTTAACTTTGACTAATTGTTCTCAAAGCATAATCACTTTACTCTTGCCTTACTGAGAACCCTTTCACAATGTTTGGTGTATATCGAATAAAACTTTTGCCATGTGACCTTGATCTCTGAGCTTTTGTTTATCCATGTCACTTCCACTAAGTTTGATCCATATTACATCACAATTGTTTTAGTTATTATGTTCACGCACAGACCCACTGTTTTAACTTTGTTCATGTCCTTGACTGAGTGTTTTAGAAAATGAATCCCATTTGTTCCTGCATTATTCTCAGCATTTCCTCCAAGTTAGTCAAATTAAGAAAAAAAATGTTTATTTTGTTCTTGCTAGGTCAGACTTTCATTTAACTCTCTGGTGTTGACCTTTGACCTATTGCTTTCCCAAAAATGTCAAACCCCATGGCAAACGGGTCACGAAATCTCCAAACTCATATATAATGTGATCAAGATTTTCTGTGTCTGAATTCATCGTATCCAAAAATCGTTAAGATTTTAGAAGCAAATCTAAAAAATACCAGAAAAACTCTTATAATGTCTACAAACTTGATTAACTGAAAAAAATATCTTAAACATCGCTAGATTGCCAGTCAGTGTTTAAACTCGTCGTAAATGGAAGCAAGCAACTCCATCTATCGGGAAGCAAGTACAAAAGTCCTAGGGAGGTGCGGGACCATATGAGACTTCGCTAAATTGAAGCATCATAATGGACTCTCTTGGGTGAAGCATCTTACGTGTGAAAAACCAGCAGGGAGCTGCAGTGAAGCCAATATGGCTCTCATCTAGGGTGAATCCCTCTTTAGGGGGTAAATTGAAGTACCATAATTATTAGACTTCGCCGGGGAAACATCTTGTGTGAAAATCCTTAGGTGTGACTGACTGGCCGGGTATTTGCTAGAAATGTTCCCACATTTTAAGAGCATCATAATCAATATTTACGATAAGTAAATAAGGATCCGAACTTTTCATGTATATTGCCCCTTAGAAATTGGTTTTCATTTGACTCTGAAGTGCCTCTTGAGTGTATGGGATATGAGAAACTTATTTATACAGGTAATCTTAAACACGGCTCAAGTTTCAGGTCATGATTAAGGTCAGCAGCTACAGCTTTCACTAAGCAGTTACTACTGCACTTGCCGTGCATGTCTTTCCCAGATTTGTGAATAATAACACTCAATAGGTCTCATGACTCAGCTGAATAACATCGTATGGATTCACCTGGAATTACTGTAATTACTGTACGGAATCACTTTAGCTTGACGGAGATTTTTGACCTTTTAAAACTTATTTCAAGTAGGTGGGTTAGGGAAGAATGCATTGCGACAGCCCTACATTCTTTCCATTGCACTTCGTGACTAGCACTACACCCTTCCTGTATGATTACGTTAAACATATTTAGTTCTTGCAAGCCAAAGATGCATTTATATAGCATAACAGGAGACTATTCGACCTGGAAGGGTTAGGTATGGCCGTCACTGATCTCTTCATTAACAGGGAACTCCTCTGTATTGAATAACACAGCATGGCGGAGGCAAGAATAAACAGATAAATAAATACGAGATTTCGGACTGTTAAACTACTAAAAACACATACAATATCGTTTTTCTCGCCATTTGTTATGTATATGTTGGAGCTAAAACTTTAAATAAGAACTAGTTTAAATTAGTTAAAACCATTAGTTTAAAACTTGAAATAAGTGTGATCGAGTTTAGATAAGTTAGAACCATAAGTCCGATTTCTTATACACATTATAACTAGTAAAAGCCAGGAAAAACTATGTTGTACGAATTGAGGCTGTGGAAAATCCTTAACACGGGACTGGAGTGCTTTTAAACCTAAAATTAGCTAAATAACTCCTGTCTCTGAGAGAAGTAGGTGATGCAGGTATTTACTTGCAAGAAACTTCGGTGAATGCTTGGTGCTACAGCATATAGAATGTGTATATTTATAAACATTTTTTTCCCTTTACCTGGCAAATGACTAGCGATTAATTATGATTATTTTATCCACACGATAAGATAAGCGACCGTTCCCTTTACGATAGTCTACTTGACGGCCAGTGTAAGTGTCACTAACAACAGCATTTATATAATCACTATGGATGTTAACTTTGCTTGGCCTTCACAAATAGATACAAAGATTAGTAGTTTGGCATGCTTTTCTTTCAACATGTTCACAAATGAATGGCAGAAATGGGTTTTGTGAGCATCAAATGAAGTTAACCGACCTCAAAGCTCAGTCATCAGCAAAGTGTTGAAATCAGACACTGTTTTCTGTCACCATGTCCTTCCCAAATGATTGACATAAATTTGGAGCTTGTATACATTTATGCACCGTCAAGTTGTCAGCGAGAGGGTAACGAGGCACTTAACTTGGACTGAGTGCCGCTCTTGCTCTTGATCTCCCAACCCAACATCACTCTGAACCCTCCCAGACCCACCCCACCCTTCCCTTCCCTGAATTACCCCATCCTTTCTTTTCCAGACCCCTCTCTCTCTCTCTCTCTCTCTTCCTAACCAAGACCCAACCACCTTTCCCTACCCAGACCCTCTTCTATCTTCCTAACCTTGGTCCAAGTTACTTTCCCCACCCAGACCCATCTTACTCTACCTAGTCCATACATCACTCTTGCCTACCCATACCACGTTATTCATTCTTCCATACCCAGATTCACCTTATCCTACCCAACCCATACCTAACTCTTTTCTGCCTAGGCCCACAATAATTTACCTAATTCAGAACCACGTTTCCCCTACTCCAAAACTATGTCTCACCCTCTTACCCAGACTCACCATCCTGCTTAATCCCATGTTGTTTCTTCTGTACCCAGACCCACGTCACTTCTCTTTGATAGGTGGGGACGCTCACCATTCCCTCACTCGATGTAGTAATGCTCTCAGGTGACTCCCCTTTCCTCTCTTCCTTCCTTCTGTCCTTCCTTCCTTCCTCTTCTGTCTTTCTTTCTTTCATTCTTTCCTGTTCCTTCTCCCTATGCGTGACTCTACACTGAATGACAAGCCAAATGGTTTCCTGTACACCAGGAAACCATTTATTACGCTGGGTAGTAACCATATAACAAAATTATGGCGCCTGGTGATTTAGTGGGTAATTAAGGCACTCCAATCGGATGGAGCCTGTGCAGGCTTATATCCAAGGGATTGTTAGGGGTTATTGCTCACGTAATGTCATTCAGGGATGAATGAGGCTGGTCACTCACATCTTAAATGCCAGGACCAACTTGCCTAGGCCCGGCCTTCTACGCTTCTCATGGAGCGACACAGGATTAGATAAAGATGATGATGATGATGTTGTCTAATTCTTGTATTACCTTCAATGCTACTAATATTCCCATCTCTAAAAGTATTGATATTCTCGGTGTTTCACTCAACAGTACCCTCAGCAGGACCTCTCACGTTAAAGCACGTACTAAAACCGCATCAAAAAAACTTGGATTATTGTGCATAGTCCGTTACTTCTTCACTGACGAACAGTTAGCTATAATTTATAAGATTCATGTGCGGTCTCAGCTAGAATATTGCTCACCCATGTGGAATGGATGTGGAGAGGTTGCACGAAAACAGCTAGACAAAATTCATAACAAAGCTGTTAGAATTACTAATAACCCTTCTATTACAAATGAATGTCTTCCCCCTACAAGTAAGAAGGAATGTTGCCTCCCTTGCATTATTTAATTAATACTTTTATGGCAAATATTCAGACGAAGTCGCACCCATTGTGACACTTTTCCATGCCTTCCCCTGGCTACACGGGCATCTGGTAGCGCTCGTGATTGGACTGTCACATTGCCATACTGCCGAACTTCTGCCTATCAGAGATCTTTTATTCCCTCCACTGTATCTCTTTGGAACTCGCCTCCCCAGAGTGATTTCCCCCCAGACTTTAACCTACGGCTGTTTAAGTCAAAATGTTGCAGATTTTTTGTGAATGTACAGTAGGACACCTGTAATCTGGTGTATGGATTTATTTTATTCATTTGTTTTTCCTTCCTCTGTTCTGTTATGACATACATATATATATATATATATATATATATATATATATATATATATATATATATATATATATATATATATATATATATATATATATATATATATATATATATATATATATATATATATATATATATATATACACACACAGTATACATCATCTAATTAGCCGCTTGAGTGTATCTCAGGGTGCGCACAGTGCCTAAGAGTGTTAACATGTACTTTTACACGTCAGTTACGAATGAAGAGCATGCACTTCACACTTTCAGTTACATTACTCTACTAAATATCTTATTTATCCTGATGCCGTTAATAGGTAAGTCACAAAATTAGCCGCAGTTTTAATTTCTTGGCAGCTTTCAAGGTCAGGCCATAATTACAAATGCATCACAGGTAAGCCAGGCTGTTATGGTTAACTGTTATTTTAAGAAACTCACGTAACTCACGATGATAAAGTCACCTAGGCGAGGCAGTTGTCTCAAATGGATGCTATTGGTGAACACATTTATTATTTGTTTTTTGATACACACACACACACACACACACACACACACACACACACACACACACACACACATTATATATATATATATATATATATATATATATATATATATATATATATATATATATATATATATATATATATATATATATATATATATTCACTTTGAAATGCATATCATCGTCTTGCCTTACCAAGAATAAGTAATGAATGACGTAAACATGCGCAAGTGCTTAACGATGACTGCATCTTAAATTTCTCTGAAAGTCGACAATCGACAGCTGAGTACAGCCATCTGGCAGTAATAGATGTATAACTAGACAACTTTTACTTGAACTTGGCTTACTACTGCCATCTCTCCACCTTAAATATAAAGTTGTAACAGTCGATTAACACCAGAAAATGATTCTACTCACGAAGAAATACTATGGCAAGGATCACCTTTTCTCTGCCACTGAGCTACGTGAAATAAGCAAGAAAAGGGCAAAAATCTGGACCAAGTTAAGGTAAAAGTATTATAGTTTGCCCACGGAGTGAGGGTCAGCTGACGTCTGGTGTAAATTTCTCATCTCTGCAGTGGCCTTGATCTTAACCTTCATTTTCGAACTTGATCTGCATACCTCAGTAGTTGTTTACCTCCAACTCATTGAGGTTTTTAGGTCTGGCCTAGAAAGCAGTATCAGCCAGCGCAAACAGACAAGCAGATACGCAGACAGGCACAGACATACAAAACATAAGCAGCGAGACACAGTTGAAACAGACACACAGTCACTGCAGCCAGACAATAACACAGACAGAGACAGACAAACACTGACGTGCAGATACATACTATAAACAGATACGTTAGGGTTGGTATCACAATACTGTCATGCAGAGACTTTTTTACTTCCATGCCCACTTTCTTGTTCCTTATCACTTGCCTGTTCACATTCACAGACTTATTCACGGTTGACTCCCTCTCATAACTGTGATCTGTTTTTTGCAAGAAGAATAAGGACAAGCAAGCGCAAAGTGTTCTCATGTCTTCTGTTCCTCCTATGAAAAGCAAGCCATAGTTAGCACAGGAAAATTATCGTAGGTTATATATTTTTTTTCCGTAGGTAGGACAACGGGAAAGAGAAGTCCGGAAAAATTCCTCGTTCCTTGTTCATCCTAGAAAACTAAATCTTAGTTATGAATATTGTGAGAGGATTCAGAATTCCATCTCTGGAGAGGAATGGCAACAGGGTCCCTATTTATATACGATCTTAGCCAGCATTTACGAAGGACAAGCTTCCACAGTATTGTCTGTTAGTACCAAGACTCATTTTGTGTTGCAATTTTCACCTTAATAATCACACTATTTTGGTTTGCTGTGTGTTTGATGTGCTTTATGAGTGACAGTATAAATAGTCACATAAATATCTGAAGTATATTGAATCTGGTTTCTTACTCTGTATTGTTTCAATCTTCACACGATTTTACGAAGCCAAGGAGAGACTTTCTGCGTGACGAGGGTTAGATAATGCTTTAATTAATCCCATCAGTACGAGAGTCCTTTCCAAAGAAGAATGGAATCTGGCAGTAGCAAGAATTAGCTGAAAATAAAGGGAAAAAAAAAGTTAACCAGGATTCAAGGAGTAAAAAAGAAATAAAAGTGTAACAAAGCGACCCCAGATGCCCAGTGCGTGTTTACTCCTCCCTCGAAAGGTTACGTTCACTGTTTACGTTACCAAGAGGAGAAGCTTGACTCATAGCGCCAAAAATAATCATAGTGATATTCGAATTTCCTGTAGAGACTATACTAGGGCGATGAGAAACGAGTCTAAATGTATATGAGGGAACGTGACTTGTTAGGGCAGAAGGGAGTGAATTTGGGTGAAGATGAGAGGGAGAGTATGTGAAGGAAGGTGGTTTGTTTTGGCAGAAGGGAGTTGAGATGAGTAGAGATGAGTGGCGGACTAGGTTATATGAGGGAAGATGACTTGGACTGGCAGGATGGAATGGAGACTGGACGCATTACAATCCGTCAGTTCCTTGTGGTAAATATTTCCTTTTTCTCTGTATTACTTTTTTCTCTGCTTGTGCGGGTCACACTTCATCACGTGTTTATTTATAAGGCTGGAGAGAGCGGTGAGAGGTAGTGTAGGTGGCAGGGAGGAGGGTAGGGGCATGGGGGATAAGGATGAAGGGATGCAGGAAGGAGGGGGATGAGAGCAGCTAGGCACTCACTATTTTCTGTTTCACCTACTATACTATCATGACTTAAGCCTCTTGTCATGCTACTAACCCCACTATAAGAAGTGTAGGTAAGAAGGGAGTTTTTTGGGGGGTTGGGGGCTAGAGAGAGGTAGATGGGGTGTTGGAGAGAGGGAGGGTGGTTGTAGAGAAGTAGTGAGGAGTAAATATAAGCAATGAGAGAAAGACAGGGGATCAGGCAGATGTTTGAAGGAGGAAATAAGGATAGGTGGTGGGGAGGTTGGGTGTTGGAGGTGGAGTTAGAGAAGGAAGGTAAATGGAGCGTAGGTGAGACGAGTAAACATGGGTAGGGGAAGAAGGAAAAACGGGCAAGGGATAGGGAGGAAGCAGGAGAGAGGGAGAGAGAGAGAGAGAGAGAGAGAGAGAGAGAGAGAGGGGGGGGAGGGGGTAGGAAGTGTCTGGAGAGAGGTATGGTGAGGAGGGGGGTTAGAGAGAAAATAATGGTGGGAGAAAAGTGGCACTCGGCAGACGTAAAAATGGGGAGATAAAGGTAGGGATAGAAGTGATGTAGTGTATCAAGGAGGTATGGGGCAAAGTAATGAGGGAAAGAGAGGAAGAAGAAAAAATGGAGATTGGAGACAGATGGAAAGGTGGAGACAAAGACAGACAGATGAAAAGATAATGTTGGACAGAGGCAGAGAAGGGTGGAGAGAGTGCTGAAGAGAGAGATGTACAGAAGGGCTGTTGAAAAGAGGAGGGACTTGACAGAGATTAAAAGATGGAGATAAAGTCAGAGAGAGGAAGAGTGAGTGTTGGAGAGGTGGAGGGAAGGGAGAGAGAGGGGTGAGAAGAGGACTCGGCCGGCAGTCAGTGGGGAGTTTGGTGTGGGCATGGCGGTGTTCCTCCCCCTTTGATCAGTGCCTACATTACCTGGGAGATGTGTCGGTGGTGTGCCTCACATTCCAGTACAGTGGGTCAGTTCTCACCTGACGAAGACCCCAACCATTTCAGCTGAACTGATGGTTAGCTGTAGTCAGATTGCGGGGTGGGTTTGTCGAGTGACCAAGGAATCTCATTTTTACTTCGTACCTAAAGCTCATCGAATTCCTTGCAGCCATGACTTTGTGTTCAAATTATGGAGATGCCCTCGTTTCGTTAAATGTAAAAACCGACTTTTACCTCCTCTTGTACACGTCATGCGTAGACACCAACAGACAAAGTAGTTATCAACGCCTCTAATATATATATATATATATATATATATATATATATATATATATATATATATATATATATATATATATATGTTCGTAATAGAAGCACAGTTAAGCAATGGGAGAATTCTAAGCACAATTGGAGAAAAAAACAAAAAAGAGTTTGATGGGTGAGGGGAGGATACAAAATTTTCTGCCGACACTGAAAGTCCTTTCAAATGAAGGGGTATAATTCTTCCTTTTTAACAATTCAGGGTGTTGTGATATTACGACCGATAGCATTTAACTCATTTACGAGGAGAGGTCTTTCTTAACGCGAATGAAATCCTATGGTGGCAGCAAGTGTAGCATAATAATGATGTCATTGCCCTAAAACTGTATATTGAGAATCCCTTAACCTTTAGGCTACGAGCGATCTTCCCTAAGCCAAAGAAAATCGTTCGGTGGTGGCAAGAAAGAAATTAGAAAGATGACATTCAACTGCTGTCAAAAATAATAAAATATGTGTAACCAGAAATTATAAAACAGAAGTGTTAGCCGTAAGTCCGGCAGAGTGAGTAACAAGTGAGGCAGGAAATGGTTATCTTGTGTAAATGTGATAATGTCACGGGCTCCCACAGAAGAGCGTTGTCTTCATAACAGGCGGGGATGATCTGACTGTGAGAAAGGATTGTGTTGCCAAATCTAAGAAAACAGCGATTTGCATAAGTTGCGCCAGTGTACCTCGAGTGTATCTGGAGACTATCCTTTAACGTGGAAAAACCGCGCCGTTTGAAAAGTAGTGAATTTTAAGGCTAGTGCACACAAACTGTGTCGACCACACCCCAGACTGACGGAGGCTACGCATTAAGAAGTGAAGCTGTGGTGATATGATTATTTAGTCTGAATTAACTCTCGGAATTGTGTACTGCTTGTAAGCTAAGTGAGGAATTGTGATTTTTAGGATAACTATAATAACGCAGAAACTATTACTGAGTATCGATCTGTATGGAATTATTATTGTTAAATTTCTTCACACATAAAAATTACTTTCTTCTTCATGTATACACCTTGATTGCAAGAACTTTGATTACAATTGCGTGACACTGAAACCTTTACAGAAATAGAAAGATTAAAGCTGAGCACATAAAGTTTAAGTTAGATTAGCAGATACAGCTTGAATCATGAGCTCCTCTAACGTTCCACCTCTTGCGCGTCTCACTTTCCCCTGCTGATTTATATTTCGAAGTTGAGAGACGTTTGCTGTGTTTCTCTTCTCAGGGTTGATCCTCTTTGAAATGATGTGTCACGGAAGAAAGTGACGTCATGCCGTAAGTGTGAAGTAGTCGAAGGTAAATAGTAAGTGATCTTTTAACACTGACTGTACATATGTGTTAAACAATTATTCTCAGAGCTTAAATTGCTACTTAGGTGCTGTCACATGAATAACTGATTTTTTTTTTTTTTTACAAGAGTTGCACCCGTGAGCCACTGGACCGTATATTTGGATGTCATATTGCAAAGTGGAAAGCAAATCCCTAGTTTCTGACTGTCATATATGGAATGCCTGTGGTTAACATATATGAATAGCTTGCATCCCAATGAACGAAGTGATGTCAGCAAAAGTAGTGGCGGGATTAGTCATGATCCACCTTTGTCATATGCTCCAGGAATTACCATCAGCAATCTGGAGGCTGCATTCCTCTCTGTGATGTATGGTTGAAGCATACGACCCATTATTTCTGCTCACTGACTACCCTGTCTCTGACTGAAAGGAAATGGTAGCCAGGGTTCGGATCGAATGAAAACATGTATGTAGTTCGCAACCGTTTAAAATTGCGAGTACCAATGCCATCGCAATGTTCCTCTTGCACCTTAGTTCAGCCAAGCTTCGAACTTCAGTCTTAGCACTAAACAACAGGTCGTCGTTCGGTGCGAAATCCAAGCTACTTGTTTAACACGAGGGGATGGGTTCTGGGTAAGCGGAAACTACTGTAGGTCTAACGAGTGTTCATTCTAGGTGAAAAGTGCGAATATTATTTCACTGGCTTTACATCCTACTTGGGACAAGTCCGTTACTTTCATTGCTGATGTATCACACTTATGAGAATTACCTGTGAGAAGAGACACACACCAACTCTCTCTCTCTCTCTCTGCTCAGACATATCAGCAAACAGAGAGGTAGGAGAGTTGGAATGGAGAGCGTACTTATGACCCTGACTGTACCTTGACTGCCAAATGCATTCCAGAACGAAAATCATGCTTATCCCGACGTCGGTGTTTCTGCTCGGATGTCTGGTTGCGACGGAGGCCTCTGAAAGCAGCACCGGGTCACACATGATCATAGAGAAGGATGGGCGGAGGTACTACGATTTGGCCCTAGCCGAGGGTCCTGAGGTAGTGCTGGACGATGGGCATGAGGAGACTGCGGCGGTGTGGGGGGTGACGGTGGTGGGAGGGGAGTGTGGCGTGGAAAGACTGATGCTGAAGACGACTCTGGTCCTAGATGACGTTGTTGTTCAGAAGTGTTTGTCCTTGCGCAGGGTCATCATCGAAGGTAAGTGTTCTCTGGAATAATATGCTCATCTAAGGAAATTATAGAGGTCTTACACACAAACATGGAAAAGTTATTTATTCAGAAGATAGCCTACAATACTTTCCACTTTCCATCCACTTGAACAGAAAATTTGCATAGTTTTTACATGACTCGTTGACATAATAAAGTGGCTTGATTTCTATGTAATAATTATCTAGGACTTTAACCCGTTCACTCCGATGACGTTTCTTTTTTTTCATTCATGCTATTTCCAGGTAATTTTCTTCAAGTCTGGAAAGATCTCTAATACAGAAAGTTGTGAAGGTTATCCCTAATCTCTCCAGCTAGAAAAGTCTCACCAAAGCTGCCTGGCATTTTCTAGCAGGAGCTGGAATGTATGAAAAATGTCATTCTAGTGAAAAGACTAACTTGTTGGGTGAAGCGTCCTGTGGTACTTCTCATTCAGGGAGTTTGTTGTTCTGATATCCAGTACTACTCTTCCATTAAGAAAAAAAATGACAGAAAAGGCAGCTTTAAACGAGGTCTTACTTTTGTTCATTTATCTATCATCCACTCAACATTTTTTATCCATCGAGAGCGTAGGGAACCGGAGCTGGGCTACTCATTCATAACATTTAATGGGAGGGTGGCCAGCATGGCTTTCCCCTGAGTAACATTTATGTGAGCAGTAAACCTCAATCACTCCTGGGATGCAAACCCGTTCAGACCCCATCCGGTTGGTGAGTCCTAACACACCAGACCACAGGCGTTGTGTGGCTGTATGGTTATCATCCACAGAAGTATATTGTTTCTTAGGTTACAGGCTTGTTACTCAGTGCAGAGTTACCTGAGTGCGCGGGTGATAGAAGCCTCCCTCCCATCGACTCACTTTTTTTTTTTTTTTTACAGGTAATTTAATATGTTCAAGGATCTTTGGTTGGGTGGAGAAGTTTGCTAGTAAAATGGACATCCAAAGACTTAACTGTACTGACGTCAAGTGTTACACTCCTATGCCGAGCGGTGGAACCACAGTGGAAATATGCGCGTTGTCCAATATAAAGGATTACTCGCCTTTCGTAAGTATAAGGAATTATCATACAGATCTTTATTTTCAGCCATGGTTATATGATACCCTTATAATGACATTATCAGACGTAATTACTGCCACTAATAACACAGGTAAACATTGAAAAAGAGATTCATTATTACCTCCGCCAAGGAGGTTATATTTTTCCCCGAGTTGGTTTGTTTGTTTGTCTGTCTATCTGTCAGCAGGATTACTCAAAAAGTTATCAACGGATTTTGATGAAATTTAGTGGAAGGGTGGGCCATGAGTCAGGGAAGTAATGATTAAATTTTGGGCTGAAAAGAATACTTCTTCATAATGGTAATAAATGTGCATCGATGCCTGTTTCTCACTCTGTGCATTTAAAAGAAACGTACCAGAATTTGGCAAATCTTCTCGAGAAAATCAACTACGATGAACACCGTTGGTTCATGTGTGGGGGACCTGAAAGTTCTGTGTATCATACTGGGTGAGCAGTCAGGGTATACAAAATTCCCATGTTTTCTCTGTGAGTGGGACGGCAGAGCCAAGGATTTACATTGGATTTGGAAGGGATGGCCAAATAAAAAAAAAATCTACAACTCAGTGCCCAAAACATGGTGTACTAGGTAAAGTGCTGCCACCACCGCTTCATATTAAATAATCGTGTCCGGTCGTATAATGCTTTTGAGTTATTCTTCAATGGAGCTGTAAACATGGAACAAATTGCTTTCCACATTATGATGAGGAACTAACGTGTGCAAGTCACTTGGATCAGTATTTAAATTCTAGTTCTTATGCAGCCAAACATGTTCACTCCTGTATATTGCAGTCCTGAAGTACAACTCTTGCTCTGTATATTTATTTATTTAAATATATTATATCTATATATTTTCACAATAACAAGCATGAGGAGCACAATGGCCGAACATCATTATCTGCCTGATGATGGCTGGATGTTGTTTTCTCTTACAAGTTAAGATAATGCTGAATATTATATCAATTCATCTTTTCTTGCGATATTTCCATCCTCTTTTCTCTGCTGCATGTTGATCCTTTTCACTTCTTCCTGACGGCCTTGGTTGGAGTGATTGATGGGTTCAAGGAACCTGCCTGTTTTGTTGTCCATAAGTTTGTCTCTTAAATCCGTAATTAACTGCCTACTGTGTAATAAGTATGATAAAACGAATCAATACGTATGTTGCTGTTTCCTTTCCTTTGACTGTGCTGTAAATGTGTGTTGTAAGAGTTGCATTTTGTCCACTTTGCAGAAGGAGAGGGCGTGTCCAGAGATGTGTCAGCGGTGCATCAGTTACATCGATATCAACGGCTCTTGGACTGACAGCATGATTGTGACATGCGAGAATGCCGGACTTACGGAATCCAACCTTCCTACCCTCCCCACTGACACCGAATCCCTCTTCCTTCCAGGCAACCAGGTATTGTGAACTTACCATTATTTGCATTTTACAGTCAGTCGTATAGACACTTATCGGTTATTCTGGCAGTTATTATCATCTCTCTCTCTCTCTCTCTCTCTCTCTCTCTCTCTGTATCAATCAGTCTATCTGTCTGCCCGTCTACCTGTTTCCAGATACGGTCAGCGACGAAACTGCTGAAGAAACTGGAGTATCTGACGCACCTGAGACTATTAGATTTAGGTAATAACCAGGTAACCTCCATCCCTTACCTGCCCAGCCACGCCCACCCCAGCCTCAACAAAATCTTCCTCATCTACAACCAGATCACAGAGGTAGGTGCACTATTTACTCCACTCATTGTAGTCATTGATTTAATTGACAGAACTTAAGGACTAAATCGGGTTTGTAAGAAATCTGATGAGTTTTAGTTACGAGGTAAGATCGGGTCTCCTTGGTTACTAGTTAACCCGAACCGCCAGTCTGACTGCACATAGCCTTCAGTTGAGCTAATAAGTATAGGTAACGGATCTTCGTCAGGTTAGAGCAAACGCGCCATGCTGAGTAGTGGTAGTTGTTGCAGTATTAGCTGTAGCCCAAGGTTCATCTGATAAATGAACCCAATGGACCACTGGCTTCAGTTGCCCTTCCCATTCAGTCCAATATCCTTTTGGGTGATAACATGGGAGTTGAGAGATGTTTGTATAACTGGCCACAACCCAGCCACCACATAAATGCGTCCCTCTCCAGCACCGCTCAGTGCTGACTATAACTAATCCAATAATCCCTAATGAACACCATTTAATCCTACCCCTGACCGGAGAGAGGTGGCAGTCAGGAAACAAAAAATGTTTGGAATTAATACCTATCGACTGCATTAGGTTCAGTAAGGAAGATAATCAATTCTGATTTCGTCGCAGTCTTCGTCTAGAATGCTACACAGGGTTACACACCGAACGTAGGTATTCATTTTCAAGGTCGTAGTTCGAAGTCTTATTAGAGTGCATGAGAAAGCCTTTGCAGTGACAATGTTCCTCGTGCAGTATACAAAGTTAATATTCGAACTGCCAAGAAGGCAACTTCTCTAGGAGTGAAACCTTGCTTATGACTTCAATTCATCCAAGGAAAAGTGAACAGAATATTTGGAATGAAGTTTTTTTTTTTTTTTATGCAAAGAGGGAACCAAGGCCCATGAGCTCGGAGATTGTTCCGTCCAAGAAAAACAAGACAACAGAGCCAAATTCAAAATCCGTTTGTTTCGAGATTCCTGGACACACTAAGTTTGAAAGACTGGAGTTCATAGGCAGTAGGAAAAACAGACAGAAGGAGACAGTTTCAGAGCTGACCTGTTGCATCCATGAAGGAGTGAGTGTAACGGTTAACTCTTGTCTTAGAGAGTTGGACAGAAAAGAAATGAGAGTTTGTTGCTTGACGGGTGCTATGCGCCTGCCGTAGTGGTGGAGGGATGCAAACAGACAGTTCAGAGGAGATATGACCATTGAAACAGCGATAGAAAAAAGAAAAAAATGCAACAGTGCGGCGATGAGACAGAGGTTGAAGGGAACCAGTAAGAGGAGGAGAGTTAATGAGACGAAAAGTCTTTGCTTCATCTTGTTGAGAAGAGCTGTATGGGGGGGGGGAGCCTCCCCATACGTGAGAGTTGTACTCTACACAGGGGCGAATAAAACCCGTGCATAAAGTCAACAGCTGTACAGGGGTAAAGAAAGCACGGAGTCGGCTTAGCACACCTAATCCCTTGGAAGCATATTTTACAAGAGAGGTAATAAATCATGACAGAACGAAACTCCAAGTATGTTTAAAGATGAAGGGTTGAGTTGGATATTGTTAAAAATTAAAGGGTACTCCTGCAGAAGATTTTGTCGGGTTGATAGATGTAAGAACTGAATTATTGATGCATTAAAAACAAGATTACTTTTACCCCAATCAGAGATATGATCCAAGTAAGACATCCCTTGTTTATTGAAGTAACTGCTGAGATGGACGCTGCTGGAAGCGAATGGAAATATGAAGGGTGGAGTCATCAGCATATGAGTGCATAGGGTTAGATGAACAGCCTAGACAGTCACTGATAAATAAAAGGAAGAGAGTTGGTGATAGGACAGAGCCTTGAGGAACACCACTGTTAGTTGCTCTAGGAGAAGAAAGGTGGTCGTCTTCAACAGCAGCTATAGAACCACCGGAAAGGAAGCTATAGATGAAGGCACAGATAGAAGGATAGGAACCGTAAGAGGGCAGTTTGGAAATTAAAGATTTATGCCAAACTCGATCGATAGCCTTTGAGATGTCAAGTGCAGTAGCAAAGCTTTCGCCAAGGTCTCGAAAGGAGGATGACCAGGAGGCTGAAAAGTCGGTGAGAAGATCGCCAGAGGAACGTCGCTGGCGGAACCCATACTGACGATCAGAAAGAAGGTTCTGCAAGGAAAGATGCTTAAATAAATATGGTTAAGAATACTCAAAAACTTTTGAAACACTGGATGTTAATGCAATTGGGCGATAGTTAGAGGGATGGGAATGGTCACCCTTCTTTGGGACTGCTTGGTTGAGAGAAAACTTCCAGGAAGAAGGAAAAGTGCAAGTTGACAGACAAAAGGGAGAGAGTTTACCCAGGTAGGGTGTAACCACAGGAGCACAGTTCTCGAGGACAGTTCTTGAGGATGTGCAGACTAATCCATTCACTTATGTCTCATTTACACAGAATTTTAACCAGCGACTAAGTCCCCTCCATCCACTGTATAAACATAAATCTCTCATGTACTCACAGATCCAACACTGCGTACTGTGTACATAGATCCATCCAGTAACACTTAAAGTGCATACAGTTCCAACCAGCTACTCTTAACGTGTACATAGTTCCAACCAGCGACTTATAACGTCCACAAAGATCCAATCACTGACTTGAAATGTGCACAAAGATCCAATAACTGACTGTTAATGAGGACACAGGTCCAATTACTGACTGCTAATGTGCACACAGATCCAGTCATTGACTTGCAGTGTGAATACAGATCCACCCACTGACTTGCACAGTGCAAGCGGATCCAAAAGCTGACCATTACTGTGCACTCAAATCAGCCAATTTTCTTAACGTGGATACAGATCCCGTCACTTACTCCTAAGGCGCACACAAATCCAGACACTGCCCCCTCACACTTAAGTGCATAGATTTTGCATGTGCACACGGCTGTAACCACTGATTCTCAAGTGTACACTGATGTAACCTCTTATTCTTGTGTATGAACAGCTAGACGAAAAGGCGGCTGAGTCATTGTTCCAGAGAGACTTGGGATTGGAGTTACATGGGAACCAGCTAACATGTGGATGTCATCTGTACTTCGTTAATGTGAGTCCACACACACACACACACACACACACACACACACACACACACACACACACACACATTCCAATTTTATATCATATTTGTTAGATCATTCTCTTATTATAATACCCCTATATCATATTCCTAGTAGTAGTAGTAGTAGTACTATTATTATTATTATTAGTAGTAGTAGTAGTAGTAGTAGTATTGTTGTTGTTGTTGTTGTTGTTATTGTTGTTGTTGTTGTTGTTGTTGTGTTGTTGTTGTTATTAAACTTTACTGCATGATTTACTACTTCCTAAAGATTTTTTCTTTCTCTTTTCCCATATTGCTTTTAATGTTGCTGCAATTCTTTTATACCCCACTATGTACGTATTGTTAGTCTCTCTCTCTCCCTCTATCTCTCTCTATGTATATATGTATATAGATAGATAGATAGATAGATAGATAGATAGATAGATAGATAGATTGATTGATAGATAGATGTATGAAGTTTAAATTCATTTAAACATGTAGGAAGAGTAATGATGACGACAATCTCTAACCTACAAGTTACAAAAAAGAGATAGACTGATAGATAGATAGATATAGATACTGATACACAGATAACGATAGACAGAGATAGATATGGATATAGATATAGATATATAGACAGACAAATAGACAGATAGATGGATAGATAGTTAAACTGTCCTGTTAAGTGATTAATTCACGATCGCTTTTTTCAGAAACTGTACATGAAATATTGTGCGGACAAGACCGGATGCATTTATGAATACAAAAAATACCGATGCTTCTCCGAGACCAAAAATGTAAGTATGAGAGAGAGAGAGAGAGAGAGAGAGAGAGAGAGAGAGAGAGAGAGAGAGAGAGAGAGAGAGAGAGATCAACAGTGACATTTCTTAGGGTTCCCTTTTGTCGCCAACTCTCCTTCTCTACATCGGTGACCGTCTAAACTGTTCATCTGATCCTAGTCACGCGTACGCTGGAGTCCTTCTTTGCCTTATCATCTGCTTCTCACTGCGTCCATCACAGCAGTTACTTCAACAAACATGAGAGGATGTTGTGGCAAACCTACTTCCTGGCTTCGTTAATGTCTTTGATTGAGAAATAAATAAGATCGTTTTTTAATGCATTGAAAACTCAATTCCTGCATCTTTTTACCTGCCAAGTCTTCCACGGGAGTATCCTTTATTACTCAAAAATATTCTGCTCAATCCTGCATAATCTCAACATTCTGGGGGTCTTATTTTTTTCTATATTTTATCATGGAAAGATCTCATTACCTCTCTTGCAAAATCTGCTCCCAAGAGATTAGGTGTGCTAAGCCTGCTCCATGACTTCTTTACCCTCCGCATAGCTATTTACTCAGTATTGGGTTTTATTCGCCCTTCTCTGGAGTACAACTCTCAAGGCCTGTGTGCGTGGGGGGGGGGTTCCCAACATAAAATTCTTCCCAACTGGGTGGAATCAAAAGCTTTTTCGCTCATTAACTCTCCTCCTTGTACTGGCTCCTTTCAACTTCTCTCTCTCTTCTTCGTACTGTTACATCTTTATCTCTTTACTATCGCTACGTCAATGGTCACTGCTATTTTGAACTGTCTGTTAGCATCCCTTCTCCATTACGGCGGGCGTGTAGCGCCCTTCTGATACTACACTCTCACCCTTTTTTTGCCCAACTCTCGGACTCAAGAGTTAACTGATACTTCTAGTCCATCATGTATGCAACAATTCAACTCTGGAACTGTCTTACTCTGTTTGTGTTTCCCTCTGTCTATGGCCTCCAGTCCTTAAAAGTAATGTGTTCTCGCATCTCGAAATGATCTGAGTTTGAAATTGGTCCTTTATTACTGAGTTCCTCTCTCCTTTAATTTTTTCTTCCTTGAATAAAGAACAAGTTTCCCCATTTTTCAGCACAACATTTTTCACCGTAACCCAGAATTTATTTCCATTGCAACTTACTTCACATAGCTCAGTGACAGAAATAATTAATACTTCGGCTCTGTATCCATCCTTTTCATTGCACGTTTTTGTGACAGTCATCATATTGTCTTCTGAACCTTCTGTTACAAGTCATCAGTGATGCTGGAAAAATTACAGTTATAAGACGCTAGAATGAAAAAGAGCATAGCCACATGCAAAAAAGTTGCGTGTCCTTCCCCCTGCTGTTAAAATGGAAGAATTATACCTATTTAACCATCTTTTTAGTACGCAGTAGTCTTTGCGTTAAATAATTCCATAATGAATCGAAAATGTTAATGTTCTCAAGAAACAAGATAACCATATACTCGTACGTAGTAATTTGTAAAGCACCTGTTGTGATACTTTGGAACTGACTATTGATTTTATTGTTCATGTAGAGGGTACTTACTGTATACTTGTATCTTCCAGGGCACCCTGCCAATGTGGGAGATGAACAACTTGGAAGGGTGCGAGCAGGAGCCTTTCATCTTTGATTTCTGGATCCTTCTCATCGTCGTGTTGATACTCCTGAATGCCATCATGTTCTGGCTCATTGGGGATATGGTCTTCATCCTCTGGCGCTGCAAGGGTTTCAGACAACCCAAAATGGATTGCTTTGTCAAATTCATGAGCTCCCTGTTCGAACGACTCCGACCCCTAGAGGAGCCTAAGGGTCAGGACATTGCCGACGTGATAGATCAGTCCAGTTACGTCAGGAGTGCTATGTTGCGTTCCAGACGTTCGTGGTAAATGAAAATCACACCGTCTTGTGGATTAAGTAGTCCAGTTACGTCAGTAGTGCTATTTTGCTGCTACACATTCATGAAAAGTAAACCATAAGCTCTTCAAGACACTGCTGACTGGATAGATCAGTTAGTTACGTCAGGAGTGCCATGATGCGTTCCAGATATTCTTTATAAAGGTAGATCATATCCTCTTCAAGACATTGTTGACTTGATAGATCAGCTCACTTACGTTCGGAGTACTATGATGCAATCCAGAGGTTCGAGGTAAATATAAATCATGCCCACATGAGGATAAATAACTCTAATTACGTAAGGAGTGCTAATTTGTTTCCAGACGTTCATGATAAGGGTAAATGATATCGTCTCAAGACATGTGTGGCCTGGTAAATCAGTCCAGATGGGTCAGGAATGCTTTGTTGCTTTCTAGACGTGCTTGGTGAAAGTGCATGATATCGCATTGGTGCTAAGGTCCTGGAACTTAACTTCATTTCATGTTTATCAGTAACCTCTTTCACCCCATTTTCACGTGTGACTGACTCTTACGATTATTACTGTCATTATTATTATTATTATTATTATTATGATTATGATTATTCCTATTCTTATTATTACATAGGTTTAATAAATCATTATTAATAATCCCTTCAACTTCTTAGGTGAATCGTTCTTGTGCACTGTAAATCAGAAAATAAAGGTAATCCAAGGAAGAATAATGGTTCACAGGCACAAATTTTCCTTTATTTAATATTTCTTGCGATTTGAAGATATACAAAGACCCCATATTTCATGAGGATGATTGAAACTTATTTTGTTTGGTACAAGGGATGGTATAAGCCTAGGAGTATTCTGTAGATTTACTGCATAAAATAAGTGGGAGTATTATCAGTTCTTATATAAAAAAGAGTACTGAGTGTATCTCTTTCTTTAATTATATACATTGCGTTAATATACAATTGTTTATAAAGTGCAGGATGGTCTATTCAAGATACTAATGTTTTTTCAGAGCCAAGTTTTGATTGCTTATGGTACTGAAAGAGTGTATTAGTTTTATCAGTACCATATTAATTTGTATTGTAGAGAGTATAGACATGGCCTTGGGATTTCTCGACTTTTATAAACTTAGCCAAATCATAGCGCTCTTTGATATGGCAGCTCTTAGGAAGCAGTATGGATTTCCATCTACAACTGTACAGCTGTGGGTCATAGTTATTGTTTATCTTCTGCTCCTACCCCACACTGAAAGGAAACCGCAGCCAGGACTAGAAACTTCATTTGCTCCCTAAAGATGCTAGAAGGTGTGTATTTATGACTAAAGGTATATTTCGAAATGGACAAGTAAATAGGGCATTATGATGATGTTTTTACCAGCAGTTTTGTCATTTCATGTCATGAATTGAGGGATTACCGTCTTTCCAGAAACACCCTGCTATTGATGCATTGCCTACAAAGTCTATATGACACTGTAGACTGTTCAACACTATAAATGTCTGCATATAATGATGTCAGTATTAAAGAGATAATGAGTGTGTGTGTGTGTGTGTGTGTGTGTGTGTGTGTGTGTGTGTGTGTGTGTGTGTGTGTGTGTGTGTGTGTGCCTAGTGTGTTATGAAAATGATGAGATGTTCATAGGAAATAAAATGTTATGCCCTTGAATAATTTTCATTACCCCTAGTAATGGAGGACTCATCTTTCTCTGCATGACTGTCAATTATTATAGCACCTTACAAAATAACCTCTTAAAACTCAAAGTGTGCCTTCATTACCTACCACCATGCTGCGGTCCCAACACTCGACGAAGCACAGTCATTTGAGGCCACCAAGCATTAATGAATTAAGGCCTCAGCAAACAGCGAGGGGTGGGATACAGAAAAGGGTATTATGAAAATCTTTATGTTTACCCTCCTGCCTTGGCAACTTTCTTCAATTTCCCCATGCCCATAATTTTCCTTTGTCGAAGTGTCCTACTCACGAGATGGCAGCACTGTTTTATTTCCTCCAATATTTACTTGAAGTTCGACTTTCCTCATACCTTTAGCTAGCTTTCTTATCCCCGTCTCCTGCAGCATAGGAGATCTCGAATGATTAAACCACCACAGAGGAGAGTGGAGTGAAACCTTGCAGAGGGAGTGAGTAAAAATTATTTCTCAAGACTGTACGTAGAAATAATATTCTTCTTTAATGTGCAATGCTTAATAGTGGATTGTTGTTATGGCTATGGTATGGATTATGGAGGCTGCTTCATAGAGATGTTAGTACTGAAAATTAAATTGTGTGTGTGTGTGTGTGTGTGTGTGTGTGTGTGTGTGTGTACTGTAGCAACTTCTTGTTACCAGAATATGAGGGTCTCCACAAACACCAGACTCTTCTTGCAGTTCCATTTCATCTTCTCGCTCATTTTCATTCAGTTTATTCCTTGAACAAAAAAAGAAATCACCACGCAATAACGGATAGCTGATTAGTTTTTTATATGACCAATTTTACACGGACACATTTCGATCTAAGAACGTGAAATTTTAGAGTACCATTTTCTTTTACACCTCCATTTTCTTATTGCTCGTATGACTATTTTGTCGAATCATCTCGTTCTAAAATAATAATTCAACATTTTAAGCATTTTGCATTAGTCTAATTTTGGTACTTAAATATATAAAAGGCAGTTTGATGGCTATGAATATGAAGGTGAAAAAAATGTATCAAAATATATAGGATTTATGTCTCCTGTGTGATGTAAACATTATGGTACCTTAGTTACTATTTCCTCTTCCTCTGGATCTTCGTCCTCATCTTCCTCCTCTTCCTCATCTTCCTCCTCCTCATCATCATAGTCGTCGTCATCGTCATCATCAGTGTTGAATTCCCTAGAAGTGAAACATAGCATTTCAGTTTCCAGTTGACAAAATAACAACCAAATGAAACCATTTCTCCCGACGATGTACTTTCAATTTTGCAGTATTGTTTATCTTTAAAATGAAGTCTGGCAGCCAGTGTAATAATGAAGGTTGTGTTTAATCTTTGCGGTTCGGAAATATCTCTCCTAAGATGAATTATGCCCCGTGCTAGCAAAAATAAGAAAAAAATAATCATCTGGCTGAAGAGGCATAACAATCCTTCGAAAAAGCTGTGACAAAACGCTTTCAGGCATGAACCACAACATAAATTGTGACGTGGTTGGCAGCCATGGCTCTTACAACTTTATTTGATAAGGATTCTGGTAAATACTTAAATTACTGTGATAATCTAACGCATATTGGAAAAAAAAGTAATGTTCCATAATTCAGTTTTGATGACCCTTCACAACTGCTTGTATAAGCATTATGAAAAGCTAAACATGTGAAGGGCAACCATCTAGTGTATAAAATTATGAACATTTTTTTTCTCCAGTGACACCTGATATAGCTCACCTCATCCACATGTGGTGATCATCGTCGTCGTCATCATCATCATCATCCATCAATTCTTCCGTGAACCTAAAATCAAGTTATATTTTACTTCGAAGGAATGAGAGATACATCATCAGCCGCTCAAACATAATGATACTAAGTTATAGCCTACTTTCAGTTGCAGTTAACTCAATGGAGAATGTCGTCTAGTGCAGAAAAACATTTTCTGTGAGGTTTTATTCACAATCTGTGATATTGTTCATGTTTTATCCCAAGTAAAATGGATGAGAATTATCTTTTTTTTTTTTTTTAAGAAGATTTTATTCATATCATTCATATTATTCGCGGTCCATGTTAGATGAGCTTTGGGGCAACAGCAACAACAAAAATAATAATCCACGTATAGCTGAGAAGTATAACTCTAAGCTCCATTTTCCTTTTAGCTTCATTAATTCTGAGCCACAAGAGTGAAAGAGAGCCTTACCTTACCGGCACGTTGAGATTCTTGGCGGCCTCCTCGGTGCTGGGGAAAGGCACAGCGGAGGTTGTAGTGAAGAACAGACTCACCAGAAGCAGAAAGGCCGACCTGTAATGCCAGACACACTCATCAACAAACACCACACCTTCAGTATTCCACTTTCAACATCACACCTTCAGAGCCTCTTTGCACTACACACACAGCATCATATTTGCATATAACACTCGTAACTCCATGTCCTCAGCACCACACTCCTGTCACCACACTTTCAGCACCGCATATTCAACATCACGCTCTCAACACCGCGCTCTCCCTGTTACATTTTCAAAGCCACTCTTTCAACACCACATTTTCAAAAGCATTCTCTCAACACTACATTTTCGAAACCACACTGTAAACACCACACTCTCATAATTTTTTTTTCTTCAACATAACACCCAACACCGCATTTTTGACACCACACCCTCAACACCTCATTCTCAATACCACATTTTGAACATCACACTCTGAACACCTCAGTTTCATCACTCTCTCATCACTACATATTCAACACCACTCACTCATCATTACACATTCAACATCACACTTTCAGTACAATATTTTCAACACCACACACTGAACAAACAGCACCACATTCTCGACATAATACTGGGTGTATGTTTGAGATTAGTTACACGGATTCTTTCCCAATTTGCCGTATTATGCATACAGTACAGAACCTTTGTCTCCAGTTTGAAGTTACTGATGCAGACTACAGTGTGTCGCTCTTAAAAAAAAAATCAATACATACACACAGACACACACACACACACACACACATATATATATATATATATATATATATATATATAATATGATTATGCTGATCATGATGGCGAGCGTGGAAGCAGGCCTACCTCATGCTTGTAGTAGTTTGATGATGGCGGCTGTGAGGGACACAGAGGTGGAACTGGAGGGTAGGTAGGCTGTATGACACACGGCTTCTGTTCTCTTTTGTGCTAACCCTCTCCCCCTCCCTCCCAGTGGCCCCCTTACACACACACACACACACACACACACACACACACACACACACACACACACACACCGCTGACGTGGCCGCTACCAGCCCTACACATCTGCCATTGTCACACCTCAGACGTTGCCTCCACTGCGAAATATGTGAGGAATGTATGAAAACAATTCCAGTTAGCCCAGTATAACGCCGCTGAAAAAAAAAAAATACATCTCAGAGATTTCCCAGAGCTAAATAAAACCTGACGTTACCCATAATATTATTTTAAAGTATTGTACCTTACACTGATACAAAACAATTGCTTAACCTTCATTAAAAAAAAAAAAAGATCTGAAGAATAAAATAGTAGAAACCAGAACTCGGCATTCTAGAGAAAACTGACTCCTATGAACCTACAGCTGGGACCTTAGTGTTTTTTTTCTCTTCCCTGAAAGTTATGTGATGAGCCAAGAATAACTGGTCGCAAAAAGAAAACAAAATCGCACAAGGCATGAAATCTGTGCCCCTCTCCGGAGAACCATGAATCCCGTTGGCCCGTAAGTGTCTTCTGGGTCTTCCTTTCCTTTTCATGCTTACACAAAATATGGTCTTTATACACCTAAGGAAAAATATTGCCAACAGATGGCAATCGAGGAAGACGTTACAAGTACAGTGTTAGGGGAAAATCACAGTGCAGTGAACGTGTGCTGTTAATCTTAGTCTTGCTCTGCTTCTCTTGTTACTAGAAAATGTATTTATTAGTCGTTAGAGAAAGTGTTTCGAGAGATCAAATATTAGGAGTTACCTTCCTAGGTGAATGTGATTCATGAGCCCCATTAACCTACAGGCCTACTGTTGTTTTATTTTTCCTTTCCTGTTCATTAAAAAGGACAATTCTGAATTCTTTACCCTTTACACTTTAGACCATCTCTCCTTTCATTTTTCATTCATACCCTGTTCAAACGATTTCATTCAACGTGCAAGAAATTTCTCGAAGGGGAAAAGAATTTATGTTGCCCTCATTAACCGCTTCAGTAAGAGGTGTCCTTCCTCTGTTGAATAAAGTCGAATGAAGTCAGCAAAGATATATTAAAAAAAAGAAACGTCCTTGGGCTTAAGTGTAACAAAAATTGAAGGAAAGGTGTAAGACAGCACATGTGAGTGACGTCCTTTGACACACCCATTTTTGTTCTTGATCTAATTCTCCGTCCGCTAAACTGAATTAAAGAAAACCACCTGATATCAAGCAGAATGAAACGCAGAGAGAGGTAAAAAAACAGAGCAGATAGGCGGCAAGTGTGAGACGCGTGGTCCCTATACAGTACACCTGAGCAGAAGCCACGCTGTTTGTGTCGAGTTGGCAAGGTTGACGAAACAAAACAGTCCACTTGTATTCTTTTCTCACGACAGATGAGGGAGAGGTAGAAATCCGCTGGTATGGAGGAAAAGTCACAATTTTTGTTTTTATTGTGTTTATTTATTTATTTTTAGTTTTTGTCTTTTTTAGAGAGTAGTTTTCTTGCGTCAGCCGTGGATACAGTGGCCTGGCAACGTAACACGTGTGTTTGTGTGTGTGTGTGTGTGTGTGTGTGTGTGTGTGTGTGTGTGTGTAAACAGATGTTGGAGTCGGTTGCACCTGTATACACACACACACACACACACACTTCTCTTTTGTTCTCTCTTCAGGTAGTATTGTTTTTTTTTTCTCTCTCTCTCTCTCTCTCTCTCTCTCTCAAAATCATCCAGGACATTCAATTTATAACCTATTATACTAAATTATAATTCAGAGCAGACACTGTAATAAGATGTGTTTACCTGTTATTAGGCAATCAGCACACACACACACACACATACACACACACAGATAGATAGATAGGCAGATACAGTTACATACATATATACATACCTATCTACCTACAAACATACATAATATCATGCTTACGAGTATAGCCTCCAGTGATAGGTTGATCTTGATTCACTCCTGATTTATTGCAAGAAAACTCTAAAAATAAAAATCAACAGATAAAATTCAGTGTCACTTCTGTCAACACAGACACATTGACACTAGCTATTGATTCGCATTCTCACTCTCAAGGCTGCATTTCAACACGGCACTCCTTTATCCCGAGGACGTCTTATTAATTGTTGCCACGAAGCTTAAGGAAGATAGTTTGAAGGAAAATAATAAATAAAGGCCAGTATCTAACTCCTTCATCTCAAAAAGTCTATCACAAAATTAGTAAAATAGTTTGCTGTAGAAGGAGTATGACAGACAAGCACATTCAACGTCCGTCTAACCGCCATGCTAATGGATGAGGATGTACGTGATGCGGTGGATGGTGATGCAGACAAAAACAATGTAAATGATACTTCTGATGATCTGAGATTTCGTAGCTCCAGTGATATTATTTACTTATCTGAATTGGTCAAATCGCTGTGAACTTCAACTGTAAGTACGATACAGCTTTAATAATCTCAGAATTACAGGTATTCCTATGGTAAAGTTTGTGCTAAGAGCCAATTAATAATTTTCTTGAATCATTGCGGTTTATTGCCCTCAGCTGAGCAAAGCAAAATAATCAGCGTCATCATAATGGAAATCTAGTTCCCCTTGTCTTCCATGTACAGTTGATGTCCTTTGTTCCTTTACACGTTAGTACTTAAAACTAATAACACAAAATTCCACTAGGTCTGATTATTCTTTATTAGTATAGTAAGAACTTATTTAGATTTCAGTTGACTTATTACTTGTTATTTGTTAAGAAAGAAATTGTTTTTGATATGATATCGAAACTGGGTGAATATATAACTGAGTTTGTACTGTAAGGTTTGCACGAATTTCCTCCTAACTGGACAGGTTATGTTAATCTCTCTCTCTCTCTCTCTGCTGAAAAGGGTCATTGGTGTAGTATATATATATAAAAAATACTACGTCAGGTCTGAACATCGTAGTCAGAAGGTTAATTAGCATATCGATCACTCCAGTGCCTTGTTGCCACTTCCATCCATTCACCTTTCCCCAGCGTCGGCGTACAGGTGTTCTCGCCAGGTGAGTTGGAGCCTCAGGTAGGAAGCTGGGGGGTGGGGGTGAAACATTGTCCTGGCTGACGGGCCCAACACAACGCCACTACCTCTCACGCCAACACGACCGTCGCAACATCCACGTCCTCACCACTGTTCCCCTCACTAGATGTTCCACGTGTCAGACAGCTCCTATAAGACATTTAAAAGAGGCCCTCATTTTTTGCAACATCCCCTGCTTTGAACCTGAGAAAGGGAGTTCTTTGCTACCATCTATTAAATTAAACAAGCCTGATCATATATAGAAGAGGCTCTCCGTTTTGGAGGCATCCCCTACTTTGCATCATAACAAATTGCTTTCTGCCCCGTGTTTGGGAAGTGCCTCATCATACACGTCAAACAGCTTCTCAGTTTTGACGACATCCTTCCTACTGCCCCTGGACGAATTTAATCCTTCCTCTCAGTCTCTGTGAAATTTCTTGTCTCGTACTGAACCGACTTAAGTTTTTTCATCTTGTAATTGAGCGAAGTTCTTTCACCCGCGAGCTAATTTATATAAAAAAAGTCATTTTCAAGGATATCTCAGGTCTTCCACTTAAGAGACAAAGCTTCTCCCACTAGTTATATAACAGATCCTCTACATTTTCCGAGATATCTTTCGTCTTGGTCCCAAAACACTTGGTCTCCCTAATCCTAACAATACACACTCTTGGTTCTACGATTCTGTTCAGACCAGCACTTCATTTATATACGATCGTCAGTATGTTGACACTCAGGTAAGTCCTTCAGATTTGTGCTTAATCCCTTCAATCCCATTGCGTATTAGCCCGTATAATCTTTTTTTTTTTTTCTGCAGACGATCCTGTTCACCAGATGATGGACGTACAGTAGTCTATCTATCTATCTATAGCCCTACGCCCTAATCCCGCAAAGGGTGGCCGCAGACAAAACGCCTCCAAGTCACTCTGTCACCCACCATTTGACTACCCTCCCCCCAACTCACCCCCCTCTCCCTCATATACCTCTCAACTCCATCCCTCCACCTCATCCTCGGTCTTCCCCTCCCTCTCCCTCCCTCCACCTCACCTACATACACCCTCTTAGTCAGTTTTTCATTCTCCATTCTCTCCACATGTCCAAACCACCTCAGTGTAAAGGGACTAATTAAGACCATAGGAAGCTCTACAGTATGGAATGTCTAAGTCAAGTCGTCTAAATATAATGAATAAAAACAAAATGCCATTCGATTGAAGGACATAACTCCCTGTTCATTCTCACTTGGTTTAATTTTATCCCTTTACTTTCATCCAGTGCGGTTTATTTTATCCTCCAACTTCCTCGTTTTTTCCTAGGCTACGCTGTTTAAATAGCACTGATGTAAGTTTCTAATTGTATAACTCGAGAAGCATGGTCCATTTAAATGCAATAGATATTCTTGCTTAGCCAATACGCGATATAAAACACAAATATGTAAAGTGAAAGTACAGAAAGTGTTATGAACTGGGACAAGTATTCGCAAATACCGAAAGAACAGCATTACTAAAACAGCATCAGACTGTGGGTAAGGGAAGTACTCTGTGACCAGAAAATATGGAGGTCGTGATAATAGTGAATCCTCGTTTTGTCTCCTTTTTGACGTCTTTTTCTGCTATTGTCTTCACTGTAAACTACACAAACATTACCTGTTCATGTTACATCAATACCTGTAAATCAGATCGTTCAGTTTCTCCCAAGTTACAGAAAAGCTTGCATGGAAAAGGTTATGAAATTTTTGAGCACACCCATTTCTTAAACTGATGTCTCCCTGTGTATTCCGTTAAAATCGACTATGTACGGTCACAAGCAATAGTTTCTGCGTCCTCGCCCACCTCATGGCGAGATGGAAGGCTATGACATGGTTCAGTGATCCATTATTGGGTCATGACATCTGGACCTGAACACCGCTAACGTTGGTTTAAACTGTTATGACGAATTATTATGTATATTACTCTTGCAGGCTGGGAGTGCTGGTGGTGCTGCTGGGGTGCTGGCTGGCCGTGACCTCCTCTGCTAACGTCTCGAAGGAGGATGTGCTTGACTACATTGATGACATTAAGGTGAGCCATTCCAGCTTGAATAATGGTCGTCAGAGACGAATGTAAATAAAAGAAAAAACAAAAATCTAAAAGGAATATACATAAAATATCACCAGCGTTATCGTAAACACTTTTGGGATGTCTGACAAAGTGTCTGTCCGTAGCTAAAATCTGTGCTGGATGCAGATGTTAAAATATAAACAAAATGTAAATAAGGCCAAATGACACACTAACGACGGTACGACTGTGAAACCAATGGTTATTTATAAGAAGAAAGTAACACTTAACTGTCATTAAAATATAATGAGTAGAAAAAATTAAGAAAGATTCAGAGAGTGCAACACCCTCACCCACCAACTAGTCTCAGGGCCGAATATTTGACCTTGCCAGGGTGGCCTTGACTTTCGATAGCTTACTCTCAAAACCGACTTGCCTCATTATTGCCCTAACGATAACCATTCCACCAAATTTGGTTCAGATCATATAAAAGTTGCTGAGCTGACTTTATTTAGTGCCACTGACTTTTAACATTTCCCTGTGACCTTAACCTTTGACTAATTGATCGACAAATCGAATATATTAATTCTTGCTTTAACCTGCCTATTTGATAAAAACTAGGTTAATTCGGCTTGGTTAGCGTTTGACCTGACCGTATGACTTTAACTTTTTACTCATTTTTCTCAAGTACAGTATATTTACGCCTTGACTGTACCTCATCCCATCCATTAAGTTCGGTTAAAATCGGATGAAAACTGAGTTATTTTCTTTACACACACACACACACACACACACACACACACACACACACACACACACACACACACACACACACACACACACACACACACACACACACACACACACACACACACACACACACGAATGGCATTATTACAAGAGTTTATTCGTGGTATTATAACGAGAGTTTATTTAGTGGAATTATTACAGGTGTTTATTTGTAGTATCATTACAGGAGTTTATTAGTATCGTAACGTTACGGGAATATTTTGGTGGTATTATAACAGGAGTTTATTCGTGGCATCGATAAGAAGTTTTTCGTGGTAATATGGCAGGAGTTTAGCTATGGTATTTTTGATAGTTTTATGTGGTACTATGAAGAGTGTTTTCGTGGTATTAAGACGAGTTTGGTGGTATTATTGCGGGGGTGTTTACGGGGTGCTTTTGCCAGTGTCCAGAATAGATTGCTTTAAAAAATATAAATCTGTCTTTCTGTAGAAGCTTAGTTTTTGTGTCATTGCAGCATTACTCCTCCCACCACGCCGAGGAGGCCAGTGCTAAGTACTCGGAGAAGCTGAACAAGATCGACATGATAGAGGACTACCCACACGACGACGAATTCCACGATCACGACGACTTGGAAGACGACGAAGAGGACGAAGAGGAAGAAGAGGACGACGAAGAAGATGCTGAAGATGAGGGTGATGATGAAGATGAAGACGACGATGAAGAGGGTGGTGGTTGTGGAGCTGATGATGATGATGATGAGGAGGAGGAGTTAAACCCAGTACAAGAGGTGATTGAGGAGTACTTTACCAGATGAATGCAGCTTGGCCGATGGTGCCTTATGATAGCCATGTTTGTAATCTCTCCGTTGTTGCTGGGCCCCTGTCATGCTATCGCGTCCTTCCTATTTTATTCTTTTATCTTTGGTGTCTTTATAGCAGATATTTAGGTTGTATCTGATGAAGTATTTCTCACACTGTTCTAGCCTCCCCCTGACGAATAATTTCATCCTTGAAGAAAAACCTTTTCTGGTTATGTGGTTACTGAAGGATATTTCGAACCCCTGCAGTTCCAAGAATATTCCCTAAACTGAAAAAGTTGTTTAATAGTATCAAGTACAAAATGAAAACAGACTTTTGGCTAAAAAGGTAAGGCCAAACTGTGCAAACTTGATATCTAATATTATCGTTTCGAGGATTTGAATGAGAAGCGAACGAAATCAATATCTGAGGTGGGTCCGGTCCGAGCCTAAATTGTGTGAGGGTCCAAGTCAGGCCCAAACTGTTGTATGTTATTAATAAAAACAGTTTCTGTACGTGGGTAAAACAATTATTCCCACAGTAATGACTGCTTCTCTGGGGTTGTCTGCTGATACCTTCTAGTAATGAAAATGCCCTTGTTTATTTTTACTCATCTGAAACGTGAACCTGGTAGTGTGCAGACTTAAGCTAGCCGCCGGCATTTTACCATCCTCCTTTCAGAGGATAGGGAAATACCTGAGGGACGCTAATATAACGAGGCAGCTGAGTCGCCTGGTCATAGCACATGAAGGTGTCCCTCCGTAGTACTAGGACGCCCTAATAGTGAAGGAATTAAACGAGGACTACATCGAACCCCTTCAGTATGGACAATCTCGTCTAAAATGAAGAAAATGGACTGGAGATAATAGAGTTATGCTAATAAATATGTCACTGTACAGACAGGTTAATAGCTTGAATGGCCTGCTTAAACTTATCTAGGTAAGATACTTCATTTCGGTGCTTTGGTGTACAGAATGTAAGTCGCTCATTATCATTTTTTATGTATATAATTTAAGTCTGGGTACATATTCAGCTGTGATAGAAATGGGACTTCATTCTGTCGTCTTGGGATCAGGTACTACGGTTTCATTTTTGTTAGGAAGAAGACTCACTTTTACCTTTCTCCTCTGGGTATAAAGAGACATTATGCAGCCGTTCTTTAGTTATGAGACGCCGCCATTTCAGCTTACTTAAGAGTACAATATTCGCTTTGAAATTTTCATATTGGTGAATAAGCTATGGCCCATTTTATCGTTCGATTTACTATACAGGAAAAAACAATCCCATTTATAAAGGCACTGTGTGAAGACTCGAGTGATGGGGAATGAATGTGGTCTATTTAACTGGAAACTCTAATGATAGTTTCCTCTACTTCACTTGCATGAGTTATGACAGTATTTTGATCCCCGCTCTAACGTTTGGAAGTGAAGTCCTTGTGCTAAAGACACAAGTCAAGCGTCAAAGGACTGAAAAAGAACTATCTGAATGGAGCGTTTGGAGTAACATGGAAAGACGTACAGACAGAGAAATGAGAATGTTTGCAGGCTTTGTGTTGTTGATGTGAATGTGCTGGAAGGTGCTGGAAGCACCATTCGATGGCTTGGCCCTCTGGAGAGAACGGATAGTAAGATACTGACAAGGAAAGTGTATTTGTGAGCAAGGCGAAACTGAGGAGCAAGACCGAGGATGAGGGGAGACTGGTTGGAAAGGTATCCAAATATGAGTGAGGGTGGTGTGTGTTGGAGGGAGAGCAGCCTAATGCCCGAAGACAGGGTGAGCGGGAGGCGATATGTCGTAGCCACTTCCTACTGGATTAAGGTGCCTGGCTATAGAGAGGGAATCAATTTTTTCTTTTTATTTCTGCATTTTGCCTACCCAGTTCATAACTGCCGCGTGTTTCTTCTAATTAAGTGTTCATGTGAGTGAGTTGGGATTATTCTTGTGAGGAGATTGTGTTTCAGTCAGTCGAATGTGTTACTGGGGGACGACTGTATTCCTATAAATTGCGAGTTAACGAGAGAGGATAGTGTTCCGGTGGTAAAGTATGTTTAGATAAGACAGTTTTTTGTGTGTATGAGTGAAGTGTGTTGGTCAATCGGGAGTGTTTCTATGAGGAAAATGTTTCTCTGAGACAAGTGTTGAATGTTTTCGTGTGAATGGAGTGCTCCTGTAAATAGAGAGAGTTTCTGTGAGTCGAGTCTGGTTGAGTAAGCCAACTGTGTTCCTATGTTTAGAATGTTCTCGTAATTTGAGTATATCGATCTGAGTGTTACAGTGAAACCTACTGATTGCTTAGCATTTTCAATGGTTCTTGTATGATACTATGAATTTTGTGTTGCTGGGAATCCTCCATTTACTTGTGAACTCTGTGTGTTGCTATGAATCCCATTTATTACTATGAATCCTCTGTTAGCTATGAATCCATGGTGTTGCTGTGAATTCTGTGTGCTGCTATGAATCATGGTCGTTGTTAGGAATCCTGTATGTTGCTTTGAAGTCTATATACTGATATGAATTTTTTGTGTTGCCGTGAATCATATATGTATTGCTAAGAAATGTGTATTTAGGAGTAGCTTTGGTCCTGTGTGTTGCTGTGAAATCTATGTGTTACTTTGAATTCTACGTGTTGCTGAAAATCCTGTTGGTTGCTATGAGTTCCGTATGCTGTTATGAATTCTCTGTTTTCCTATGAATCGTGTTAAACCATGAATCCTATGTTTCTATTGGTAATCCTGTGTTGCTATGAATCCTGTGTTGCTATGAATTCTGTTTCCCTGTGAATTATTTGTTGCCATGAATCCTGTTTTGCTATGAATGTTTTGTTGCCATCAGATTTGTTTAATCTCATTATTGTTATTTTTCCTGTGGTTTGCTCTGAGGCATGCGTGCTTCTTTGAGGCACCTACCGCGGCCCAAGAATCTTACAATCCCCCAGGGACTCCAGAGAGCCCTCCAGTGCTCACTCTAACCCCTGGGCTCTGTGTTCACTGTGTCTCTGACAAGTCCTTCACTATGATGACTCCAGGAGATATTATTCATCTTGGTTGAGCTCACGTATTGCAACGTATAGATACCGTCCCTCCAAACCTATTCAGTATTAAGCCACCCTTTGATAGTGAATAAAATCATCTAATTGTAGCATGAAAATTTTCCATATATTGTCCTCACAGTGAAGGTGGTAAGGTTTTTGCACTCTTTGAAGTTCATATTTATTTATTTACTTATTTTTATACATTATAAGTTGGTTACAAGGCGTTAGAAAAGTTCTCTTGCCATATAAGGCGGTGCTACATTTGACACAGGCACATCCCACACTGCCACACGCATACACATACCTCACACTACTAGATATCACAATGCCGCACTTCACAACCTCACACTTTCGCACCTTGTACAGCCATTATCTCTCACAATCACCTCTTTTACTGCCATACCTCTCACACTCTCACGTCTCACTATCACGCTGTCACTGCCACAGCTCTCATTACCACGCCTTCAGTCTCACACCTCACACTACGACACTCCCATTGTCACTTGTCCTGTTAACTAGCTTAATAAAAGCTTTCTAGCACACTGTGTTTTGCTGTTAATTTTTTAGGGGAACAGAAACCTATGGTGTTAGGATGTTAGCCAGAATAGGTTTTTTAGTACTTCATCAGCCTGTGAAAGTATTTTATTTGTATTTCTTATTTCGTTTTGTATCTACCTTTATCACTGATTTTGGTTACAGTTAGTACAGCATACACCATTTTCTTATGTTGTACGGCTTTTAGTATGAATAGCTATCAGTGTTAATTCACTAAAATTATCTTACACTCACCAACATATTGTGAGGGAAGGAACTGTCTTCAGCGCACAGGGGAAATTTTATGGACGTGTTTATGCAATTTGTATGATACTCGTACTCATTGTCGTTATGTAAATTAGCACAAAATTCGAGTGAACGATATGTCTAAATACAATGTATATACAAACAGTGTAATAGCACAAATCTCACCTTTGTGCCTTTCTGTTATCCCTCAAGCAATGTTTTGTTCATTCATCTGTGGCCACTCGTCTGTGGTAAAGTTTTTTCCTGTATGTTTACGGCACAACAAGACACTTTTACTCGAGAGCTTATTTGTGGTCTTAATAAAGTTCTTAAACACTCAAGTAGTACTAAATATACCTGTCATCTTAACGTTCATCTCATAACAAAGATTTTTTGTGAGAGGAAAACGAGGCATGGGGATACTCCTCACTTTCTTCTCCTGGTTTCTTGAACTTCTCTGTCCATCTGTCTACCTGTCAATCTTTCTATTCCCCTTCCCCTCCCCCCCAAAAAAAAAAATCCTTCTTCAACTGCACTCTTTTTCTCATCCTTCTTACTAGAATACATTAGTTACGATAAGCAATGGATCGTAGATATTTTTTTTTTTTTTTTTTTTTTTTTTTTTTTTTGAGGAACGGAGAGTGCGGTAACACTGCCCTCTCCTTTCCTTATCTTTTTCTGCAAAAGTTAGCCATACTTACCAAAGGGAGGGACAAAGAGACGCTGGAAAACTTTGCGCTTTTTTTTCCTGAGAAAACAATTATAACTTCCAATTAATTCCCTGTCGTAACTGTTGTTGCAGGAAGAAGATACACAGAAAAATCAGCACTTCTTCCCTTTTCCTTCTCACGAAAGTGTATTATATCCTGGTTACGACAGGAAACCGATCGCACAAAGAACAAGAAACATAAAAAGACCATTATGATCAACGTTCCTTGTTGTCTCTGCAAGAACATACCTACGGTATAAGCCCTAGATTGTCGTAAGGTAGGCCCATATTTCTTTTTCAGGGAGGGGCATGGAAAAGAGAGTCAGACTGCACTCTTTTGTCCTCACCCTCCCTGCAAGCGTGTATCAGAATTATTATACGGAACCAGTCGTAAGAATGAAGGGAAAATAATCTGCACTCACCTTTCTCTGTTTCTGCAAAAATACGCTATACCGTAGTTACGAGAGGCAATGGATCATTGGAACACTCAGGACTTCATATTTACTCATTCTTCCTGCACAAATAGATCATAGTTACGAATGAGAATCGATTGTATGCGTGTTTGTGAATCCCTGCCGTGGTGCCTGGCGGACGTGGGGGCGTCGCCAGGAGAGGGACAGTGACACCGCAAGGGGAGGTGTTGGGGCCCGCTCAGGTTGCCTACGCCTAGCCGGCTCAGGTATCACTCCCTCAGCTTATCCAACTCATTCACCTATAATTCCCTTGTATTACCTATACCACCACCATCACCATCACTACTACTACTACTACTATTACCACTACTACTACTACTACTACTACTATTAGCACCAATACTGCTGCTGCTGTTACCGCTATCATAATACTAACAACAACAACAACAACAACAACAATAATAATAATGATAATAATAATAATAACAACAATAATAATAACAATAATAATCATCATCATCATCATCATCATCATCATCATCATCATCATTATCATTATCATTATTATAATAACAGCTTCTGTTGCTGTGTAATGCAGCAACAGAAGCAATAACAATAATAATAATAAATAGTCATCATCATCAGCAGCATACAGCTACTGTAATTGGTGGGAAGGGTCAAGAAACAGGATAGAGGAAAATTATGAATCAAATGTCGACATAGGTTTACTCCGTTTGAACTGCGGAAAGAGGATTAGGGTCTGCAGTCATTGGTATATATTGGCCATGCGATCCAGCTTGCATAAATCCGATCACACACACCGCCGCCCCTCCCCTTTGCGGGAGGGTTGGGTAGGCCAGGCAGGGTAGCGTGACTCTCAGTGCCAGTGCCGCTCGGTGACAGCTGTAGTGCCCAGTGCCTCTTGCCCTCTCCATAGTCTTACCCAAAAGTGCGTCCTGTTACTGGATTTAATGAGGAAATAGGTAAGCTTGCAACGAAGAAAGTTTGAATACTTTTGCTTGCTTCTCAAGATTAAACATAGGAGTGACTGATTAGTTGCGCAGCCTTATTCTTGCATATTACACATGACAGACGTAACAAAACTTAACCTAATCGTGATTTAATTAGAGGTTATCTTCCGTGCATCAGGAATGTGTTTTCAGAATATCAGTCGGCTACCCGTATTAACCTCTGTGCTCGCGACTGTTAATTATTATTTTTTGTTTAATTCATGACATCTTCTGATGACTTAAATTGGTTAGGAGGAGCTTTCTGAACAGGATGGGTTAGACACAGCTTTAAATAGCCCCTTCAGTACAAGAGACCTTTTCCAAGTTCAATAAAATCAACTCGGAACAGCAACAGTAAAATAAAAACAACTGCAGAGTAAAGCATTAAGATCTCAAGAGCTTGACACAGTTTTGTAATAGGATGTGACATTTGGAAACTACTGACCGCAGTCTTATATTCTCGGCATTTTAGTTGTAGTTGCACTTGGCTTAAATTTGATATCCCTACACCCTGAATGTTCAGTTGTAACAATATACTGTATTGACACTAGAATATGATGCTACTGGAGAAAAATTCCTATAGAAAATATGTTGAGCAGTATCGTTATCTGCATGTGCCACGGAGTTACGTGCATAAAGCCACAAAAGAACGAAAATCTGGATTACGTTAAGACCCATAGTAGTTTCAAAAATTACCCGCATCCGGACTTGAACTTTTCACAGAGATAGGTGTCGTCTTAGCAGAAGAAAAATGCCTAGTAGTGATGAGAATTATGAGAAAAAAAAAAAAAAAGCAGAGACGTCTAAGTTATGTGGTAAGAGGAGAGTATTTCTAACCTTTTCACTGCGAGATGTCTCACTTCAAACTGTCCGAAGGAAGTAAGAGCACAGTTTAAAACGAGCTCGCTATACCGAAGTGGTAAACTGAGACTGAGATGGAAATGCGTTCAGAGTAAAAAAAAAAAAAAAAAAAATCTCCTCTGCATATTTAATTATTCATTACAGTTTCCTTAACTTTTGCTGCTAAGTTTGTTCACTGGCTAGTTTATTTCATACGTGTTTACTTTTCTAGATAGTTTTTACCTACTCTTATATTTGTTCTTGTGTGTCTACAGGGGATGACGATGTGGACCGGGTTCCTGTTTGCTGGGATCCTCCTGTTTATGGACCCACCTGCTGCTTCCGCCCTCACTGACAGGTAAGCATCTCTCTCTCTCTCTCTCTCTCTCTCTCTCTCTCTCTCTCTCTCTCTCTCTCTCTCTCTCTCCGACGGAGAGGATGAATACTGGAAGATCATTCACAGTCTGGATAAATATCGTAAACGACGAATCCGTGTATAGTTAGAGCAGAGAGTATACGAGGGTTCAACTGAAGAATTTGTTTGGTTTGTATCCAGTTAAAGCAGTGTATATGGTACCTCAACTGAAGGGTTTGTTTGGTATGTATCCAGTTAGCACAGTGTATGTTACTGAACCGAAGAATTTGTTTTGTGTGTGGCCAGGGGGCCATATTGTTCTTGTTACACCTTAACTCCTGCACTGTGATCACTAATTATTTATACTTGCTACTCCCACTCAGAACGATTTTACGCAGAAAGGATTACCTATAGGCTTGATAACCCTCTTCAGCAGAAAGAGATGTGTTTCTTAACTAGAGTGGTGGACTGGTGTTCAGTGGTGCGTGAAGGGCTGGTGAATACCCCTGTCTCACGTGGTATTCCATGACAGAGTGTTGTGTGACGGAGTGATTTTGTGACGGAGTAGTGTGTAAGGGCCTTTTCACACTATCAGGGGGCCTCTGGGTTGTTGAAGTATGCTAATGGACGTGGAAAATGACTGCGATGACATTTTAACCTGAATCGCCATCCCTCCTTCTGATTCACTGCTTATGGCTTGTTTCGATACCATGCTTCGAAACCGATAAGAAGCGTGCTCGGGCATCATGAGTGCCCTCTGGCTGTGTGTGGAAGGGCCTTCACGAAGCTGTGTGTGACGTACTTATTTGTGAGGAAGTACAATGTACTGATATGTGGCGGACTGTAAATATTTTTGCTTACACAGCACTATGGTCGAACGTAATGTGACAAAGCGATGTGGATGATTTAAAGTGGTTGTGTGACTAACTGGAATGTAGCAACTGGTTATTCGAGCCTCTGTGTAACGTGATGCATTGCAAGGATCTTAAATTTGACGTGGTGGTGGATTTTAATGTGACGAACTCCTGTGTAATGTAACGTAACGATCTGTAACGTGGTGGTGTATTAGCTGGAGGGTATGTGAAAAATAATGACATGTATAATGATGAAATGTAACTGTCTACCAAGTGACCTGGTATTTGCGTCTCAGGCCACGGGTGCGCTGCGATGCCGGGCATCTGCGTCTGGAGGGAGGTGCCAACAGTAACATCAGCCTCAGTACCAGGGGCTCAGGGGCTGTCAACATCAACGGGGTGGACGTGGCTGGCTCCCTCAACCTGGTGAGTACCCTGCCGCCACCGTGTCATGTTTCCGAATCGTTTCATTTTGTTCCCAGCTTTAAAATTCCTGAATCACATTGCTCGAGCTGATGTTCCAGAGCACGTGGGTGTGTGTGTGTGTGTTTCCAAGTTGATGATGGCTGCGAACTCTTCTGCTTTGTATTGCTAGCACGTTTCAGAAGCATTTCATTGTTTCAATTTTTTTTTTTTTTTTTTTTTTTTTTTTTTTAGGATGGCACCTTTCAATGTTAGTATTGGCAGGGCTGCAGTTTCATGCAGATCGTCTTCTTATATGGAAAAACAATTGAGTGACGGACCTTGACGTGGATGAGACGAAAGTCTTTCCACATCAATGTGAAAAATTTCTGCGTATCAATTTATGATAGTTTGAACAATAAAGGAGATTATGGAATGGTTAGGATTTACAATATGTATTGTTATTTAGATCCCTCATAGTTAAACCGAGGAAAATTTAAAGTTTATGGATAATAACTCGCTTGAAACACAGAAAAATACCTCGTGGAACACAGTCTACCTGCACCCGGCCAGCGGTATCCATTAATTTTTACAGATTTAAACTTCGCAAAAATTATTTACAAGGGAAATGTCAGTCATTAGCAGTTATAGTTATTTAAAATGTTTAGGAACTGCAGAGGATTTTTTTTTTTTCCATGTAAATCGTGTGTAGTTGAACTGCGAACGAGTTTAGCTTGGTAAGATGGCCATTGACGACGACGGGTTAACTATAATCCATTAATCCATAATGGTAATGTCATAAGTTATTTTCTTACTGGCTTTGGATAAACTGATGTAATTTGTATGTAGCTGTTACCTGTATATGTTTTTCTTATTGTGCAGGGATAAACTAATTAATGTAATCGTTATATGGTTAATTACTTTTTTAAAATTATCTGTTGTGTGAGTAAAATTATTTCCGTTAGTTGGTTAGTCAGCATCTACTGAAACTTTATTTTGGTATCTTAACCATTTAACTTCACAAAGACTGTTCTTTTTATTATTCATACTTACTCTTCCAAACATTATGTGTAAAATGTATCATGTTAGTTGTACCAACATTCGTTTTCTATCACGCTGGTCTATAAACGAGAACGTTTGGAATAATGATGCCAGAACCAATGTGGATCTACGGCAATTAGTTCGTTCGTTCGTTTAAAGATTCCTTGGACCTGTAGTGATATCTCTTTCTCTGAGTTTTGACACCCAAGACAGACATACGTATAACATTCCATCTGTATCAGGGTACGGCGTCTTTTTTTTTTTTTTTTTTTGCGGGTGCATTTTGAACAGTACCTTTATAAATTTTGTGTATTATGCAGTTAGTGATTTGCTGTAGGATGCTTGGTTGTAGGGTTGGCATTCGGAATTTGCACCTGTCGATCTCATGTGACTGCCTCCCTTCAGTAGCTCTGTGACTACCATAATGGAGGATTAGGTCGCCATGGTTATAATTCGAATTATTTTTTAAAGACGTGAATCGTGTACAGAGAAAATATTTAGAGAAAAGAATGTTATCGGGACTTTCATCATCTGCGGTCTCCAGTTCGATAACTTTATGTTGTTATAATTATTGTCCATTTTCTGACTTTTGAAACGGTTCTGTATTTGGAAAGACGTGTATGAACTCACCCTGATGGTCTTATTGGTATCTGTAGTTCTGGAACCATTGTCCCATTTATCGAAAGCAAATAGTGAGTGAGAGTTAGACTAGGGGAGTAAGTGTAAGATGTTCGGGAGAAGTGAGACAGAATCAAGTTGAGAATGAAATGTAAGATAATGTGATGGGAAGATGTGTAATGGGAGAGTAGTTTGTCGCCCAGAGGGGTCGTTACTGTGCAGACCGTAGGGATAGACCCGCTTGCAGGTTCATTTGTCAAGGCCAGAGGTTCCCAAGCTTTTTCCGGCCATTCCCCACTCTTGCCAGGAAATCCTTGATGACCCCCTCCCCTCCTCCACAGCTCCAAAAAAGGGGAATTCCACTATCTGGACTTACTGTACAGTATATTACTCGAAATTCTAAATTTCTTCATCTCAATTTAGCAGTACTTTTTTACGCGTAACAGCAAGAAATCTATTGGTATTATGGGGATTTTTCAATGTTTTAAGACTATTTTAGAGAACTGTACTTTTATGAACCATGATAATTATCTAAAAATCAATATTCTGTTCTCACTGTTAAAAATCAACAATACATAACAAAACAAACTTTGGCCATTTTCACCACATCTGTTTATTACCCCACCTCCCCAACTGTCCAATTTTCCTCCCAGGGGAGAATATTCCTCTCCGGCTGGGAATCCCTGGTCGAGCCTAATCCCCACAGCATCGTCAGTCAATAGGCTGGTGTATAATTAAACATTTTTGAATGAATGCTGTGCCTTATACAAGCATTAGCAAGCACACTGGTAGGTAAAAATATATGAATACATTCATATTTTATGTTCCCTTCTCACTATATACTGTTGACTCGTTTAGGCATCTGTAATGAAACTCGAAGTAATGCTTGACTGTGTTGTATTAACTTTACAGCACTGCAGCTACATACATGATACCTTGTCAATCAAAGTACAGTAGGGAATTGAACAGATGATACCTTTCATTATGATGATGTCTTATGTGTAATGTTCTAGCTGCCTCCACACGATTTTATTAAGCTTGGGAAAGACTTTTCGAAAGAAAGGGAATAAAATGCGACCATCATCAACCCCTTCCGTCATCGGGCTGGACAAGTGATTACTCAAATGAACAACAAGCTAACTCTTGGTATTTATGATTTTCATTCTACGAGGGGAAATATCTGTGCCCACTCGGATTTAATATCAGTGGAAATAAAAAGGAACATGAATACTTTTTTCCTAAATGTTAATGATGTACAATACTGTATACTGAGAGGGAGAACCTACTTTAGAGGAGGCAGCCCAATATCTGAATGAGGGGACAAGGTGGGAGAACATTAATCTTCTTCTTTCTTATCCTTTTTCTTATCCTTGCTCTCTTTCTTCTTTTCTTTCTTCTTCTTATCATCGTCATCGTCGTCGTCGTCGTCATCGTCGTCGTCATCGTCATCGTCATCATCATCTTCGTCATCATCATCGTCGTCATCATCATCTCTGTGAAAAATAAACATGCATCACATACACCGTTCTGATTGGCAGTATGTTAAGGAATATATCACTTATAAATGAACTCTCATAATTCATCAGTGTCAGTTCATAGTGTTTCTCTCTCTCTCTCTCTCTCTCTCTCTCTCTCTCTCTCTCTCTCTCTCTCTCTTCTTTTTTTGTACCCGTTCTACACACATCCACATTCCATCCATATTTTCCTTCCTCCCCATTCTCTTCACTGCTCACCTCTTGACTCTATGCACACTGATCTCCGCATCCTCCATCGCCATCTCCTCCTCCCTCACCTCTGCATTCATGGGGGCTGCCCAGGAGACTCCCAGTACCACCATCAGCATCAGCAGAACTAGTGACACCCTGCACAGAAAAGTAATTGTGAGGTGTACCAGCGATGTTGTGTTGGTTGGGTTATGTTCCTGATGTGTGAGTCATAAGAATTTCTAGATGTTCATACTCAGCCCTGTATTTTAGTTTATTCCTGCTACCTTCACACTATTTGCTATGAGACGCCCATTGCCATCACCATCAGCAGGAGCAAAACTACTGAAACCCTGTATAGAAGAGCAATTCAGAGGTACCAGAGAAGTGGTACTGACTGCATAATGTTGTTACCGTGAAAAGCGGCAGAATACATACTTACTTGCATTTGATTCAACATGATGGCTATGTTCTTCAGTAGCTCTAAGAAACAACCTGATCTGGCCAAAGAACTTCTTGGAGTGAAGAGGGATAAATATGTAAATAAATAAAACAAATATGTACCGGTATGTGTGGTGCAATGAAAACGCTACGGGGCGTTCAGATTAATCAAATAACGATCCATACGAAATTATTGTTACACTCCCTGCAATATTGTCTCCTATTTTTGCTTAGGTGTATTTCATGGTACTCACATTGCTGTACACCCGTTCGAAAAATAATAATATATAATTGGTGGGCTACCAAGGATAAAATAAGATCCAAAGTCTTCCTGAGTATCTTGCATGTTCTAAGGGATTGACACGCAGCGCTATAATATTAGTTGGCAATTTCTGTGTCATGGTGGCAAACGAATTTCCATATGTCTGACTTGCCCACTTTAAGCTTGAAATGAAAAATTGTTGTATATTTAAAAAAAAAAAAATGATTTCCATATACATGTTCGACCTTAGGCTCTCGAGAAGAATAGAGGAGAATTAACTATCCCAGTGATTAGTTTATGTTCTAGCGATTGGGATTAATCTTACTAGACAGGTTTATTGTTACGGATCAAATGCTCATGATTATGATTATTATTTTAAGAACTGGCCTGAAACTCACTTTATGTTGAATAAATTCATCTGAAATTATGTCTCCTGTGAAGGTACAATAATTATGGCCACACCTGTAAAAAAGTCAGTCCAAACTAAACTGATGAACGATCACAGTTAACACAGTCTTTAATATGTGGACTTGATGTTGGATAGAAATAGGAGTATAATTTCACCCAAGGACTATCCATGACACTGCGACACAACACTCACCTCATACTGTCCACGTTCTTAGGACCTCTCTGCCAGTCAGCAAGGGTCAGGAGAGAATGGGTTTGTGGGAAGAATGCATGACGTCCGGGCATCTTATACATGTCTTCTCCTCCTCCTGCTTGGCTGCCACACACTGCCATATTGCATATTAAATTAGCTTGATGCGCGCCTGTGTGACTTTCCCCGTCTCTCTCCCTTCACTTTTTTGTAGGTGTGAGCTTGTGTGTTTCGAAAGATTTTAAAACTTGAGGATACTTATGCTTCTTTGAGGGAGGATTTTCAGATCAGGAAGATACCCTTGTTTATTTCATACAAGTGTTTAGATACCTTGTTAAGAAAAGCTTGGCAAATATATATACTGAAGCCTGTCCTAACCATGAATCAGCTGTTCCACTCATTGTCACTGGTGAAACTCCCAATCATTGCTTATTCATTTAAAGTTAATCTCTCTCTCTCTCTCTCTCTCTCTCTCTCTCTCACACACACACACACACACACACACACACACACACACACACACACAATTATTTACTAGCATAATAATTCAGTGTGACTGAGTTCATAACATACTGATGGTCGTTATGATAGCTTAGAGAATATAATCTTATAACTGACCTGAAAGTTAAGTTTAATTACAGTATACAAAAACAAGATTCCTTTTCCCTAATGTTCAGATAAACAGTTGTACATTTTAGAATTTAAATTCGGCTAAAATACCATTTCCATACGAAAAGTCTCTTCTAATATTAACATGAAGGGCTGGGGATAAAAATAAATAAATAAATAAAAACAGTACCTCACTGCAGGGGTTATTGATGAGAAAATCGATTTTTTATCCTCCTACAAGTCTCTCTTAAAACTGATTAAAATGAAGCAAAAGCCATCTTCGTCCCGAGTGGATTGCTGTTTATCCCTTCAGTTATTAAGGTCCTTCTCCAGTCGAGGTAAATCATCCTTAGGTAACCAGAATAAATGAAAAATGGCATCATGTTGCTAAAGGGGTACACTGCCTCAAATCCAAGAGGCTTTCCAAAAACTAGTCAATATGAATTACAAGATACAGTCCTTTGGTTCATCGTGACAGCTCTTCATCACGGTATAAAACAAAGAGAATTATCTCCATAAAAACTAAGAGCAATTGAAGGTCAGCTTGCCTGTCGTATTTTTAATTTTAATGTTCTTTCTCACGCAATAATTTGGAGGTACAGGGAAACCGAAATAAAGCCTCTGTGTAATTATTGAGGTATTGTAAATATTCGTAACTGACCACTTTCGAGTTCTGGACCACAAGGAAGTTGAAATTATTGACCCTGTTACTTTTCATAGTATCAACATGAATCGCGTATGAAACAGATAAATATCGTGTGAAAATAACTTTGATAGAATATCAAGTACTTGATGATAAGGTTATGCCTCGATAATAGGCAATATCTCAGACAATGTGAGTAGATGGACAGCCTTCGATATATTCTCCTTATTTTCGGTTAAATCAAAGATATAATTGTTCAGAAGATACTTTATGCTATGTCAAAGCAATTTCATACGATATTATCTACGCGATTTGTGCATACTGCGAAAATTATCACTGACGTTATTTTCATGATTGAGAGGAGCATGTGGAGTGACGTGGAGTGACGTGGAGGGACAGGTTGACGAATGAAGAAGTGAAGGAACGTTGTGGGGTAGATGTGGATGTGGTTGAGAAGATTAGGAGAAATACACTGAGGTGGTTTGGACATGTGGAGAGAATGGAGAATGAAAGACTGACTAAGAAGGTGTATGTAGGTGAGGTGGAGGGAGGGAGAGGGAGGGGTAGACCGAGGATGAGGTGGAGGGATGGAGTTGAGAGATATATGAGGGAGGGGGGGGTGAGTTGGGGGGAGGGTAGTCAAATGGTGGGTGACAGAGTGACTTGGAGGCGTTTTGTCTGCGGCCACCCTTTGCGGGATTAGGGCGTCGGGCTATAGATAGATAGATAGATAGTTATTTTCAGCTTCCTTGTGGTTAAAACTTGAAAGTGGCCAGTTGTATGTAATATGGTCATGTGCTTATTATTTTAGTGACACACCATCAGTATGCAATAATTTCTGAAGCAGATGGAAAAGATGGGCCATGTCTGAATTTTCTATATCAGTACCCATCGCACTCCTTAATGTAGAATGTTGAATTATCACATCTAATAATCATAAGCGTTCCATAAATCTCCACCAAAACATGAGGGCTTGCCTTCCCTTTCGTAATTTAAGGTTGAAGCACATGGCCTTATAATTCTCAGCATTCCTTCTGACTCTTATCTATTCGCTCCTCTTGGAAAGGTGTGGGCCAGGTGGAAAAGTAATGAATCCCAGTTAGAACATGGAACACTCAGAAATTTTTATTTTTTTATACATCTTTCGCAGAACCAACAAGCTTAGAGATCCTCATCCAATCGACGATATAGGCGTGTATTGTATCCATTGTCTATTGCTGCTCTGAGGCATGGTGAGCCCCAGGGAACGAACTGTCTTTTTCATAACCAGAATCGATTGCTTTAATTGAAACAACGCTAATTAACAAATTGTTTCCTCGCACCTACCTGATAATGCAACATGTCATGGCTGATGCGTGGGAAGCAATAAGAATGGCAATAACACCAAAGAAAGGTGTACAATTAAACTTGCAAATTTACTGCCCAGTAATGGAGTCAGCCATATTTATTCTTTTGCATCAGGTGGTAAAGCTGTATCATCTACATCATCATCATCATCATCATCATTATCATCATCATCACAGTAAATCTTTCAGTTACAAACAGTATGGGAAGAATAAAGAATAAAGAGCTGGAACATTCAAAGCAAAAGTGAAAGGGACAGCAGTGACAATTTACTCACTAGTCTAGTCGTAAACATTCTCTTCATTAAAATAATGACAAATGCAATACCTGTCAGTCACAGGCAAATGTCATTTATAGGGAAAACAATGGGGACAAAAACTCTAGCGTAGTATGTTTCTATAAGCTGCAACATACGAAAATTTTGCAATATTTAAGATAAATATCATAAATGTATAACATCGGTATAAGTTCTATGTCCTTGAGGAATTTTCCCGTCTTTTAGGATATCTTGTTTAAATCTTAAAAAACAGTGCCTTTTATTTTTCTTTTCGACATAGGGAAAACACAGAGTTCTTAAAAACAACTTGGATGTGTTGGCAGAATAACAGAACTGGAGTTTTTATGACAGAATGAAAGAGATATATGATGCTCCTGGTGAAGCAAGTATGGGGATTTTTTTTTTTTTTTTTTAGCAAAGGACGAACTTGTATAAATCTCTTAAAACTTTTCCTGTTGGGTGGTTAGCATTCAGGAGATAGGACACTATTTTCAGCCTAAAAGAAAGTCAGTGTGATTCTTTCTAATAGCTTCTTTAAGTGAAATATAAATCTACAAGAGCTGGGCTTCTGCATGCAATGGGTCTCTACTACGCTAAATGAAGTCGTCATAGAGCAGCGAGGATATGAAATAAAATAAAAAGTTCCATTATCCTGAAGTCAACCAAGAAAATTTCTAAACCTTGCATAAGTAACAGAGTTATCCCCTAAGCAGAGTACAACTCCTAACACTAGCTAAGCAAGAGCTATTCTCATGGGTATGATTAGTTATATATATATATATATATATATATATATATATATATATATATATATATATATATATATATAAAGATTTTTTACGACCTACAGAACAAACAATCTGCACTGTGAATATCTTCATAAACCCTGTTCATTACGTGACGTCTCGCATAATATAAAAAAATCGTCCGGCGGTAGCAAAACTAAAATATAATGAGGCGCAGTCGCAGTACAGGTATAAAGGAAATAGATTTTTATCACTGAACAAAATGAAGTCTTGTTACCTTATTAAATGAAATCGTTTGGCGGGATCTGCTGAACCCAGGGTGAAGGGATCATGGGAGAATGCCGTAACACTTGTGGCTGGAGCTAGTCGATCATTCCTGTCTTGAAATGCTTAAAAGGGGAAGAGTTGCTGCTTGGAGGCTTTGAAGGCGAGACCCGAGTGGGTGGAATAGACGGATGATTGAGGCTATACGTCCCATGTAGGTCACCAGAGTAAATGACAGAGTATAGTAAAATAAATGATCGTATTGACTGCGACAGGGACGCCCATCATCCACTCACCCAATGTAGTGCTGCCCTTAGATGACTCTAGGGTGAGTGACGAGCGAAATGGTCTCCTGCAACCTAGGAAACCATATACTACGGTGGGTGGAAACCATATAACGAAATGACGCTTGTTGGTTTAGTGGGTTAGCGCTCCAACAGGATGGAATCGGTAAAGGTTTCCATCAGAGGGGTGGTGGGGTTTATCGCACACAGGGGCAAGTGAGGTTTGTCAGCCTTGTCATAAATGTCGGGACAGAGAAGCCTAGCCCTGAGTCCCTACGCTTCTGATGTGACAAAAAATACGACTGGATATTGCCGTCGTCGTCGTCGTTTTTTTTTTTTTTTTTTTTTTTTTTTGCAACTGCTGCTGCTGCTGTTGGTGGTGATGATTTTTTTCTTAATGCCTAGAGGGATTAGCTTTAGATTAATATCTCAGAAACACCTGGTATGAGGTGGCCCTTCCTCATGATTAGCTATATTTTTATAGCTCATACATGGTGACAAGTAGAAGTGTTTGACACGTAGGAGAACTGCTAAAAGAAAGAAACGGATTATCAAATCTATGCCCAGAGTCGGACACACACACACACACACACACACACACACACACACACACACACACACACACACACACACACACACACACACACACACACACGTACACAAATATGGATCTCATTTCAATACCCATGATCCTAACAATTCCAGCATTCTGCTCCTGTTAACATCAGATATTTTTCTTCAGCTGCCAGTGCGTTACCGAAGCATGAGTGTTAATACAAATACTGTCACTCTCACGGCTGCATCAATTCCCTTATGCTATTGCTGATCATGTCATTTCATATTATTCAGCTATGAGGGAGTCAAGGGATTCTGGGAGTGTTATACAGGTAACTGGTAGGTCTTTGAAAGTTTTTACCCATAGTTGCAAATATGAATCTTACTAATTATTGCGCATGAACTGCATGGCGTTCACTTTTTAAGAGGTGTTTCATCATATCGTGATTATAATAATAATAATAATAATAATAATAATAATAAATTTTATTATTATTATTATTATTATTATTATTATTATTATTATTATTATTATTATTTATTATTATTATTATAATATTCTATTCAACTGGAAGAAATTTCTTTTAGTGAAGGTGTTGGTGGAGGCTCTGTAACGCCTCAAGTTTGTAAAGTCTTTTCTGAAGTGAATAAATTCATCTGAAAATAGGAGGAACAAAAGGAAAAATACATCACGTCCTCTGGCTGAAGGGGTAAGAGTGAGAGCGGTTTGGAATTATTTTGAGATGGAGAGCATAGATGAACCTCACCCCTCCCACACACACAAGAAAGTGGATAAGGGCTGTGTCGTTCTCAAGATCAATGCCAGTTTTATGGTCACGAGACAGGGAAATAACAGTTAAAGGAAATGAAGTGTTACTCTTTACATCGGCCATCTGTCTGGAATCTTCTTATCAGCCATGAGGAAACATACGTGAATCCCTCAAACTCCCACTTCCCCCCATTCCCCGAAAAATGTATAATCCGAGAAATTTATGCTATCCACTTTAATTTTACAGCCAATAGAGAAAAAATCTATTCGGTAAGGAATGGAACCTGCATTTTTAAGAAATATTTTTTACAGGTACTGGGCAAACATGAATAAACTCAAAACTAGATGAATGGATAAATAAAATAAATGAGCAAATATATAAATAAATAGACAACCATACTTTTGGTAGGTAATATTTACACTTTAAGGTATTCTTACGGTGGGGAGGGGAAAAAGAATAAAAAAGAAAGGATGAGGAAACTTTGGTGAGACTCTCCTGTTAAAACAGGCATCAATTCGTAATTTTTTTACACCAGTTGGGAAACTTACACGAACCCCTTAACAAAAAAATACATCAGCCGTATCCATCAACGATTTTACTTGTTATTACGGTAAACACGTCACCAAAACAGGGAAATATTGTCGGATATCATTTTGTTCTGCCATGTTTCACCTTTGTATTCACTTGTTTGTTTTTAAGGGATGTGGTAGCTGTGCGATATGAAGCATAAAGCAAGCACATCATAGGCTATAAACTATTTATGGATATGGACCCTGGTGTAGAGGTTTGGCGGGGACGTACCGTACCGTATCTGTGTGCGCATCTCTGACTCCGGGACGCTTCGTGAGGCAGAAGAGCATCCAAGGTCGCTGCGGACGTCACGGGACACACCCACTCTCTCAGGTCCGTATCCCAGTCGGTTTAGGGGGCTGAGTTGTGCCTCCTCTTTACCAGTTTATTTCTGCATATGGCACGCTGATATTACTGGTATACCTTGCGTTATTAGGGCCATTTGAGTCAATTACAAGATGACATAAATCTCATACAAACGAATATTGACGTGATATAATCAAAATAATTCGCTAAGGAGAAAACGGGCCAAGTTTCGGATTTACTAACACCCATTAGATACGGACATTATTAGGCCAAAGCTACGAACCCCAACGGAAATTCTCTACGGCAGTATTTTGTGACCTATTGTAGACCTTTATTGAGTGCGAATTGTCGTGAGCTAAGGATATTGTCACTGGTATAACACTGCTGGTCTCTGTAGCCTATCACCGTGTAGCTTATATCCGAGTTCAGTAGAAATTACCAGCCACCAAACACTTGACGGGCGGGGGATTTGTTTACACGAGGGAGTGGAGGAAAGTCCCTTACATGACATGACGCATCGAGCTTTGTTTGAATTATGACAGTACGGCCTTAATTTATCAAGTATAAATACACTAATATAATATTGCCATAGTCAAACACACCCTCAGTATGCATAGAATAAATAAATCAGTGTATGGCGTAGTGGAAGCTGTAACTGCTGTGTTAGTTGTAGATTTACGGTGCGTGTTTCCGACCTATAGTAGAGCTACACTCCTTTTTATCTTTCTCATGTTACCCACCACAATTCGCTGATCAGATTTAAGTATTTGCTCTCTTAAAAATCTAGGTAAACCGGAAAAAAGTATCGTATCGATGTTCTCTGCTAAAGAAAGAAATTAATGAAGGAAGTAAGTGTTCGGTGAGAATGTGATGGTTTTAAAGTATACACTAAACTGTCTGTCCATATATGATAATTTTAACGATAAAATGGATGAGCGCCTCATACATAGTTTTACTGAGTATTGTTCACTCTTGTGGAATGTGCTCACCCTTGTGGAAGGGATATGGATGTGGAAGGGATGTGGAGAGGTTGCACTGAAACAACTAGACAAAATTAAGAACAAAACTGTTAGAATTATTAATAACCCTGCTATTACAATGAATTACCTTCCCTACAAGTAGGCCTAAGAAGGAATGTTGCCTCCCTTGGATTGTTTTACAGATACTTTAATGGCAAATACTCAGACGAAGTGGCATCCATTGTGCCACCTCTCCATGCCTTCCCTCGTACTGCACGGGCATCTTGGAGCACTCATGACTGGACTGTCACACTGCCAAATTGAAGAACTTCTGCCAATCAGAATTCTTTCATTCCCCGAACTGTATCTCTCTGGAACTCGCTTCCCCAGAGTGGTTTCCCCCCATACTTCAACCGACGGCTGTTCAAGTCCAACTGTTTCAGATTTTTCATAAATAGAGGACACCTATAATCTGGTGTACGGATTATCTTTTTTATTCATTTGTTTTTCCTTCCTCTGTTCTGTTATTAACAAAATATTGTACCTGGGATTAAGGGGCTTTGCAGTGCCTCTTCTTTACCGATTATATGGTCAAATAGATGGCTTACTTCGATTATGACTCTCTCTCTCTCTCTCTCTCTCTTTGCAGTGCCTCATCTTTACCGATTTATATGGTCGAATAGGTGGCTTACTGCTGATAATGACTCTCTCTCTCTCTCTCTCTCTCTCTCTCTCTCTCTCTCTCTCTCTCTCTCTCTCTCTCTCTCTCTCATGCGCGCGCGCCATGGGAGGTAATGTCCGAAGTGAGGGCTCCCTGAATAAAAAAATGACTAAAAACGGCCTGGCTGACAACACCAAGGAGGAGCGTGCACCTCACCCTTCAATTTAGATCCGTGGAGATCAGGTCGGGACAAGAATTTTCGCTGACACAAAGGACTCCAACCCTTCTTGGTAAAGCACGAAGGCGTCTTATGTTTTTTTTTTTTTTTTCTCGTTTCCAGATGACTTCATTAATTCGTTATTTTGACCTTTCAAGTACCATGACGATTTATTTAATTCTCGCCATTCGTAAATGTATTAGCCAGAGAATAGTTCGAACAAGTCAGGGAAAAACGCTTTATTTTCTGTCTTTCAGTACGATAACGTCTTTTATATATTGCTGCCATAATAGATGATTCCTTTATTACTCTGAGGCAAGAATTCTCCATGAGAAAAGAACTTCTTGACACGAAGAAATATTCAAACGCTTCTTGGTAAAGCATCATAATAATCTGTGTTCATTATTTTAATGATTTCGGTACAAAGCGGTCTTACTCTACTGGTAAATCACCATCATCATTATTTAATGTCAAAAATTTTCCTTGGCACAAAGAAGAATTCGAACTCCTCTAAGTAAAGTATTATATCAAGTAGTGTTAATCCTATCATGCCTTTCAGTAAATGCTGGAGAAGGGTGCCGTTACGTGGTGGCATCGTTATATACTTGCAGCTCCTCCACCTGGTTATATTAACGCCCCTCAACTCCCTCCCCATCCCCGGAAATGAGGGCAGTGGACCACAAGAAAGGGGAAATTTTAGCCTGCCCAAAAGGCCGTAGGGACACAAAAGCAGAAGGATATTTATTTTTTTCTTGTCACCGCCAGACGATGTTATTCAGTATGGGGAACATCTTTTGTCGAGAAGGGAATGGAAACAATCCCCATCAACTCCTTCTTTATGTCTATGATCTTCTTCTTTAGTTTTGTTTTCACTATGCGATTTTATAAAGTTATCGAAGTCATTTCCCATTCACATTTGGCATGCTGTTTACCATCTTTTTCCCGGCGTATTACTGGGGGATGTGGTAGAAGGGAGAGAGCCTACCTTTTCCCATCTTTTCTCACACACGTTCGTTAGATCTTTAGTAGAACCGACACATAAACCCGTCTCCGGCTGCATCTCCTATGGGTCAGTTTCCCAGCCTTACATCCCCAAGAACTGCGCCCATGTGGACCAGCTATCATCCATCGACCTATTTGGCTCTGAAGACATGTTATCAGTGAATCTGTTGTCCGTTTTCACATTGGACCGAGTCTCCCCAGGGACCTATTTCACCTTGGACCTACTTTCGACTATTAGCTTTTTCTCCCTATTACCCCCATGGATCTATATCTCCATTGACCTATTTCATCCAACCATCTATTTTTACCCTTTGCACCTATGTTTCCATTTGGACCCATTTCCTCAAGGACTTCCCCATGGACTCGTTTTCCCAGTGATATAATCCAGCCATGGATCTATTTCCCCCATGGACCTATTTCCACATGGACCTTCCCCTAGTTAACCGCCCGCTCTGCTAACTCTGCCCATCCACCCACCATATCCCATCCCACCCCACGCCATTCCTCCCACCATATCCCATCCCACCCCACGCCATTCCACCCACCATATCCGATCCCACCCCACACCATTCCACCCACCATATCCCAGCCCACCCCACACCATTCCACCCACCATATCCCATCGCACCCCACCCACTCAGATACCCTGCCCACCCACTCCAACCAGCAAACCATCCTACCCACCAACCAAGCCACCCCACCACTACCGACACTGCCCACCCCACACAGCAACCTGCCTGCCCACCCATCCACCCACCCACCAACATCTACCACCAGGATAACTCGGCAACTACAGAGAGAGAGAGAGAGAGAGAGAGAGAGAGAGAGAGAGAGGGAGGGAGGGAGAGAGAGAGAGAGAGAGAGAGGCACGCAGCTTTAATATCATGGGTCAGATGTTTCCCAACTAATAACCTCATAATTGGGCAAAAGGTTTCCATTCATCTGTGTACTCTAGGTTGAAGTTTTGGGCAATTTATTCTTAACAATTTCAGGCAAAGTTGTTTAACTTTAAAAAAAAATGGCTTCTCGTATTGAAGGGGTTAATAAAGGCCGTGTCTTTCTTCTCCACTTCTAAAAATCTCTCCGTTGAAAAAAATCGTCTGGGATAACAATAGAAAAAAAATACTGAGCATTTTAAGTACAGATATTCGACACACAGATGGATTTCTCATATTTCTTGCGGTTGTCTTTTAACAGAATTACCAAAAGTCTCCTGATGAACGACACTCAAAATGTTTTAAAAATTTTTGCCAGCACCCCCATGACGCGTAGAGGTGACGATGTTATCTTGGCTGCGTGACTGAAGATTCCCTTGGTTCTTTAAGGATCCGGGTGAGAGATGTGATAAATATTGATGAGTTACAGCCTGAGGTGTCGTGTGCGTCATTCTGCGTCACGGAAGGAGAGAGAGAGAGAGAGAGAGAGAGAGAGAGTCATGTAAGTTCCTTCTACACAGAAAAAAAGAATGTGTCAGAAGCAAACTTATGATACAGTAAGTGCTAATCCTTAAAGAAGTTCAACGTTACTGGTCACATGCGTAATTTTACATCAAGAAAGAATGGAAGTGGTGCCATTAAGTTAGGCTGGGATAATCTAGGTTAAGTTAAGGTTAGGATGGCCTAGGTTAGTTAAGAGTGGTTAGGTTAGGATTATTTATATGAATGTTGAGTTATGTTAAACGTTCATATAGATTTTAATTTAACCAACCTAACTAACTTAGCCTAACCCAACCTAAACTTAACCTAGATTATCCCATCCTAACTTAACCGCAGCCTGAATTAACCTAGCCTTAATCAACCTATCCTAATATAAACTCATTTAACTAATTCCCTAGGGATTACATGAAATTTCTGGTTACAGAAATTCCTTGTAATATATATATATATATATATATATATATATATATATATATATATATATATATATATATATATATATACATACACCGGTATACAGGTAAACAGATGCACTTAAGGATACATCTGATCTGTGGATGTTAGGAGGGAGGGCTGTTATTTTGTTCTGATCTAGTTGTTGTAATACTTGGCGCGTGAACTGAGTTTGTAGTTGCTTCTTCACTGCAAGGAGCTGAGGTGTAAGGATGTGAGACGTTGGTGAAGAGGGCTTGGTAATGTTTGTGTGGTGGTTGCTTGTCGTTGTCATTTACTGGCAGGGATGTTGTGTGTTAGCAGAACCGCAAAGTAGATTTGTGTGCCTCTCAAGGTATTCTTTAACAAGGAGGACCGTGGTTTCAGATTGCTACTAAGGTGTGGAAATGGTATTGGTGCGGCCAACAGTGATGCATAGAGCGTTGTTCTGTATGGTCTCCAAGGTGTTGTAGCGGGTGCTATATAAGACTGAGGACCACGTTCAGGAGGCGTAGGGCATCACTGATATAAATTATTTTTGCCGGACCTTGCTAGCGACAAGATCCAGTCTAGGAATGCAATAGTCTCTGTCACTGAGGCACTCGTTATAGCAACGAGAGGCTGGCTGGCTTCAGCCATCATCCCTTTGTCTAACTTGATATTAACTGATGATACCTGATATCAGCCTTTTTTTGTGTGTGTGTGTGTGTGTGTGTGTGTGTGTGTGTGTGTGTGTGTGTGTGTGTGTGTGTGAGGGGACATTTTTAGGGCTTTTGAAGCCGTCTTCATGTACTGTATGCCAGCCAGCTCGATGTCCTGGTTAATGCAGTCTAAACTGTCTAACTATGATAATAGTTCTCTCATGCGAACATCATATTTACAGCCTCCAGATATGTAAAATATATAAAGAAAGGAATATATTGTATACATGTTAGAAGAGTATGGATAAAGTCTGGTAAATGAACTCAGACGTGTACAAATGGTTTTTCTGCTTGTAGACATCCGGCATCTCATAGCAAGCCGCACATACGGTGTACCCATCTCATTCTGTGTGTGTGTGTGTGTGTGTGTGTGTGTGTGTGTGTGTGTGTGTGTGTGTGTGTGTGTGTGTGTGTGTGTGTGTGTGTGTGTGTGTGTGTGTTTTACCGTAATCTTCCTGATAGCGGAAAGGTGACTTGCTGAACAGAAATCTAAGAGGAGGGTAAAGTAGATTATCTTAATTTTGCAAATTTATTAAATCATACAGGTGCTAGAGATGCTATGAGATATTAGAACATTATTTATAGTACACAGTGATTAATACCCAATATCCAGCTACACAATTTAGAAGTTGTCATCCATCCTGGCAGACACCATACATTTGCAGAATTCGGAGTTTTATCCATAACTACTGGTACTTTTTTTTCCTCATATATTAACAACTTTCTTTTAGCAATGATGTATTTGCAATATAGTCCGAAAACAGATTCAGTGTAGATAACCTACGGTATATGGATATTTAGCAACTTGAGAACCACCTGAGTTAATGCATTTATGATAATACTGTATCATGTATATCTCATTTTAATTTTGATAACTGACATTAAATATAATTCAAAGCACATTGGGTCTAACTGAAAGAAAAAAAAATTGCAATTCCAGTCCACTGGTTAATATATCGAAGGTGCTAATTTCCTTCTTCCTTCCATTTATTATCTTTGTGTGTCTTGTTTCACGGTGTCTTTACTTCAGCGAATAAGTGGTCCTCCGATAAACTCCGATATTCATGTCTTTTAATCATCATCACCATCTCCCCCTTGCCCATCCTCATTTCCACCTTCGCCATTGTCATCGTCGTTCGGACACCCATTCTGGTAGTGATAGTGGGTGTGGTGGTGGTGGTGGTGGTGGTGGTGATGGTTGATGATGTCCACTGGAACTCCGTGCGATCTGTCAGATTTAGATGTGGAAAATAGTTACTTATATGTATTCAGGGCTTACTACTGTCATTATATTAAGGGCGTTCTAGAGGCAGAGATACAATCAAGGGTCACAACCTCGCTAGGCAGCTTCCCAACATCTCATACTTAGCGATTTATATTTTCAAATTGCACATTATTTCTCATTTATGCTACTCTTATCATTCTAACATCAAGACATTAGATTTAAAACAAATGACAGAAGTAAAGAGACATCAAAAATTAACCTGGTGTTTTGGATTTGCTCGAAAGCTTCGTAACCCGACGAGATTTTGCGCCCAAGCCTCTCTCTCAGATTAGAAATATTTGTTAGTACAGGAGGGTGGAATTTATAACAAGTGAAACATTAAAAGAATTTTGTCCTGTATAATACAGTTTTCGTCACTGTTGTTGATACATTTCATTGCGTAAAAAAAAAAGAAAAAAAGAAAAAAAAGAACATTGATTTGGAAACGTAGTTATGTGATCCTTGGACTCCAACAACCATTTATTTATTATGAGAGTTTCTGTGTTGGCTGGAAGAATGAGCTATATATTTAGTCACAGTTATGTAGACACCGATAGTAATATCGGTCAGTTTTTTCCCCTTCATCTGACGAAGTCAGAAGAGGGTATTGCTATCACTGGCATGAACAAAATATGTGGTGCACAGATTCTCGTTTCCTGGCCAGAACTCAGAATGTAATCACTCTAGAGTCATGAAATTTCACATAGTTATGTGTCTTACAATGAAATGGTGTCTTTTGATAGGTAGGATGTTGTGTCTTTAGATTTTTTTTTTTTTTTTTAATAATGAGTTATAAAAAAGTTTCAGAGATTTCAACGCGACCTGTGCAATGAATCATTAGGGTAATCATAAAAAATGGTTGTTTAGCACCATGGATAAACTACTGAAGTTTTTACATTTTAATGTCTGTGTGTTATACGGGAAGGTGGAGAGGTTGAGATCTGTTATGCGCTCGGTTAGGTGTGGAGAGAGGTGGGGGGGTATGTGCTAGGTCAGACAGACAGTTGCAACAGCGTAGCGTTGCATATGATTTAGAACAATTATGATATTTGCATGAGGCTCATCATTTTGGAAGACTGCAATATTATTCTTCGAGAAACGTCAATCACTAAGTTGCTTTTTATGGTAAGGAAGCAGATTGACATTTGCGTCGGCGTCTCCACCCCTAGAGAATATTTACCTGGCCATCTCGTCGTTTGCGTTCCCCATTACGTCATGTTTCTCCACCGTGAAGGCAGAGGAAGCTACCACGAAGGCACACAGACCCACCAGTACCAGTGTGATCCTGGAATGACAAGGATATTATTACTTCCCGACGTAATCGCTATGATGGTGCATTCCGTACTTCAAACATTAAATAATTTCGATGAACTAGTTACAAAATGGAAATCCAAATTTTCAACGTTACTTTAAAGGGATTAAAGAAGAATGCGCTGACTCTAGTCAGCTTTTTTTTTTGCCGATTGGCTTTCTGCACTTTCGTTTGCCTTAACTGGCTAAGAGAGTTTCAAGAAGCCAACTGAATGTGCCGACCCTTGAATAAGTTAAACATATAGTTTAGAATAATTGCTCAGGTAATACCATTCAGATGCAGGTCACTGGTCCCTCTCACCTTAAATATTCAGACTGGAGAGCATAGTTGTGGTTTCCTACGTTACTTGCGGGGCAAGAAAGGAAAGGAAGAGGATGGTTGGATATATGAAAGATACTTCAGCTTACGGAAGACTTTTCGGGCATGAGATTTTAGAAATATTTACTAATATTCTCTTCACTCTGAGGATCTGAATAACTGCATGAATAACTTTGTATTAATCAAGCACAAACAAACACTATAAGTCATATGCTTCATAGGATTAATCTCTTTAGATGTACTGGATAAATCTTGTATTGTCTTGTACTCAGATTATTAACATTTTGCTTTAATTCCTTCACTTCGGCCATGTGTTTTAACTTCTTTCTTTTTTTTCTTTTTTTTCGAATTTCATGCAATACTACTTAGTTTACTGGAAATCTCGAGTAGTGTATGGCTCTTTCTCACAATATTTTGTATTATTCTTCCTGTTCAAAAGTTCCTCCAAATTTTTCAATTCGAACTTCTGTCCTAAGTAAAAAGTAGTCTTCGAGGCGCAGAGAGAATAAAGCAAAACATGATATCAGGCTGAAGGAATTACGGGGGCTAAGTAATTAAAAGCTGAAAAAATATTTTATTCCATCTTTTTAAAACTACCGTAGTCTAACTTTTTACTGGAATGGGTCCTGATGATTAAGAGGAAAATACGCTAACCATTTTAATACAAGAGAAAGTATTTCATTTCGTGTCTGCATCGGTGCATTTTTTAAAGCATTAAAATGGTAAAACTATAAAACTGTCTTAGTGTTCCTCTTCTTATGATTAATCAGCCTTTCGAATCCATGTGGTCAGGCATCTCTGAATAAGAGAATTTAAAAACTACGTTCTCGTTTGTTAGAAGCCGCCTTTCGTATCTCCTTGAATGCAGAACATCTTCCGTTAACGGTCTCAGTTCGTCTACTGGTGGTCAGTATAACAGAAATAGCTAATCGCGGTGTTGGGTTTAATAGAGTTAACATTCTCTCCTAGTTGGTATTTTTAGCTTGGGAATTGTCTCTAATATGGAAGTCGGTTCCTCAGGCTACACCTACTTCTGTTAGTTCGAAAAATCCTCCACGTTAACTCCAGTCGTCTGGTGATATTTAAACCCAAGTAGAAATACGTTCTTTAAGTGAATGGGTTAAATGTACCCATTCCAAACTTAAAGAAATTTACTTACTTCATCTTTGAAGATGCGTTGGGAGTGACTTTGTCAATGCAACTTCGGCTCTGACTGAGGATTTAGCTTCAAACGCTGACTTTTATACCAGATCAACCCTTGATGTTGCCATCACGGAAGACAGAATGAAATATAGTGTTTAATCAGTGCAGTTTCTTCCCTGTCGACAGCACTAAGGTTTGTCAGCATGGTAGCTTATACAAGGAAATCCCACAATTGGTTATTGCTGTGTTGTGCGGATAACTTCTTGATATTTCTTTGTTCACGAACGCTGGGAAATATGGCAACTAGTTTAATATATAAATTATCAGGAATCTCAGATGTGTGAAAATCAATTGCTCGGTATTAACATAGTAAAATGTTGGTTGTACAGTTCCCTTGACTGGACACGATCACAGGTGCACACCTTGTTATACGTGGCTAGTATGAGACACCAGACAACCATGCATCAAAAAATTGTTCGAGAACATTTAAAAACCTCTTTATCAACGAACCAACTCGCTTGCCTTTATGAAGAATAGAGTTTATAAAACGCTGATTGTAGATTCAGCTTGTCATGAGAAGGATATAAAGGAAAGGGAAAAGTTAGCGGAAAAGATATGTCAAGAGAATACTCGTAATGACCACGTGATACACAGCAGAAAATAAAGCATCTTACTTAAAAGAACCATGATTGACGTGTAAGTGTAGGTTAAATGAGTACGGTACTGATTTATATTCAGCTTGTAGAGACTGCTTCAGTTACACATAATCATTTATTTAGACCATGTTTGCTCATCTGGCAATGATCCCTAATCTCTTTTATATCAGTTTAAAGGCGGTGTGTCGTCAGACTGCAACGTTCATTCCACACACACACACACACACACACACAAAGGAGAATCCTTTCTTCCTCAAGCATCAAATATCGTTCAACCACGACTATGTTCTAAAGATATGGAAATTGGCACGTTCCGTGAAACAAAAAACAAAGCGAGTATAATAATACCAAGAACCTGCTATAAAACCATGACATAGGATCCAAGGGGTTA
>NC_137007.1:37948712-37951212 GCF_032717465.1 Coenobita brevimanus | reverse complement strand
CACGGTGTCTTTACTTCAGCGAATAAGTGGTCCTCCGATAAACTCCGATATTCATGTCTTTTAATCATCATCACCATCTCCCCCTTGCCCATCCTCATTTCCACCTTCGCCATTGTCATCGTCGTTCGGACACCCATTCTGGTAGTGATAGTGGGTGTGGTGGTGGTGGTGGTGGTGGTGGTGATGGTTGATGATGCCCACTGGAACTCCGTGCGATCTGTCAGATTTATATGTGGAAAATAGTTACTTATATGTATTCAGGGCTTACTACTGTCATTATATCAAAGGCGTTCTAGAGGCAGAGATACAATCAAGGGTCACAACCTCGCTAGGCAGCTTCCCAACATCTCATACTTAGCGATTTATATTTTTAAATTGCACATTATTTCTCATTTATGCTACTCTTATCATTCTAACATCAAGACATTAAATTTAAAACAAATGACAGAAGTAAGGAGACATGAAAAATTAACCTGGTGTTTTGGATTTGCTCGAAAGCTTCGTAACCCGACGAGATTTTGCGCCCAAGCCTCTCTCAGATTAGAAATATTTGTTAGTACAGGAGGGTGGAATTTATAACAAGTGAAACATTAAAAGAATTTTGTCCTGTATAATACAGTTTTCATCACTGTTGTTGATACATTTCATTGTGTAAAAAAAAAAAAAAAAAAAAAAAAAGAGGAACATTGATTTGGAAACGTAGTTATGTGATCCTTGGACTCCAACAACCATTTATTTATTATTAGAGCTTCTATGTTGGCTGGAAGAATGAGCTATATTTTTAGTCACAGTTATGTAGACACCGATAGTAATATCGGTCAGTTTTTTCCCCTTCAGCTGACGAAGTAAGAAGAGGGTATTGCTATCACTGGCATGAACAAAATATGTGGTGCACAGATTCTCGTTTCCTGGCCAGAACTCAGAATGTAATCACTCTAGAGTCATGATATTTCACATAGTTATGTGTCTTATAATGAAATGGTGTCTTTTGATAGGTAGGATGTTGTGTCTTTAGATTTTTTTTTTTTTTTAATAATGAGTTATAAAAAAGTTTCAGAGATTTCAACGCGACCTGTGCAATGAATCATTAGGGTAATCATAAAAAATGGTTGTTTAGCACCATGGATAAACTACTGAAGTTTTTACATTTTAATGTCTGTGTGTTATACGGGAAGGTGGAGAGATTGAGATCCATTATGCGCTCGGTTAGGTGTGGAGAGAGGTGGGGGGGGGGGTATGTTATAGGTCAGACAGACAGTTGCAACAGCGTAGCGTTGCATATGATTTAGAACAATTATGATATTTGCATGAGGCTCATCATTTTGGAAGAATGCAAAATTATTCTTCGAGAAACGTCAATCACTAAGTTGCTTTTTATGGTAAGGAAGCAGATTGACATTTGCGTCGGCGTCTCCACCCCTAGAGAATATTTACCTGGCCATCTCGTCGTTTGCGTTCTCCATTACGTCCTTTTTCTCCACCGTGAAGGCAGAGGAAGCTACCACGAAGGCACACAGACCCACCAGTACCAGTGTGATCCTGGAATGACAAGGATATTATTACTTCCCGACGTAATCGCTATGATGGTGCATTCCGTACTTCAAACATTAAATAATTTCGATGAACTAGTTACAAAATGGAAATCCAAATTTTCAACATTACTTTAAAGGGATTAAAGAAGAATGCGCTGACTCTAGTCAGCTTTTATTTTTGCCGATTGGCTTTCTGCACTTTCGTTTGCCTTAACTGGCTAAGAGAGTTTCAAGAAGCCAACTGAATGTGCCGACCCTTGAATAAGTTAAACATATAGTTTAGAATAATTGCTCAGGTAATACCATTCAGATGCAGGTCACTGGTCACTCTTACCTTAAATATTCAGACTGGAGAGCATAGTTGTGGTTTCCTACGTTACTTGCGGGGCAAGAAAGGAAAGGAAGAGGATGGTTGGATATATGAAAGATACTTCAGCTTACGGAAGACTTTTCGGGCATGAGATTTTAGAAATATTTACTTACATTCTCTTCGTTCTGAGAATCTGAATAACTGCATGAATAACTTTGTACTAATCAAGCACAAACAAACACTATAAGTCATATGCTTCATAGGATTAATCTCTTTAGATGTACTGTATAAATCCTGTATTGTCTTGTACTCAGATTATTAACATTTTGTTTTAATCCCTTCACTTCGGCGATGTGTTTTAACTTTTTTTCTTTTTTTTCGAATTTCATGCAATACTACTTAGTTTACTGGAAATCTCGAGTAGTGTATGGCTCTTTCGCACAATATTTTGTATTATTCTTTCTGTTCATAAGTTCCTCCAAATTTTTCTAATCGAACTTCTGTCCTAAATAAAAAGTAGTCTTCGAGGCGCAGAGAGAATAAAGCAAAAAGTGATATCAGGCTGAAGGAATTACGGGGGCTAAGTAATTAAAAGCTGAAAAAATATTTTATTCCATCTTTTTAAAACTACCGTAGTCTAACTTTTTACTGGAATGGG
>NC_137007.1:37818712-37941212 GCF_032717465.1 Coenobita brevimanus | reverse complement strand
GATGGCCTGAACAGATTTTTTAAATGTAGGTGGGACACCTACGAGTATATCTGCCGCTTGAGGAACATATTTGATGTTATCAAGGATAGTGTACTCTACCGGGTTTCTTCGATTCAGTAAGGTATGGAAGTGTTGTGCCCATCTTTCTAGGATTGCTTGCTTATCTTTCAGGAGCTTTCTTTTTTCTGACTGAATAGGGGTTATTTTGGTTGACCCATAGATGGTTTTTATGGACTTACAGAACCCATGTTGATCATTAATATAAGCCAGTCTAGCTCTTTTGTTTGCTCATTCCACCATTTGTTCTCCATGTCACTCACTTTTCTCTTGGTTTCACTTCCGAAATTCTGGAATACAGCTTTTAGAGTTAAGGAGCTAGATTGAGCCAACCATTTGTTACGTTTTCTATTCTTCATTGCTAGAAGTATATATATATATATATATATATATATATATATATATATATATATATATATATATATATATATATATATATATATATATATATATATGTACATATGTGTGTGTGTGTATGTGTTTGTGTGTGTGTTTTCTGACTGACTTCCCCCCAAAAATATCAAAATAAACCGTAATTCACTGCCCTCGCTTTGTTCTTTTTTGGGAGGTGGACGTTGTAAAATACGCTAAAAAAAAATACATAAAAAGATGAAACATGCGTACATTTCAATACCCTGAATAAATAAAACAGTCATTTGAATACATTCCTAAGCTCACTACAGGTGTATCCATGTGCTATTTATCTGCACTGATTTAATGATAAGCTATAAATATTCTCCGTACAGTTCCTTAATGGTTGTAATGTGTTTACTGAAGTGCTATAAAAGTTTATTTGCCCTTTTGCTGAAGGTTGACAGAGTCTGTTGGCCAATGTATATTTATGTAAACACACACACACACACACACACACACACATACACACACATATATATATAGATAGATAGATAGATAGATAGATAGATAGATATGCAGAAAACGTCATCACTAGTGGCATACATGCATCTGTTGAATTCAGCTATCTTTGTGGGATGTTTGCTTTTGAAATGATACTATTCGCACGCACTAAGGAGGCTTCTAGTATGACAATGAAATTTTATAGCATATTCTCTTTCTACTATAATTATAAAGCTGATGAAGGCTGCAAGTACGTACAAATGTGTGAAATATCCCTGAAAATGGATCCAACATGAAATATGTTATACCCGTCAATCATTTGGTTTATTAGCACTACATTTTTTTAAAAAATTCTATACCTACTCTGTTTTGTTGAGACTTAGATATTGATCTCTAGCATGGGAAAGAATTGGCAGTGTTGTTTCCAGGATGGTTTAGCAGAGTCAGTTAAAAGGTACTCCACACATCATATAGTGAGTCAAGCAGAGGGTGTGAGGGCCCAGGAATCTAAGCTGGATGGCCAGGACTTTACTCTTGGGCTTAGGTGCGAATGAGGCAGAGAGGTGAGGGGATATAGGCACTGAGATGAAAGATGGGGCGATGAGTAATTTGAATGAGGGAGGTATGATGGAGGGTATAGTGATGACAGAGAAATGGGTGACATGGCATTTTGAATGGGGATATCTCCTCCGGGGTTAGGGATTGTGACTGTATACTCGTATAGACAGACAGAGAGGAAGGTTTAAATGTTGCCATCCGATCCAATTTTATCATTACATCGTAATCACCTTATGCTGATTTTGCAATGTGATCAGCAGGACACCAGTCTGGTGATAGGCCTAAGTAACTTTACATCCCAGCCACCAACAGGTTAAATTTAAGAGGTATACATGCTTTTTTTTTCTCTCTCCCTCTCTCTCTCTCTCTTCCATCATCCACATAGGTACCTCATAAGAAGCTGACACCATGTTACCCCGTGCAAGGTGCAAGCAGTTAAGGTTAGATTACTGAATTTCAGAACATTTAAGAATAGATGACCCGACTATACACCAGTGAAATATCATGACTAAATAATTCTGAATGTGGATTTGAATGTTTGCGCAAAGTAAATTACTTCTTCCTCTCCCCCCCCACCCTTCTACCTACTGTTTCTTCAGACACGAACAAAGCTCATGTTTTTTTTTTTTAATTAAATATGGATGGGAGCAGAGTAATGAATTTGAGAGAAGAGCAGAAAGATCAATTGCAGCCTGAGTGTGATAAAGCAATTGCAAAAGTGTATGGCTTCAAATGTTTAGACAGTGTTGTGAAAGATAAACTAAAGGAATGAATGCAACAAGGAAAGTGAGCTGAGGAGGCGCTGAGAGCCATGGCAAGAAAGGGGAAATAAGCTTGTTAGTAAGGTGATCATTAAATGACAGTATATTAGTTCTGGTGCCAGAGTGAGATGTAGTGAGAATTGCTTGTGGAGTGATTGAGGAAGACAGATGGACAAGTGAATGATTGTTCTTTGGAAACTGACATAGGAAAATGAAGAGGAAGTACCTTGGCGCGGTTTGGTTGTATGGAGTGAATAGAGTATAAAAGACTTAACAGAAAAGAATTCATGAGACTGGGGTGGTAGGAAGGAGGAGAGGAAGACTGAAAGTACGATGGAAAGCTGAAGCGGGAAAGTGTGTGAGGGAGAGTGGTGTGTCGTGAGAAAAGTGGCCATCATTAAGCAGAAAAAAACTGCATGAAGATTCACATGATGCGACGCTACGGGAAAAAGGTAGATTGATAGGCTTGGTATATTTCATGTTCATGCCTCACTATCTATGACAGATCTTCTCGTACACTCTTTAATTCACTAAACAAGTATAATCATGAAGCTTATTATGTATTCTCAGTTCTTCATTTAAGCAGTCTCCTACAACTTCAGAAATCTTTCTATCTCCAACATCGTCATTTACTTATAAGGAATTAATGTTTCATAATAAGCTATTTTTGATATCGTCTTTCATTTCCTTCCTTATTTCTTTGGAAGTGACAATAATTTTGGTAGGCTTTGAATATATATATATATATATATATATATGTACGTATATACGCAGAGGAATCGTCGGCGTCGCACTCAAAATGCTCACCTCATTTCGTCGAGTTAGGCAAAGCTCTCAACCCTCGGGTAGATTTAGTACTGACGACGAGCCGACCTCATCCTCGTAATTATAAGCGATATTCACCTGCCATCGTGGAACACCTGGAGACTGCCACACGTCCCCGAGTCCATAAATTCATGGGAGGGACAATAATTACCCTCTCCGGGAGAATTCTTTTTTTTTTTTTTTTTTTTTTTTTCAGATTGATTTTGATGTAACTATTTTCTGTTTTCAATATTGGGGTGAGTGTGGAGTAATTACATACAAAGTCACCGACAGTAATAATGTCTTGAAATCAGTGAAGTGGAAACCTCATACTTTCACCAAATCCGTGGAACAGGTGTGCTTGAAGACTGTCACGGAGCTCGGCAGGTGTTAATGTTTGCTTGTTATTTTCCTATTAACTACGAGTGACCAACAGCACCTGAGTATACTTTAATGACACGCATTCCGCGGGCATTGAAAAGTATCTAAAGAGCATAAAAGAAATAAAAATGAGTAGGAAAGATTATATATATATATATATATATATATATATATATATATATATATATATATATATATATATATATATATATATATATTTTACCCGTGACGAGCGAGTGAGTGGATATTTGCATATTGCACTGAGTATTCTGACAGTAGTCTCCTCTGTATTTATGTAAACAATGCCCAGTTTCCTTACGCCTGGGACGTTTACTATTTTATACTGCTGAGGAACCTAAATATGCCTTTTATTAATAATGTGTCTCATTGTCGTTCTAACTTATTACCTCTTCTCATCTTCCTCTCTCTTTTGATACTTGTTAACATTATTTTATTACATATAATTACATTTTGATATGAAAATAACAATAGCTATCTACCGATGACAACTTTGCGTTATGTATATCTGATTCGTAAATACATCATCACTGAGGTGTGTTACAACCGGATGTGTTAAACGATTTCTAACTTAATCCTTTCATTATATGACGGTTTTTCCATTTTATCTAGCCAGCACCAGACAACTGTACTCTGCTTAAGGGAAATGTTATATAGTGAAGATGTTTATGAAAGCCGCATCTAACTTCATCAATTCGAAATGTCTTAATTTGAATCTGGTCGTTTGGAGATAGCAAAAACAAGAGAAAAACAAATTATTACAATACCGAAGCGAAGAGACTGAGAGACATATCAGCTCATGTCACTGCACATACAGAACTCCGTATTCCGTAGGGCATTTATGTGTCTCTATAATCAAGACATTCAAATCTGATGTGAATTTGTGGCACAGAATATATTTTAAAGGCTGATTAGTTTTTATTTTTTTCCTAGAGTTATAATATACCTACTGTAAGCCTAGTGTGGAGGTACGATCCGAAATATCGCGTGTGATGAAATGGGGTGTGAGAGGAAAGGGGGTGCACGTTATCAGTAAGTCATGATAATTATTCAGTACTATAGACTTTTCGTGATAAAGAGGTACAACCCGTCTCCATTAACCCAACAGGAGCAGTTTTTTTTTTTTTCTTTCTTTCTTTTGCTGTTGGTGATTGACTTGAAGGTCTCTCAGAATGTTAAGATTTAAAACAGTTTCCTTTAATCTATTAGGCACGTCCTATATGCCGTACCACCAGTCGTTTATATTAACTTATCGGAGAGCTTAGTGAATACGTCGAAAACAACAATAATAACCTGTTCATACTTTAAAAAATCAAGTTTGTTTTATTCTTGCTGCGAGGAGACGATTATATTCAGCTTAGGAGGACACCCCAATCGTGAAGGCGGTAATGAAGGTTATACTTACTTTCTCCAGTTCAAAAAAAAAAAAAAAAGTCCCAAGGTGAATAAAATCGTCTGGATATAGCGAGAATAAAATGATACGTACTGTGCGTTTTCAGACTGAAATCCTGAAACCCTGCAGTAGTTTTTTTCGTTCTTGACAAAAAAATTAAACTGCGAAAGGGTAACTTACATCAACCAGTACCAAAGATAACTGCATCATCAAAAAATAAAGTTACTCTGCCCCGAAGCACTTTCGCCCGCACACACACACACACACACACACACACACACACACACACACACACACACACACACACACGAGTTTCACTAGTTGTATCTACGTACGGCTACACTCAACAGGACTCGTCGCATTTTGCCGAGGTAGGTCTGGTTATTTCTCCTCAGGTAGACCCAGCACTGAGGGAGAGGCCACTTAGGAGCTGCCCACGTCCCCAGGTGCAAAAACCCACGAAACCATTATTTGTACAGTAGTATTTATTTATTTTTATTTTATTTATTTTTTGGTAAGGCAGTAAGAGTGAAGTATCTACACTCTATTTTGGTGCAGTCAGTTAGACTTGTACGGTGAAAGCAGGATCCCAAGGGCTTCAATGATTGTGTATTCTGTTTCTCTGGTTGCGCTGTTGATATTCTGCAACTGTAATATTTTACATTTTCTTATATCTTGGTTGTACAACATCACTTTACTCTTAGGTGGAAAAAATGATCAAGATGATGTTGATGGTGATGGTGATGATCAGGATTTTTTTTAGGCGTTCAAGTCTGGGCAAAAGCTTAACTTTCCGTTTCCTAAGACCTAGCAGTCTTTCTACGTACCACACCTCCACATGTCACCACTTCGATGCTAACACCCACCGTTCATATTGAATACGTGCTAGAGCTGTTTCATACAGAACTAGTGTATTGGTATTGCAGGCGATGAATTTAAGATATGTCATTGAGTTTAATGGTAGATCAGTAAAATCTATTTTAACAAAAATCGAGCACTTAAAAGGTTCCCTGCCCAGCCGAGAATTGAACTTGCATTCACCGAGAGAGTAGACCACCTCTCTACCATGATGTAACGACACCATACTGTCTGCTGACTTGGCAATTTACCGGATGGTGGAGTAATAACAGTCTGAATTATGTCATGTTAAATTTTCAAACACTCATCATTTCTATCTAGCAGGTGTGGTTACGTGACAGCAGCTTTCACAGAATATTAATGTTCAAGTTTTTCTCTCTATTCAGGGTCTGGTTACGTATGTGAGTGTCAGTCTGCATACGACATTCGCACAAACGATAGGGTGTGAATATGCGCTTTAAATATCTGGGATGGCATGAGCTCGACAGTAAGAGTTCTATGCGGTTCATTTTACTAGATACTGTAGTGATAATTTCCTTTATTTTTTTCTTGTCCCATTGATGAGGCTCGAAATAATATAATGGTGACAATGTTATGATAGTGATCGTTTTTCGGAATAATAATGAAAATAATGATGGCATGGTAGTGATCCTTCTTTAAGTAAATAATCCTAGTGTTACGAAGTATCTTTTTACTGATAACCGTGTGTGTGTGTGTGTGTGTGTGTGTGTGTGTGTGTGTGTGTGTTTATTGTCCTCTGTTGACATTTGCCTAATTATATATGCCTATGGTGTATAAATGAAAAATACTTATACAGTAGCTGCGACTTCTTGTTACTTTGTGTGCATATTTACCTAGCTGTATATTATCAAGATGCAGTATTCATGATTTCATCTTAGCTCATGTTGTCCAGTCTTCATATTTAATGTTTATATTTGTGTGTGTGTGTGTGTGTGTGTGTGTGTGTGTGTGTGTGTGTGTGTGTGTTTGGAAGACGATCACAGCACTGAAAGACGATATGGTTTTGTTTTTATTCTTGGAGGGAACGATTTGCAGGCTCTTGGCCTTTGGTTCCTTCTTTCTAGCACAAAAAAAAGGTAAAAAGAAAACGTATTGCTCCTTTCTCTTCTATTTTTAATCACCTCAGCTGAAAAAAAAAAAATCCATTGTGAGCACTAAAAATATGGAATGACGAACGGATGGAGAATGGCGGACAAAGACACCGACATAATAGGGTGGGAGTAAGGTTAGCACTTGACTATAGAGCTCTTGACTGAGGAGGTGTACTCTTATTATGAAGGTTCAATACCCCATTTACATCTGTCGGTATATACATGTTTTATTCCGATTGCCGGTGCTGAAGAGGGATACCTTCGCGTGGTGGAGCTGGTGCAACTGGGTGACTCCACTGAAGGGCTATGTAAATATCTCTAATCAACCACCTACCTCCCAAAAGCATGATGATGGACTGTAGTAGAATAGCAATATCAAGCTGCAGTCCACTGGGTTCACGTTTCTGATGAACCTGGGGCTACAACAACAGCTAAAACAAGTCCTACTATCGTTATACGAATAATTACATTTTCGGTAAAGTAACCATTACTGAATAGGGTATACTCCTGTGTCCTGGACGTTTATTTAATTATTTCTAATTCCTTATTTATCGTTATTTTCTTAAATGGTTGGGGTTCTGTTGCACGGATGTTTTTCAGAAGCGTTTTATATTTTTCTAAATGCTTTAGAATTCAGCAAACAGAGAGAGAGAGAGAGTGTGTGTGTGTGTGTGTGTGTGTGTGTGTGTGTGTGTGTGTGAATGAAACAAATGAGCAATTACCTACCGCTATTTCCACGTCCAAAAGTCGTCGTCGCATAATGCCGGAAACAGTAACAATGGCGTGAGGGGCATTGTTAAAACCAAGTATAGTGTGTGATGCTGATGTGGCCTGTGCTGTGTGTGTGTGTGTGTGTGTGTGTGTGTGTGTGTGTGTGTGTGTGTGTGTGTGTGTGTGTAATCATCATCAGCGGCAGCAACAACAGCAGTGGCAGCAGCAATCATCGCTAACATCACCACGACCATCCGTATCACCACACACACACACACACGCACGCTGTGTATAGACAGATAAATGGATAATTTATAAAGGAAACAGTTAAGGTAAAGAGCGGTGAGCTTCTGGATCAGGGGATTATATGCTTATACAGTACTACCTGTAGAAATTCTGTTTAAAGCTCATCATATTTATATCCTTGCAGTGCATCCTGTAAACAAGACTAATATTAGCTATTATGTAAGAACGTTAATTTTTATAGATTTTTTGTTAGGAAAATAAAATTCATAGCAGTCTGCCGTGTGCTTTATTATCATTCAAAATCGTTCATGGTGTAAAAAGGAGCCAAGAGCTTTTGGGTCGCTGAGATGCGTGGTGAACAAGTCGGTTGTTCTAACAGTTTTACTTGGATGTGAGGTACTGATACTTTTCATTTTTACCAAAGAACAAAAGAAAGTGACAGTGTGAAAGTAGACAATGTATCTGAGAACTGTGTGCGGGGTAGTATGGTGTGCCAGTGTTAGCAGTGAGAGAGAACAGGAGAGGTGGGGAAGTACTCACAGGATAATAGAGCGAAGAATGGTACGGTGCTCAGTAATTATCAAAGGACGTCAAAAGTGGAGAAATGTTGGTAAAGATGTGTTCGAGGACCATATGCGGGACATGATGTGATAGGGAGTTGTGGAAATGGAAAGCACCAGCCTCGCTACAGTACTCTGACATGGTGTGGCTATATACAAAGGATAGATGGTGGTGAGTAGGATATACAAATCAGAAGTGAAAGGAATGAGGAGAATGGGGAAACTAAAATGAACTGCAGGGCATGAGTAGCAGTGGAAGGCCAGGATAGGTCGAAGGATGGAGTGATAGAACTGCATAATCATAGATGATTGAGCATACATTAAGGCCTTAAGAGTGTATAGAATAGGTAATATGAAACGAAAAGTATACAGAGGCATATACATTATCAGTGATATACAAGATGAGATGGTAAAGGAGCTCAGGATAAACTGTAGAAGGACCAGATAAGCCTGATCGTGAAGTTAAATTAGTATTCGTAGTGACATGCTGAAAAATAACTCTGAACGTGAATGTAAGTAAAGGAGGGATGAGGATGACAGCTCTCAAACACTTCAGCCTGAGGACCTCTCGTCAGTTATATTCTTGCTACAGGTTAACACTTCTCTTCACCTTAGGACAGGCCTCTCGTAGTCTTTATCTAACCCCTCAAGGTAGAAAGTTCTCTTGTGATCCAAACAATACCATACGATACAGAAGAACGAACTGAAAATCACGTCATCACAGGGAAGTGGCGAAATCTGCTTCGTACAATGACGTCTTGTAAACCTCATCTCTGCTGCCATCAGACGCTTTTATTCGGCTCAGAAGAGACTCGTCCTTTAGGGATATGTTATGATATACCACCTCAGGCTGGTTTATCGGCCAGTGGAGTTACCTGGGGCGCCACCAGAATTGTTAGGAGAAGAATCGTCGTCATCGTCGTCGTCATCATCATCATCATCATCATCGTCGTCGTCATCATCATCTTTGCTGTCGGACGAGAGAGAGAGAGAGAGAGAGAGAGAGAGAGAGAGAGAGAGAGAGAAAGAGAGAGAAGAAAATTAGTAACTAAGTCATGGGAAGAACAGGAAAGAAAACTCAGTGACGACTATGAATATTAGCAATAACTAAAACACAAGCCGACAGATATGGCATGGATAGCAGCAATAGTGAAAATAATAAATAATGGTGATAGTATTGACAAGGATAGTAACAGCAACGACATCAGTGAAAACGACTAATAACAAGAGCAGCAACAATAATGAAAGCCGAATAATGAGAGTGTTGCTCTATTATTATGGTATAAATTTTATTATTATTATCATCATCATCATCATCATCAGCAGCAGCAGCATCAGCATCATTATTATTATTATTATTATTATTATTATTATTATTATTATCATTATTATTATTATTTGTGGTAGGTGGGGGCGTTCACCATCCACTCATTCGATGTAGTGCTCCTTTGGGTGTCTGCCCCTTCTTATCTTCCTTCCTTCCATCCTCATTTGTCTTCCTTTCATTCTTTCCTCTTCCTTTTGCCTACAGGTGACTATGCACTCCCACTACTGTCTTTCCTTCACTTTCTCCTATTCTAAATGGTTTCCTGTACACCAGGAAACCATTTACTACTCCGGGTGGTAACCATATAACCAAATTATGGCGCCTGGTGGTTTAGGAGGTAATGAAGGCGCTCCAGTCGGGTTTAGCCGGTGTAGGTTTATATCCAAGGGATGGTTGGGGTTTATTGCCCAGGTAATGCCACCCAGGGATGAGTGAGGCTGGTCACTCTCTTCTTAAATGTCAGGACCAACTTACCTAGCTCCGGGTTCCTACGCTCCTCATGGGGCGGCATAAGATTGGATGATGGATGGATTATTATTATTATTATTATTATTATTATTATTATCAACTGGAATACTCCTGCATACATACCCATCATCATCATCATCATCATCATCATCATCTTCATCAGAATCACAATCGTCGTCTTCATCCTCCTCTGAGCTGCTGTCATCCCTGAGTGAGATGGGAAAGCTAGGCTTGAAAACATATGCAAGTGACATCCATCTTAAATATCTCTTCATGTCTGTCTAGCTGTCAAGTCATGTATCCGTCTTTAATTCATTCTGCCTGCCCTAAAAGTGCATTGAGTCAAGTCAGAAGAGACTTTACGAGTTATTGTGGTTATATATCGCATCGTATCGTTGTATCGCTTATAAAGGCTCCAACATGCTTGCATGCCACAGCCTTGGTCACCTAATGGCAGTTCTCCACACTGTTTAGTCTCTGGCAGCCTCACTATTCAGTCCTTTATCTCTGAGGTCACACTCTATGACCTCGAACCAGATCATCTTCGGTCTGCCTCTCGCAATCCCACCCCCGACGTTCACACCTCTCATCTTCTGCATCCAACTGCCATCCTTCATCCTCTCAACATGCCGAAATAACTCATTCAACCCCTCCTCATCACAACTCAGACTTGTATATAATCATTCTAATCTCTCTTTACTAAAATGCGTGTTGCACACCATCCTGTTCATTGCCTCCCCATATTCGAGTTTCTTTTCCCCTTCCACATTCCTTGTACCAAATGCGCATCCCCGATGTTCGCCTTCATATTACTGAGCTGCTTCGCTCACACGACCATTAAGGCCCTTCCCAAAACTGCAATCTCATCATCTCCCATACCACTTACTACACGCCTCGAGTCATCCTAGATTCTATCTTTTGTTACACCATCCAAGTTAGCCTACGTAACGTACGCCGATATGTCTGAAATCATGACCTTCATTAACCCTTCAGTACGAGAGGTCTTTCCAAAGGTGAGTTAAAACATCTCAAGGCCCCGTCAGTGCAGTATAAAAGACGCCACATTCCTATGGGGGTTTGGCTATGGCGGATGAATAATATATGTATTATTTCCATAGGGGATGACTGAGTGCTGAGTGCGTCAGACGTTAATATCGACACATTCAACAGCGTGTTTGTTCTAACCTGGGAAAGATTCCTGACTCCGTTTGCTCTTAGTTGATGGCCAAGTGTAGTCTGGCTGGGGGTAAATCTGACTAGTGAACAACTACGGCTCCTCAGATTTTACCAAACCTGAAATTGTGAGAGTGGCTCAGTTCCGTCAAATGAAAACTAACTGGGCGTCAGTGTATTGGTGAATCACTGTTACCACAGTTATAGTTGCGAGGGGAATACAATGGCTTGACTATCAGTAGGTATTATTTTGGCGAGAGGATGGGGAGGTGTTGGGCCAGTGGTCGGGGAAGTGAACTGATGCGCAGCTGTTTCGTTTCCATTCCTTGCCGTTTCTCCAGGTGCGTAAGAGGAATGCCTTCATGTGGTGGCACTGATGTATCTGGATACCTCCACTGCCCAGTTGTACAGACGTCCCCCAACTCCCTCCCTATGTCCCCAAAAGAAGATGGGCGGCTGAAGGAGAAGGAAAATATCAGCCTGCAGTCCAGTGGGTTCACGTTTCAGATTAACCTACTACTACTCCTACTCCTCCTCCTCCTCCCCCTCCTCCTCCTCCTCCTCCTCCTCCTCCTCCCCCTCCTCCCCCTCCTCCTCCTCCTCCTCCTCCTCCTCCTCCTCCTCGTACTACTACTACTACTACTACCATTACAGCCACCATTACTACTAATAATAATACTATTGTACTATAACTACCGTTTCTGCAAGTGGTGACTCTCCTCCACATCATGCAGGGCCAACATGAGCCCTTCTTCGTCATTGTTGTTGCTGGTTGACATGGTGACGCAAATCATCCCGAGGAGAGACAAGAGCACGAAAATAGCGATGGGTGACCTGAGAAACAAAAGGAATGTAGATGAGGATTTGTTTCTGCTTGGTAAAATTTAGATACATTTTTCACTTTTTTTTTTTTTTTTTTTTTTAGCTGTTAGGATTTCTCTCTCTCTCTCTCTCTCTCTCTCTCTCTCTCTCTCTCTCTCTATATATATATATATATATATATATATATATATATATATATATATATATATATATACAGAGAGAGAGAGAGAGAGAACAAAGGCTAGAAGTCCGCTCGATTGTTCCCTCTCTCAAAAAAAATTAATAAATAAATAAAATAAAATAAAACTGATTCAAATACGGCTTATTAAGTGAAAAGGATAATAAAGTTTACTCCATTATCAGCTCAAGGGCGTGTTTTTAAATACTGTTTTTCTACCAACAGACGACCTTAGTTTGATTTGGAAAGGCTCATCGAGATAGAGACGTTAGATATTGCCTTCAACAACTCCTCGTCTAGTAGGGAGCTCTCCTAGACGGGATAAAACTGTCTGGTAGCAGCAAGAATAAGCCATAGGTGTCCAGTTACTTGTGGACTTAAAGGATGTACCGTAAGTGCCTCTGAAAGTTTGGTTATATTTCATCTTTGGCCGTTTGTCGCGCACTTTACTCCACAGTATCCTCTTTTGTGTTCTTGATGCAACCATGTCAGTATGAAAAACGGTAAGATTACGTAGAAGACGATACCAGAGTGTGACAGGAATAATACATCGCTAAGGAAAATGTGCCACGAAACATAGAATGGGATTTAGTGTACGACCCCACGAGACTCACCTCATGTTGGCGATGCTGTGCGGTGCCGGCTGACGTGAAAACTGGCAGACACTCCTCTTTTATGTGCTCTCGACTTCCGCCACTGCCAGGGCCCATAAATATATACTTTCCTAAGCTCAATTTGCAAAGGACGATGTTTATCAGTCCCTTTCCTCACCCATACATCCACCAAATACTTCACAATCAACAGAGTGAGTGAAATTCCGGAAAACAAAACAGTTGGTGATGAGAGTGAACGGTTACTGAAACGCATTTATCCAAGAATTTGTTTACGATTCTTTATAATTATTATCCCTGGACAATTGCATAACGTGGAAAGCTTTTGTGTCATTTACTTTATTGTCCACTGGGTATTCTATGCCCTGTGCTTCATCATCCTTCCTTTATTGTTGTTTTCCATTGTTTCGGGCGGAATCTTGATTATGCGTGTGAGTTTTGCATCCATCTGCCTATGTATCTATTTTTCTGTTTGGCAGTTCCTGATTATGTTTGTGAGTCTTGCATCCTATGTATCTTTTTTTTTCCTGTTTCTCTTTCTGCCTATCTGCCTGCCTACCTGTCTATCTATTTATCTTTCTATCTATATATATCTACCTACCTACCTGTCTATCTATTTAGCTATCTATCTATATATACCTGCCTACCTACCTGTCTATCTATTTATCTATCTATCTATATATACCTGCCTACCTACCTGTCTATCTATTTATCTTTCTATCTATATTTGGCTGTCTATCTGTTTATCTTTATATACAGCTGTCTGTCTGTCTATCTGTCTGCTTGTCTGTCTGTGTCTATCTGTCTGCCTACCCATCTGTCTATCTATCCACTTATTTGTCAATATATCTATCTATTTATCTGACTGTCTTCATTTATCTATATTTATTTATCTATCTATCTATCTATCTGTCTATCTATCTGTCTACCTATCTTTCTATCTACTGTATCTGTCACTGTCTATAAACCTCTCTGTTTACCTACCAACCTATTTACCTATCAATCTATCTGCCTTTCTATCTATAATGTGTGTGTGTGTGTGTGTGTGTGTGTGTGTGTGTGTGTGTGTGGTTAAAGAAACAGCAGAGTACAGATTCACCTTTATTTCTTACAGCATTTTTAGATTTTGACAGAGTTACTGATGTAGCCAATACTTTCTGAAACGAAAGGAAAACAAAAAGACGTGAGGGAAGAAACTTGAGCCCCCAGAGTGAAGCATTCTCTCAGTGAAGCCTCTTTGTGAAGCCTCTCAATGATGTCCCCTAGTGAAGCCTCTCAGTGAAGCCTCTCAGTGAAGTACCCTCCTTTTATGCCCCCCACATCACAGAAAGAGAACATGATGCACAATTGGAGGGTCTTGTGCTTTTAAGAGGGAGGGGAAAAAGACAGATATATATTATTCAAAGCCTTTTTTTTTTTTTTTTTCATAATGTGGCTCCTTGAGAATCATTCAATTTGCAGATATAATTCCTCAGCATATAATTTTTCCTATATTATTTTTTCAACATCATTTGCTTACTTATAATTCCTATCCCCTTGCCTTTGCTTAAGCGCTCTGGGTGAAGTTTTATAACCACCTTCTTCACTGTAGCTCGTAAAGTCTTTCACGCCTCAGTAAAAACTTCCTAATTGAAGGGAAATAGAAAAATATACAAACTCTTCCTATCGCCACACACACATACTGGTGAACAAAAATGACACGGTAAAGAGACTATTATACAGGACAAAAATACTACTGTGAGCCCGTTTAGGTATTTTTATTAAGCATACACGCGATCGCTGTTTTTACCTTCCTAGAATGTTGGGTTTACTGCTCCCCTTCTGCTGCTGGTTCCTCCTCTTCCCCCTCCTCCTCCTCCTCCTCCTCCTCCTCCTCCTCCTCTTCTTCTTCCTCCTCCTCTTCACCTCCCTCCTCCTCCTCTACTTCCCCTTCCTCTGCGGCTTCCCTGATTAAGAAAATGTTAGTTATCATATAAACCATTATTATTATTATTATTATTATTATTATTATTATTATTATCTTACAAATCGCTGAGATGAGGTATTACGTATTCTCTTAAGCCAGTGAAGCTAAAACAATTATATCCATGAAAAAATAAACAGATATACATTTTCGAAGCCTTCATACCTTTTCTCGATATCATGTAGCTCCTCTTCATCATCATCATCATCATCATCATCATCTTCCTCTTCCTCGTCGATGTCCTGAGTCTCCACAGCGTCCCTAAATTTCACGTTAGAATTAGATTTTGAAAGTAGTGGAGTTAGTCATCATCATCATCATCATCATCATTATCCCGACTTCTATTCCCACTAAGAATGAGTTAAGATATTGCTAATTGAAAAGTTTGATAAAAAAAAAATCATCATCATCATCATCATCATCATCATCATCATCCCGACTTTTATTCCCACGTAAAAAAAAGCTATTACTAACAGAAAAGTATGACAGTATATAATATAAAAACAATAATAAAAATTATCATCATTATACTGCCTTCAAAATCATCTACGGGCCTTAATTACAAGGGTGCTCTATAAAGCTGAAGGAAATCGTCTGGCAGCAGCAAAAATAAGCTAAAGATTTCATTACCACATCGGATCCTTACAATTCTAAAAATCTATCTTTCATTGTACAATCTTATTTTTCTGTAGCAAGATTAAACTGTCACCACATCCAGGGGTTGTACCTGATGAGGAGGGGTTGTAATTAACTCTAAATAACCCATTTGCAAGTAGAGGCCTCAGTCATTTGAATAAAATTGGTTGGATGCAGAAAAAAAAGAGAGAAAGAAAAGGAAGAAAAACAAAGAAAGAATAAAGGAAAGAAAATATAAGAAAGAAAAATGAAAAACTGACAGAAAAAACAAACTTTGGCAACTGAGAGATGTAAGTACTTCTAGTCTGGGCGACATCCCTCTTTTAGCTTTCGTTTACTTCAACAAGTCAGTAATATTCGTCGGTAGTAAGGCCTCTCGTACTGAGGGAGTTCAGTAAGGCAATAACACACCTTTCTGATTCTAAAGGTCTATCTAAAGGCGAAGAAAATGGTCAAGAGATAGTGAGAATATAATGAGACGTACAAAACCAGACTGTGTTACGTGCTCCCTCACCTCTTTACTTGGTTGTGGTCGACGTCGGCTACCTGTGGGGCTTCATCGACGCTGGAGCTAAACACCCAGCTGTGACTAGACCCAAACACGGCGAATAAAACAAACACACACAATACGACGGTGTTGGTCCTGTGGAAGATGTAATGTGGATGAATGTATATGCCTTTCAAGAAGGTGTTTTAACACTTTCAATCCGCTAATGTATTCTGTGTTTTAGTACTTTTATTTCCAGGCGATTTTATTCAGCTACGGGTCTTGGACTGGACAAGCTAGTTAAAGCCATTATTAACACTTTGCTTCTTATCCTTCCAGCGTTGAAGAATATCGTCATCGGATTCAAGGGGTTAACTCATTTGTTGTCAAAATATTACTCCGATATTGACTGGTATATCATCAAAATGTTACTCTAATGCATAAACCCTCAAGTGTTCAAGTGCTCAAGGTCTGTATATTCAAAATGACACTGAAAGAGGATTAATAATGTAAAAATACAAGGTTAAGTTCAGCTATTTTTCGATCCTTTGGGTTTTTGACTAACTAATAGCACTCGAAAGTTATTGGGATATGATTTTTAGAATTTTTCCCAATTTATTTTTTTATCTATGGATGTTTATGACTCACCTTCCCAGAGAAAATGTTCGCCTCACATGCTGTTCCTCATTCCGATATCCCATTATTATTTTCTACGGATAATATTGTTATTTTGTAACAGTATTCGCATTTATTATTCTCTACATATTTATCATACTTCAAGTTCTCATAGCCAGTACACATATCATGATACCAGTTTTTATTGATCATCTGTTATTCCTCATTGATATCCAAGTACAAACTCTCTAATCCAGTAGTTTCAAACTGTTATTCATTTTCTCACTAATAGTTACTTCCAATAATCACTAAGCCCTACTCACCTCATGATGCCTGGTGTGTGTGTGAATCAGGTGTCCTTCTGTTTCTCGGGCTGACTGTGAGGATAATGGTGGTGGAGGAAGGCGCAGGCTGACTCTTATGTACACCTTGTCTCACTCCAGTAGACAATGGGATGACGTGGTCTGGGTGGCGTGGAACACACCTTTGCGTATGATCTGACCGTATGATTTGTGTGTGTGTGTGTGTGTCTCAAACACACACACACACACACACACACACACACACACACACACTATTAATAATAATTATAATAATAATAATATTAATAATAATGATGGTGACGATGATATAATAATAGATATCATTTAAGTAGCCTTGAGAATGTTCATTTCACCGGATTGATTCTAAATAATGTTAATAGTTTAACATAATTATACAGTATGTTTTTATTATGTTTTAGCTGGAAATACATCTCTTGAACCTTGTGTAACTGGCAATGGCGCTGGACAAATAATAGAATAGCTCTTAAATTACCTAAATATATGAATATCTTTAGAATGGTTGGTAATTATTGTCGTATTAAGGGCATTACATGTAGCAATTTTGATGCAACACTGAAGAAATTTTTGGTTTCAAAGTTACTCAAGTTATGCTCCTTTTGCCCTAACTTGACCCTAAATTAGCACCACTTTACCTTGAATGTTGAGTTGTAACACTAAATCATCAGCAGAATATGATGCTAGTCACGAAGAATGGAGTGCCCTTCCATTATCTTTTCTGCCACTAAGCTATATGATATGAGTTGCTAAAAGGAAGGGGAGGGGGGGGGGTGAAGTTGAGCCCAGTTAAGAGGAAAGACGGATGGTATAATAGCACTGAAGTACCCAATTTTATTAACAAAAATACACAAACGAATTCCACCATGAAAATATTTTAGTGTTTGGTGATGTTACAAAAACTCATTGTACACAACTTAGAACAGCACTACAGTGTGTGTGCGTGTGTGTGTGTGTGTGTGTGTGTGTGTGTGTGTGTGTGTGTGTGTGTGTGTGTGAACCATAATGCTCCCGTCTTTGTTTAATATTTCATCATTCATCTCTTCGGATCTATGGAAGTTTTTGGCACTTACAGTATCGTATGGTAAATAATTCAAAGAGTTGGTTGCAGTAATAGAAAACTGTACATCTTCACATTTTTATAATCTCCCTGTTATATGCAGATCGGGCGTGTTATCTGAACATTTTTTTATGAAGGTGTCCTCTTCCTAGTCAATTTCTTCTCATTCCTGTGTGTGTGTGTGTGTGTGTGTGTGTGTGTGAGAGAGAGAGAGAGAGAGAGAATGTGTACACACACACACACACACACACACACACACACACACACACACACACACACACACACACACACACACACACACACACACACACACACACACACACAATCACACTCCATGCCAGAGACTTAGCACTGTGTATGCATGACTTCAGAGTTGACAAGTTTCACATTCATATTTTGTAACGCAAATTACTCAGATAACACTTCGCCATTTAGATAACCACCTTGGCTTTCTTCTGAAATGTACCAGCTACAAAACCTACACGTGGCGTCTTCATTGTCTGCTGTACAAGTGTTTATCCTGTTACATCTGTGCCGGAGAAATGGGCTCAGCAGGCCCGTGAATAACCTACAGGTGCTCTCTCTCTCTCTCTCTCTCTCTCTCTCTCTCTCTCTCTCTCTCTCTCTCTCTATATATATATATATATATATATATATATATATATATATATATAATATGTGTGTGGGTGTGTGCAGAGAGATTGACTGATAGATATACATATAGATATCAAACACAATAAACCAAGCGTGGGTGCTGGAAACCTTTGACACACTTAAGAAATACAAAGAAAAAATGCGGCTTAATCGCACGTGAATCATTGAGCAATCTGTCCTGAAAAGCCCTTGAGTCCAAAAATAAAGAGAGAGAGAGAGAGAGAGAGAGAGAGAGAGAGAGAGACACACACACACACACACACACACACACACACACACACACACACACACACACACACACACACACACACACACACACACACACACAGAAACATTGTATGAAAAGGACACTGAAAATTGTATTGCTTGTAACAGTTTCTTCAAAGTTCCCTCCAAGTAAAATTAAATAGAAACAGGCGTGGCGGTCGCATGATGAAAGATGTCACCGCACTGAAGGGGTTTAACAATCCGCGCTGACGCCGCCTATGAGTCAGCAAAATATTCATGTCATTGATTCCAGACGGCGCGTGACAGGAGGCCCTTGTGTTGTGATTCACGGGTGCCTCTGTATTCACCACCATACGAATTTTCAACTAAGGACAGTCTTTCTGAATCATGGGGTTTTAGACTAGGCCTTCATAAGACCATTCACTACTATACTGCTTTTACTCTAACTTAGCCTAAAATTGGCTTCTGTTTTACTCTAACTTTGACTAAAATTGACATCTGTTTGTACTTTAACTTGACCTAAAATTGACATCCATCCATCTTGAATGTTGAGTTATGGCAATAGATGAACACTAAAATATGATGCTAGTGTCAAAGAAGTGGGATGACAAAGATGTAGAGCCGTGTGATACTCAGCTACGTGAAATTAGCCGCATAAGAATGAAAATATGGGCCAAGTTAGAGTGTTAACAGTACAGAGATCTGCACAAGACCATCAAGAGATAGTAAAAATTGGTTTAAATATATCCTCATACTGAAGAGGTTAAGATGATGACATAATGCTTTTCACACACACCAAGACGAGTTCCCTTTCGCAACTTTTTTTTTTCTAGGGCGGAACAAGAGACATGAGAAAGTCCACATTGTCTTCTCTTGATCCTCCTGTAAAATGCAGAATATTTTTCCAAGATAATTTTCTTCTCGTAATTTTTATTTCCATGGAGAATGAGACGTCGAACGGTATTTATAAATTTTCCAAAGGTAAGTTGTATTTTCAACAGTGTGTACAGTCAAAAGCAGAAATTCTCTCCCAGCTTCCGTGTATAATGAGCCTTTGATCTGATAACAATATATGGCAGAGGTTGCTGGATGTGCATTAAATTACTATATATGATTATTTTTTGTTGGGTACCTTAAAATAAAATTCTTGTATGTAATAAAAATAGCCGACTTACATTATACAGGGATGCTTCAAATGTATTCATCCCCCAAATACTTCGTAATCAGATCAGAGTGATTATTAAATTGGCAAGATATGAAAAACTACACCATTATCATCACCACCACTACCACTATCACCACCATTACCACCACCATCACCATCTTCACCACCACTGCCACATTCACCATCACCATCACAGCACCACCACCATTACCACACTCACTATCAACATCACAACCACTATCACCACCATCACCATTACAACTATCACCACTACCACCACAGTCGCCATCATCAGCACCACAGAACAGTTGGACCCTAAGTGACAAACAAACAAATGATCCATTCAACTCTTCCATCCCAGATCAAAGGAATTTCGTATTTCCTCTCTCTCTCTCTCTCTCTCTCTCTCTCTCTCTCTCTCTCTCTCTCTCTCTCTCTCTCTCTCTCTCTCTCTCTCTCTCGTTTACGCTAGTCATTTATCTCTTACTGTAGTTCAGTCCTCTTAACTAGGCGGAAATATTCGTCTTTTTGCAACTCGTTTCTCGTAACTCAATGGCAGAAGACAATATTAAAGCTCATTATCCACTTCACAGCACTTCTTCGTGACTGTAAGGTTAGTCTCCTGTTCCAGCTCAACATTTAAGATGAAGAGATGGCATTTTTAAGCCTAAAGTGAACACAGTATAATTTCCCATGACATACAGTTCATGGGCAACTTTTTTTCCCCAGCAATTAATTACTTTACTGCTTCGACCGATTTTCATTCCTTACAATTGTCACATGAATTTATTTGGCCAAAGAAAAGCCGATTATTGTGCATATTTTATTCTCTCAAATACCGTGAAATGTTTATTAGAACTTCCCACATCCCTTGGTAAGTTTTCCTGTTTTTGTTTTTATTATTATTATTATTATTATTATTATTATTATTATTATTATTATTATTATCTCCACATTTATATTTGTTTTATTTACTTTAAGGGACCTCTCATAGTGAAAAGGCTTAAACACTATATTCCAGGGAGGTTATTACTATTATCCAGGTGACTTTATGCGTTTAGAAGAAACTTTAGGACAGAGGGGGTCGTCATTAACCCCTTCATCATCAGATGGCTCCCCTAAATAAAAAGAATAGTCTGGAGATAGAAATAATAAGAATAATCGGACAGAAACCGTAAAAAGAAACCTACTCTCCCACCAAAGGAATGAATATATAAACACACATGTATACTGAGAACTTTTATTGACAGACATAGCAGGAAGAAAGTCACCTGGGAAGTGGAATAAGCACAGTAAATATCCAGTGCTGGTAATACAATGATACACTCAACTGTATCTGCAACCCTGAAACCCGACGGCGATCAGGGTCAAGCATTCTGAAGCTGGTAGAGTATGACTTCAGTAGAAAGTTGAGTATATTGTTCCCGTAAGGAGAAAAAGGCCTGGGGTTATGCCAGATAGACCGCACTAGGGTCAGGGAAGAGCAAAGACTTTTATAGGACGTGTGACGGCTGTGTAGAATCTCTTAAGGAGCAGAAGTCAGGTTGAGGGACATTGATGGCTGTGTAAAGTTCCCTTAAAGAGCAGTGACCAGCTCTGCAAACCCGTAAGGCAGTGTAGAAGCTCCCTAAATGAACAGTAACCAGCTGCTTTGGCTCGTAGGGCAGAGTTCCGGCCAGAGGACATAATTTTTACATCAGAGTCGTCTAAGGACAGCAAAAATAGAAGTACATCATCTGACAGAAAGGGTTCAATAGCCATGACGAGCCTCAGAGAGTTGGGCAGGCGGTAAAAGAGGAAAGGTGCTGGGAGTGGCCTTCAATGTTTCCAGAGGTGGTGGTCTTGGTGATACCCCTGCGTGTCTTGTTTTGGCTTCCTAATGCTACAGCTGTTCTGAAAGTCGAAAGGTATATTTCATGAGTTTACATATTTTCTCGCCATCTCCAGACGATTTTTCCCTCTCCCTCCTGCGAATAATAGACTCTTTGTAATGGAGCTTTATAGTATAACCTTCATTAACCCGACACTGTCTCTCCTGAACTGAATAAAATCGTCTCATGGAGGCGAGAGTAATATATAAGTGATGTCCTGGGGCTCAAAGGGATAAAGGAGGTAGCTTCAACCACGCCTTCCCGAGAACGTTATTTTACGTATCATTTTTCCTGCCTCAGACGATTTTATTCAACCAATATGGGTTTCTGTACTGCAGTAGTTAATAAAAGCTGTATCTAACCCCTTCTGTTCTAAAGGTGTCCTAGAAGCCAAAAAATACCAATATGGATGGCAAAAATAAATATAAAGAAGAGGGAAGGGGCTAATCTTGGTGAAGAAGATGAAGACTTTCCAGTAATCTAATCTTAATGAAATTATACATAATCCATTTCACTTTTCTTCCCACATCTGTTACTACAGTATATTATGCCAAACTCCTGCCTAAGCAAGGATGTGGCTTCATAACAAAACTTAATGATGGATTTTAAGTATTGTAGCTGGGCATTCTCTTACATTTTATTCGTACCCTCATAAAATCAATATACGCTGACATCAGAAAATAAAAGAGGAGACTGAGATGTAATGTGTGAGATAAATCGCTGTGGAAGAAGTGTTAAGAATGTCTCCAAGCCACTCGGAATTTTCGCCTCTTAAATTACTCAGTTGTGTCAAATACCTAACAGACAAGGGTTTAGACAGTGAATGATATTGACAAAAACAAATAATTTAACGTGAATTATAAGTGCCATTTCTATACGGATGTTGATATAATTTTTATATTAGGGGAAATAAAAGTATAATACCTTGACCATTCTTTGAGGAGTTACTCTTCCTTCTCCTCCTCATCATCATCATCCTCATCCTCATCCTCATCCTCTTCCTCCTCTAGCTCTGCGTCACTGGTAAGGAGGAAAAAATGGATATCAACAAACATTCTACATTAATGATAAAAAATATATATGATACTCCAAAAGTCTCTCTCCCTCATTCTCTCTCTCTCTCAGTCTCTCACTCTCTCAGTTCATCGCTCTTTCAGTCTCTCTTTCAGTCGCTCAGTCTCTTCCTGATGCACGTCTCACCCTACATTCAAGAACCTTTCCACACCTAGATCCATGCGTGGAGAACTGGACTGGGGAGGGTCTGTTCTCCGATGATAGAAAGACGTGTTCCTTGATATTTTTATTTTACTTTACCACCAGGAACCGTAAAAACGAGGTAACGAGTGTGCTGAGTTTGAGGGCTAGTGAGGCTCAAGGAACGGGCTAACAATATGTTGCCGGGGTTGAATACAAATAAAAATAAGAATAAATATATGCCTACCTCTTCTCGATGTCGTGCTCCTCCTCTTCCTCCTCCTCGTCATCCTCATCCTCTTCTTCCTCTTCAAGCTCGGCGTCCCTGTGTAGAACGACTTTGTTAGCTTCTAAAGTCTGGAGACATATGTTTGATTTTATTCTTACTACCGGCTAAGATTATTTCTGCATCTGGAGCTTTAATAATACCTTCCATGTTATTTATAAAGTATATGTTGACATTTAGTCAATTACCAGTAAAGAGAATATTGAAGTTAAATATGAAGAGTAAATCGCTGCGTATGAGGTGCTAAAGCCTCCAGGGATAACAGCAATACAATTCTTTACCTCTTTTCGATGTCATGCTCATCTTCCTCCTCCTCCTCCTCTGCATCTTCCTCCTCTTCTTCCTCCTCTAGTTCGGCGTCCCTAGATGAAATGCATTTGTTAGTCTGTTACGAAACACCCTTCAGCCCGAAAACGTCATTTACGTACCATTCTTTTACAGCAACAAGACGAGTTTATTTAACTTACCTGTGGATGTCATTCATATTTCATTCTTTTCCTGTTGCCAGATGAATTTACTTAGCTATGTCCGTAAGAATATGCCCATCACGCTTCTTATATCCCCCCTCCCCTCAACGAAGATCGACAGATACGTTACCTCTTTTCAGTGTCATGCTCCTCCTCCTCTTCCTCCTCGTCATTGTCATCTTCTTCCTGCTCAGCCTCAGGAGTCTCCACGGCCTCCCTGGATAATCATGTTGTTGCTGTTAATCATTTGCATCACTTTGAACTAGACAAGATCCATATATTATAATAACTATGATTCATTCACTAACTTTTCACAAATTTTCCTCTCTCGTCGGTTTAGTTCAGATAGCCCATTTGCGGAATAGAACAATTTTTCCGCTCTAGAGTTGCAGAATAGAACAAGTTTTCTCACCTCTTCACAATGTTCTGGTCGTTCTGAAGCTCACTGGCGGCCTTCTGCTCCACGTTGTCCAGCCAGAGAGCGGTGCCGCCCCCCACCACGGCCAAAAGCAACAGTACAGCGAAAGTGGTCCTGAATGTGAAGGGCTTAAATCAGTTTGTTATCGGGGAACATTTGGTCATCAGGGTTCATTTGGGAGTTCATTTTGGTTTTCAGGGTTCATTTGGTTATTGAGGTTCTTTTAGCTATTGGGGTTCATTTGGTTATTGAGGTTCTTTTAGCTATTGGGGTTCATTTGGTTATTGAGGTTCTTTTAGCTATTGGGGTTCATTTGGTTATCGTGGTTCATCTGGTTATCGGGGTTTATTTGGTCATTGGGGTTCCTTTGGTTATCGGGGTTCATTTCTGACTGTATCAGACTAAAAGATAATACTGAAGTAAAACCGTCTACAACGTTACAACTTTTGTATTAATGCATACACTTAGTTTTAGACACTTCAGGTTTAACAGTCGTGAATGTGTATTATTCAACTGACGCGTTTTCTATATGGTTATGAAATTATATCCAATGATCTTCAAAGGTTCTAAGATTTCCAAAGACTTAAGTATTTTATAGTTCTCAACTATGCTGTCTGATATTTCTTTTAAGCTTACCATCATATCTCATGTTCACCTACATGGTCATAATCTCTTGAAAAACTGTGCTATATTAAGCCTGAAATTGAAGTACATTTAACTTGAAGTATCCGATCATTTAATTTGTGACAATCGTAAGCTTCATAGTTGATCACATTGTACTGGATTTGTTATGCCTCACATTCTTAACCTTGTAGTATAATCGGCTTATATGTCATAGTTTGTTAAGCTGTATGACCTGCTTTAAAACTGATCACCTTACGTTTAAGTTATTCAGTGACATAAACTTGTGATTAGCTTGATGTCTATAAGCTTGAGGCTCTAATACAATGGAATTATTATTTATGCATTCCTTTTATGCAGAGTATGCGAACTGTATACCTGAATTACAGTTGGCTGTTATAAACTTAAATACTAATTATCAGTCACGTGTAATTGTAATCTATTGAACCCTAGAGCTAGAATCAAATATACGGTATCCTGTGCTAAGTGTAAGAATCTTAAGCTTAAAAAGTCATCCGCACATCACTCATTAGGCATCGCTTTAAACATCTAAAGCTTTACAACTCTGAATTTCAAGCAAAGTGGGAAACAAAAATTTCAGTTAAATGTAACACTTTTAAACCTCATTATCTAGATTAAGTTGAATTACCGAATATAACTAATTTTAACACGTATCAGCAAAAATAAAGTCGTGTAAAGTATTCGATCTTAAACTTCAAACTCGAATTTTTCATAAGTGAATTTATAGAAATTTTGACACTCTTAACCCACTTGGAATACTCTGACTTTTATTTTTTTTTTCTAAGTTCATTTATTTTCATGGATTTGAAGTTACAAAAAAAAAAAAAAAATCACTATCTTACCCCTAACAGAATACCGGTACATTAACTCTCTACTTTTGTTTTTCTAAGCTTCAAGACTCACTTCATGGTGGTGGTAGTGGTGGTGATGGTGATATCGCTGTCTGCTCTCTTGGTGGTGACTCAAACGGGTGGCTGTGGAGGCATCGAGCTCTCATTATATGTACTGTATCGGCAGCACCCTCACCCTAACCAGCCAGGCAGCCAACACATTATTGATGACGTGTAGATATTCACGTTACACCTGTTGCTTTAGCCTTTGTCTGGTTTTCAGGGGATTTTTGATTTTTTTTACACGTTACATGGGGTACGATTTTATAACAGCTTATTTTTGTGCCGTATATGGAGTGTGAGACGGACAGGAATATTTTTTGCAATATATACGTAGCATAAAATGAAGGAAGCCTCATTGTTCTACGTACAGGTGTTTGCCATGAACACCTGCGCATCTCGCCAGAGGAGAGAGCCACTCAATCGATATCCAGCCTACAGACACACATAAGTTAATGCATACAGTCTCTACGAAAATCATAAACGACACATAGAAACACTGGGAGACCTAAAATAATTATAAAACGGGCCATCAATTGTCTAAAACAAATGATTAAAAAAAAAAAAAAAATATTTTTACTGACCTCAGTCTTCATTCATGCCGCAGACACGTACAGTTCGATACATACAAAATATTAGAAAAGTGTACACCTAATTAAATCAAATCTATATTGGATTAAGCTAAATAAATCTAAAACGGGTTATCAATTTTTGGCATATGTTTACGGACCAGTCAGTATACATTCATCTCATTGACACAAAGAAGTTTTTACATACACTCTTAAGAAAATTATGCGCAATACATCATAGATACATTCACTGTGAGGTGGAAGCAGTGGATTCAGTAAAGAAAATAGGGAGGGGGATTATTGTCCGTTTCAAGACCTATTATGGAGCTCAATTAATATTCGTCTCACAAATACAGACAAATCGATTTCCTTCCGAAATGAAATGCAAAGGAGAGCTTATGAAGCATCAGTTACGTGAGAGAATAAGACTAACTGATTTTATTAACCATGCTCGTCAGGCTTCCTTGCTTTCAGTGAAGTTACTTTATTTTAATACAGTAAAATAACTTCGTTTTTTTTTTTTATCAACACGGAAATAGGATTTCTAGAGATTTATGTAACTATTTAGAAAAGATTCTTTGCCATGATAAACCAACACACACCATATGCTCTCTTACATTATTTCGCCACCTTTTTCTTGGACTTTCCCTCCCTCACCCCCCCCTTGAGGCCAACACACGGCCATACACTCTCTCAGTCAGTTTTCCATCCTTTTTCTCCAGCCTCTCTTCTTTTGAGTTCCTTCGTAACATTCCCATTCCTATGACAGTTCAAAGCTCCCAAGACACCAGCTGCCACTTTGATTACCTTCTCTCAAAGACTCAGTTTGGCCTCGTTTTGATGGAGATAAACTTACAGTTCTAAAGAATGAAATCATTAGCATTCTGACCATTTACATGCTGTTCCCTGGTATGCATTGGAATATGAAATAGGTTAGAGCTAAGGATTCTCAAGTAGATAAACCAGTGCTCATATATCTACCTCTTGACAATGTCCAGATCATTATCGTCATCATAATCGTCATTGTCCTTAAGGATGTCTGCCCTGTGGATGATGACGGTGTTAGAGTATGTATTAGAAATCAGGCACAATAATTCAGCTTTCTTTTGACGTGGTGTATGGGAGATACTGTGTTTACTTAATCAAATGAACTGTTCCTAAATTGAGTTCAGTGGTTTTCCGATCATAAATGCCACTGAGGATTTAGGGCGCATCAGTCACCCTAGACCATAAATGACAGTCTAGCTCTATCGATTAATCGTGCGATTGCTTGGTGCTCTTCCCTTTAAGCGTTTACTTTACATTCCGGAAAACAGTTTACGAGTAATTAATCGACAGTGGCTAGAGTATCAGGATGAACAGATCTAGATTTTCTTTTCTTTTCTCGGGGGGGTGGGGGTCGGGGCGGGGGACATGTATATTAGTAACAGGCTTCATGAATGATTCGGAAGATGATCAGTAGGCACAGAAATCTCCAGTTAAAAACAGCAACAAGGCACTCATATACAAAAGAAAGATAATTGGTACAGATATTGTGATCGGTTCTAATCTCATATTGGGTGAAGGAAATGTTGTATCTGAATAGCCGAAATGGCATACAGATATGTTCAACTACCTTCAAACTAATCAATACCCATATCAAGTGATAAAGAAGAAGTATCTCTGTTCACATTTTCTGCAAAATAAGTTGACACAATAGTGTTCTTGCATTTAGACATTTTATTGCAGCAAACCCAGGTGACTTTAATCTGGCAATGAAAATCTCTTCTTGGAAAAATAATGATGAAGTAAGAAGCATATCGCTGAAAAATGTAAAAAAATCATACTTTCCCTGATTTCAAGCTGAACATTTGCACTATCAAGAAAAAACTCGATTGACACTATCTTGCATCAAGGGCTAATGAGGTTTACACCTAACCTCTTCAGTGCGAAAGTTATTTCTCAAGCAAAACATAACCATCCAGTACAAACAAGGCTAACAATAAAAAAAAGGGCTTTATCATACTGAAGGGGCTCACAGACTGTATCTAGCGCTTTTACTACCAGAGAACTACCGGAAGTTAAATTATGAAAAAATCTGACGATGGATAGATTTAATAAAAATATCATTTATAGTTAAGAAGCAGTTTCAATACGGTGAATACTCATCAGCAGTTCAAGAGTGTCGAGGTCAGCATAGTTCATGCTGACATGCTCAGCGATGGCATCCTCCTGCACCCCACTCTTAGTACAAAAGGTGGCGGCGGAACCAAAGACGGACAAGAACAAGAAAATCGTGTCCCTGACAGAGGATCGAGTGTTACTGTCATTGGTATTTGTTTCAGCCTCCACTTGTATATATTAAAACAGTTTGTATCATTGTTCTGCTGTGTCAGTGATAGCTATTTCATTACATATTTGCCAGTTTATGTTTGCTTCTCATAATTTACCACCAGCGACCATCTCCCATCACCATCGTAATCACAGCAACCATAAGAAAATAGTCTGGCGTTCTCTGAAATAGAATACTAGAGATGTCCTTGCTCATGTGAGAGTTCATTATACCTGTCTCTTTAAAAAAAGGAAATTTTTATTAAACATTCATAAGACATACTCTGGCTGACAGGTAGTATGAAGTACGTAATGTTTATGACTGTGAGCTGGAGTCAAGGTTCCGGGGACTTGAATGGTGTGTGAATGAGAGTGTAGCCCACTAACTTAAGCTGACTTTTGTTTGTTTTCTTTCAATTATTTTTTTTTTTATGCTCTCCAGACTGCATCTCTGTCTGAGAGGAAGGTCTAAATGATGATGAATGATGATGATTAGATATGAATGAACACATGCTAAAGGTGATGGATATAGAGTTTAATTTCCATATTTTATTTTGATAATTGAAGGTGCAATAAATCTATGGTTGCGTCTTCAGCGGTTCAATTATATCGCAAACACAAAAACTTGCACCTTTTGGGTTTCCATATTACCAGGTGAAATAGCAAAACCTTCAGTTGCAATAAATAGTCGTTGTTGTTGGTGCTGTTGTTGTTTTGATTGTTTTTGTTGTGCCTAATTTGTTGTAGTTGTGGTTGTTATGCTGCAGTTGATGGCGGTGTATTTGTTGCTGCAGATATTGATACTGATGTTTTTGTAGCTGTTGTCATCGAAGATGATGCTGGTTTCATCGTCTTCTTCTTCGTCGTCGTAGTAATGGTAATAGTTGTTGTTGTTGTTTTTGTTGTTTTGGCTGTTGCAATCGAACTAGTTGTTGTTGTTCTTGTCCTACTTGTGGCACCAAAAACAGTCAAATGAAAGAATTAATAATCCATGTCCCTTGTTTTTTTTTTCCATAATTAATTGCGACATTCACCTGTGTCAGTATTAGCTGGATAACTCGCTCTTTATTGCTTTTAAGCGTCCTCTAATTAATTGTCTTGCTGCTAATGCGATCCAGTTTGTAGTTTGTTTTTCTCCTCTTTTCCCTCCACCCGTTCTGAAAGCAGGACATAATTTCAAGTGCCATGTACAGATCTTGTTAATAATTACACTTTCCACTGCCTCGAAATCGTATCAAAACTTTTATCTCTCTCTCATATCGACCTATCTATCTATGCCCAGACACCTGATCCTGGGAGGGGTGGCCACAAACTAACCACCAAGTCATTCTTTCCACTATGAGGCTGTCCTCTCTCCAAATCACATCCCTCTCACTCATATACCTGTTCACTCCATCCCCCATCTCATCTTCGGTCTTCCACTTCGCCTCGGTGACATACACTCTCCTATTCAGTCTCTCATTTTCCATTCTGTCCACATGGCCATATCAAGGCATCATGATATCAAACTTTTCCCTTTAATACGGTGACGTGTTTTATCCATATTTTTTCCCTGTTACTTCCAGACAGCTTTATTCAACTTCAGAAAAGCCTCTCGTACTAAAAAGACCACGAAGGGCATAATGACCTCTGCAGCTCGAAAATTTCTAAGCTTGATAAGGTCGTCTGGTTGCAGCAAAAATTAAATATAAAAAGACGTTTTCGGACTGAAGGGGTATATCTATTCCTCCAAAACTAATGAGTCTTTAGTGAACGGTTTACAGTCTCATTACATTGGTGTTAATTAGCTCATTAGACTGTGAAATGAACAAAGAAGTATTTTATTCACCTTAAAGGAACTTGTCGTGGTGAAGGGAATATGATGTATTGCTACGTCTTGAAAACATACTAATTACCTTGATGAGTCGTTGCTTAACTTATTTATCGTCATCATCATCATCATCGTCGTCGTCGTCGTCGTCGTCGTCGTCGTCGTTGCCGTCGTCTCTGATGGTCAAGAATAAAATTAATGGATCACTGACAAGAAATACGTTCAGTTGCAATCGTTTGTTCTTTTGCATTGCCCAAGAACTAACTCTGATTCTCATAATGTTGTGTTAATTAGTTGCCAATCTTGCTCACTTTTCCTTTTGTTTCTTTCTAGTATCTCCAATCTCACTCACGTTCACATTTTTCAAACCCCAAACTCCAGTCTTCCTTCTCCCCACTGCTTTTAACATCATAGAATAACCTCACTTTTAGATTTGCAAGTCCAGAAACTCGAAGGAAACGAAACTCATTAGGTACTGCGGTGCGTTACGCCTACCTCCTAACTATGGTAAGGTCATCATCATCATCATCACCATAGATTTTTACTTATCTGTTATTAATTATCTTCCATTTAGAAGGCTCTCCAGCACCTATTCCTTTTCCGAGTTGTATTGCATGTTGAAGAATATTTTGTCATACATGGATCTGTAATAGCTATATGTACGAAAAAATAATATAAAATAGAACCTCAGTCGCTTCAGTAGAAAGTCATTGTTTTTATATATTCCTCCTAAGGTGAGACAAATTTGTTCAGCCCTGAAAGATCCCTTGCAAAAGCAGTTTTTATGATTTATATGCAGAAGTAAACAATGGGTAAGATGTGCAGGATTTCTTTCACAACTCACAAGTCCATCATCTTGGAACGAAAGAAGCTGATACAGACTGAATACAGCATATACTCATTTTCGTTATATACATTACCTCGTCACCAGATCCTCATCGTCATCATCGTCGTCGTCGTCGTCATCGTCATCGTCGTCCTCAAAGATGTCCACCGCCCCCCTATGGATCATGCTCGTATAAGAATCTCTAGTAGACATTAGACACACTATTTCAGATGTACATCAGTTTTCCCTAGGGTTGCGTCGTGCACCCACGAGCCAAATATATATATATATATATATATATATATATATATATATATATATATATATATATATATATATATATATATATATATATATATATATATATGTGTGTGTGTGTGTGTGTGTGTGTGTGTAATACTTACTATACTTGAAGGTCCCACAAAAGCAGATTCATACCTGTAGTCAGCGTTTCTGCTCAACCAAATGGACTAGGATTAAGCAACAACAATCTATTTATTCTTTTATTGATTCAAATGAACCCGTCATAATTTCATTTCATGATCATCCGACCTTGAATCCCACCAAAATTTTATGAAGAAGCAATCGTTCGACGAGGTAAATAAGACCGACTTGTTTTAATTAATCGTGCTTGTTCGGCTTCCTTCCTTTACAAGAAGTGACTTTAATTATTGTAGAAATATAACTTCAGTCCATTAATCTAATGTGCAAATATTCTCTAGGGATTTGTGCACCTCGTCAGGGAATGTTCTTCTCGCCTCCACCATAAGCTCTTTTACACTGTTTCACGGCCATATTCTTCGACTTTCTTTCCCTCTTCCGACAACCACTAAGCCATATGCTGTTTCAGTCACTTTTCCATTATGTTTTCGCCAGTCTCAAGCTCCCTGCTCTTCAGTTCCATCCTAGCGTTCCCTATCTCATCGCAGTTCAAAGTTCCCAAAACTCTAGATTTCCTTTAACTAACAATATTATTTTTCCTCTCAGAGCCTCAGTCGAGCTTTAATTTAATGGACATAATCATTCATAATTAATGAACCAGACTATTATGATTTAAAACATTTATTTCAGTCGTCGATTTTACATGTTCCGTGGCATGTGCTGGAACATGAAATTTGGTCATACGTACATTCTGAATTTACTAACAAGGTATAAAATCATGTGAAATACAAACACTAGTGCTCATTTACCTACATCTTGGTTATGGTCAGATCATTATCATCATCGTCGTCGTCGTCATGAACATCGCCATCATTCCTTTTACTTAAATCTACGATTCTGTGTCAAGTAACTACTCTTGAGCACGAAGTCTTACTTGTTCCCTCGTTAAATACAATACTCCTTCAGTACACATTTTAATAGCATACATTACCTTCTCACCGAGTCATCGTCATCATCATCATCATCGTCATCGTCATCGTCATCATCGTCCATAAGGATGTCCTCTGCCGTCCTGTGGATGATGATGGTTTAAGTGTCTCTCTAGAGGGCTGTTTAGAGAGCTCTATACGCATCACCCTCGATCTCTTTAGAGGAGAAGCAGACAAACATTCTCTTTCATATATTTACGAATTATGATTCATCAGTTAATCGAAATTATGTTCTCTGTGTCCAACCCTCATATTTATACATGAGCTTCTGCCTGTTCCGCTCGCCCGGCCTCCTCTGTTCCGACTCGCCAAAAAGCGTCACTAGGAGCACCGAAAAACGTGTAGTTCTAGTTTGGAAGGACAGAAGGACATTGAGAAAAAAAATACATTTTAGCAATGTTTCACAAAATTTAATCAACTGTAATGTACACATCTAAATTCGCCAAAAAAAAAAAAAAAAAAATTGTTAGAGCTGTTTAGAGAGTTCTATATGCAATTCCTTAATTTTTATAGAGGACAGACAGAGATAAAAAAAAAAAATTCTCTTTTATACATATACAGGTTTATTTCAATCGCTGATTTTACATGTTCCTTGGCATGAGCTGGAACATGAAATTTGGTCATACTTTCATTTTGAGTTCACTGAACTGGAACAAAAGCATGTGAAATAGGTACGCTAATGCTCATTTACCTACATATTGGTTATGATCAGATCATCAGCATCATCGTCGTCGTCGTCGTTAACATCGCCATCATCGTTTTTACCCAGACCAGCGATTCTGTGTCAAGTAATCGCTCTTCATCATAAAATCTTGCTTGTTCTTTCGTGAAATACAATACTCGTACAGCACACATTTTAGTAATATACGTTACCTCTTCACCAGGTCGTCGTCATCATCATCATCATCATCATCGTTATCATCACCATCATCGTCCTTAAGGATGTCCACTGCCTCCCTGTGAATGATGATGGTTTAAGTGTCTGGAGTAGAAATGCCCAGTATTTCAGATATTTCTATACCTCGTACATATAAAGAATTCTGTGTTTATTGTAAACGCAGAAAATATTTACTAATGAAGGATGAAGAGAATGTGAACCCTTCTAATATCAATACGACTGAACCTAAATTAGTATCCCAATCTCTAAAATTGCATATAAATAGGTTCAGCTGCTAAAAAGCCAACCAATACCCCTTTCACAGGAGGAAAAGAGAGAAATGTATGTTCACATCTTCCAGAGATGGATATGATGACACGAGTGTTGTCGAACTTGGCTATTTTATTCTAGGAAACGCAGCTGACTTTATTCCGACATAGAAAATCTTTACCTGTAAAAAAATAAGTAATAATGAATTAAGAAGTTTAAGCGTGATAAATATAATAAGAAACATACTTTATCTTATCAGTACGGGAATTGTCTCTTGAACTGGTTATAAATTTTGGAGTATTGTCAAGAACAACCTGGAAATGCGTCATCTTCCTTAAAAGATGAAAGGGGTTTTCCCCTAACCTCTCCCACACGAGAGATCATTCAGGGCAACAAAAGCCCACTGGCAGTAGCGAGAAAAGTTTCATCATACCGAAGGGCTTTACAGACTGTTTCTAACGCTTTCACCGTCAGAGATGTACCTTAAGCTGAAGAGAAAAGTCCGTGGACGAAATATTACATTTATAATGATACTTCTAGTGAAGTAGTTACTTGTTTCAGTACGGTTCCGTCTCACCTCGTGAACCGCTGGCTTGTGCCGAGGTCACCGGAGTTCACGTTAAGCTGCCCTACGTTTGCAGCCTCAGGCACCCCGCTCCTGATCCACAAGGCGGTACTGGCCCCAAGGACGGCCAAAAACACGGACAAGACGAGAATCGCCCTGGCAATGGAGTGTGTATATATATATATATATATATATATATATATATATATATATATATATATATATATATATATATATATAAATATCTTTACAATGAAAATTCGTATATGTTAATGTACTTTGTTTCATTGTTTTACTGTGTCAATTATAGTTATTTTGTCCTGCATTTGTCATTTAATGTGCACTTCTCACATTCTGCAAAAAATAAGTAGCCTACGTTTTTTGTCACAGATATTTGCGTGAATGCACTTGGGATTGATTGAAACTGAGTTAGTGTTCAATAACCACACAATTTCAAAGAAAGTACAGACATTAAAATATGAATAGTTCCATTCTGACAAATATCATGAAACAAACACCACATACCGGTATAAAAATTCTGTTCAACTACTTTCGGAGTGTGGGTCTCACCTCATTGCAAGGAAGTGGAGTGAGCTGAGTTTTTGTGTATAGTGGCGAGGGAGGCTGGGGATGACTACTTATACCTTGGATCACAGTTCACCCCACCCTTAACTCCCCTCTCCATCCTCACCCCTCATTCCACCCCCTCCAACCCCCTACCCGTTACCCCACCCATACACCTCACTCCCACTATATATCCACCCCTCAGTCAATCATCCCACCCCGTTCCTGTCCCCCTCATCCTTGCGTCATGTTCTTACTTGTGTAATAGAATTAGCATGACAGATACTTGTAACTTCTGTTGTTCACCTGGTGACGTGAGTAGCGTAATTGGATGGAGAAAGCGTACTCTTTACCTCCAATTTGGAAACTGTATTGCACACATAGACGTTGTTGTCTAAAACACACATACACTTTAATCAATTTGTGGTACATATGCGTACCATAATTTGCTGTTCCCACCCACCCTTCAGCCTTCCTCCTTCTCCTCTCCCCCATTCAACCGAGTCTATCACAGGAGATTATCAGGAAGTAAACTGTGACGGAGCAAGAAGTGCGTCGAGCACAACCTGATAAACTGTTTAACTGTTAACTCTGAAGTACCGTAGATCTATCTTGAGCTGAGTAAAAGTAGTCTGGAGGCAACAAAAATGAAATGTATATAACGCCTTAGTAAAAAGGGGTTTGGTTTAACTCCATTGCCTCTACGGGTCTTTCCAGAACTTAATAAAATCCGCCTATTTTATCACCTCACTTCACATACGGAACGGAGACGGCCTACATTGACATACAGCTCCTACCTGGGCTTCTTCAATCAGCCAAACAAGATAATACAACTCTCTCCACAACAAAAGATAAAGGCCACATAATCCTGACAACTGGTGGTCTTTGACATTGGTACTGAAGGTGTATCATCTTCACCAATATGGTCTTTTTCATTTTCATACTTGCTATCTCCAGACGTCAGAGGTAAATTTAGAAACATCCTCTCGTGTAGAAGGGGCTATTGAAGGCTGTATCAAACCACCCCTGGTCGGTAATTTGTTTCCTTGAAGATTTATTTTATTTTATTATATTTTTTTGCTGAGATTCTGTCTTTTTTTCCCCATTTTCTTAGCCAACATTTTTTTGGGGATTTATTTCACCGTTTTTTTCTTTTTCTTTTTCCTAATCGGATTATTGGGCTGAGGATTTTTAAAAGGACATCTTTCAAGATTTTTCTCTACTAAGATTTTTTTTTTTTAACAAGATTTTTCTTACTATTAGATAACTTTTCAACCGAGATTTTTTTGGCTGATTTTTCATAATAGATTTATTTCCCAAGATTTTAGCACTCGAAAATGTTTAGGCCGAAATTCTATATTTTTTTCGACTGAGATTTTTGTTTTTAAATAGAAAGTAGCATTCCATACGTCACTTTCTTGCAATATTTTTTAGTCGGCATTGTTACTGAGTGCATGTTCAGATGATAGCAGATTAACTGTCCTGGAACTTCACAAGCTCTATTCATCACTTAGGATTTCATCGTACCCCTCCTGCATGATGCTTTTTTGATCGGCTGTATACCCTTGGAATAGATGTAGAGGCTGTTAAATATCCACTTAAATGCAGTTCTAGGAGAGAGGGTTGCGTTTTAGATGTTTTATTTACGCATTACCTATCCAATGTCATATGAAGTTAATTTGTATACACTCACTTAGAATAGATAAAGGTGTTGATAAATATCCATTTTAATGCAATGCTTTTATTATACAGGGAGAGAGATTGGTACATTATTATCTCCAAGACTAGATGTGGAAAATCCAAATACTTAAACTGATTCTGTAGACCAGGGACTGATCAGTATCCACCGATAATATAGTACAGTTTATTTTACAAGGAGAGAGGTTGGTGCAGTGTCCTCTCCATGTTTGTGGTTGTATTATATGGCCAATCCAGAAAGATGGTATTTATGTGGCAAGTTAAAACAATTACACGAGCATTTTTTCTACTATTACTGGGGTGTATAACAAATCCAAGCACACAATAATACTGATCATTAAGGGCCAGCAAATAGCCCCAGGAAAGTTTTTACACACATAAGCACTCACAGTATAATGAGTAAGATTTGGGTCTTTTTGAAAGGTGATGTGACTTAGCATTGTTCCGTCTCACCCCACACAGATGTTTTAATCCTCTCGCCTTCTTTGGACCCAGTATGTCGTTTTACTCAGGCTTCCACAAGACGGTTTCTTCAGCTATTAGGAAATTTAACAGTCAGAGGGTTGAAAGATACCGTTATTCATCCCTGAGCTGATTGAAATGGTCAGGATGTAGTCTGATTAAATACCCAACTGCTTCCATGACAGCAAAGTGGTTAAGTGACTAGTTTCACACCGGTGGTAGTAGTAGTAGTAGTAGTAGTAGTAGTAATGATGGTATTTTTGTTAGAGGTAAGTATGAAGCTTTGTCCTTTCCTCTTGTCTTGGGATAAGTAAGATGCATCGGTCCAAAGTGGTGAGCTTTTAGTTTTTAGAAACTTCTCATATTCACAATATGTTGTTTTAATTGTTACCCTGATCCCTGTATCACGTTCTGGTTTTTCGTTCCTTTCCCGAATGTTACTCTAAGCCAGATCTGAAAATGAAGATATGAAATAGTCAGATGTGAAAGATCCCTGTGCAAAGAATAAAGTATTTCATATGTTGTTTCGTCTCTCCAAAACTTTTTACTTGTGAGTAGTCCAGTATTAATCATCTTCGTCATCATCATCATCATCAGCAGCAGCAGCAGCATTATCACTATCATAACTCCATTTTTCATAGTTACAATTAGGATAACTTAGATGAAGATGGTGGGGCATGAAAAAGTCAAAACACGAAAAAAACTATCATCAGATGGCCTTAATGAAAATGGGCTGCAGACAATTCATTCGATATTCCATGTTTAATATATATACATCTCTCACTCTTTTTCATGCACCCATTTATTCAAGTGAGAGGATTTTATTGCTATATGTATTTGGCACACGAGTTACAATTACCGTGATTAGCCATTTAAAAGCTTATTCTTCATCTTCATCGTCATCCTCCTCATCTTCTTCTTCCTCCTCTTCTTCCTCATCAACGTCTCTGGAAGTTAAAACAAATATAATCAGTGGCCCAGTAAGAGAGAGAGAGAGAGAGAGAGAACATTTACTACCTTAGGGGATGTGCACTAAAGCAGACAAGAAAAAATGGTTGATAAAGTGGGTGCATAGAAGCAAAGTCGATTAGAGGAGAAGAGGGAGAATGGGGACGACAGGGAAGAATTTAAGTGAGAGACGGTGGTTTGGGCAGATGGGAGGGAGTGACGAGGTGTAGAGAGACTTGGAGGGCGGGAGGCAGGGGTGATGAATAGTACCGGAAAATCTGGAATGGCGAGAGGAGTAGTGATGAGTTGTGATCGAAGGACTTGGAGTGGTGATGGACTGTGATAAAGTGCTTGGGGTGGCAGGAGAGAGTGATCAGGAATTCCGACAGAGAGCCACCGTAGATGAACTCGTGTATACGACCTGTGTCAATACACAAATCAGTTCACAGATATAATTTTTGCAGAGGTGACACATTCAAAGTAGATATAACTGACACAATGTCTTATGTACTGGCCCAGATTTTCGGCTTTTTGCAGTCTATTTCATGCAGCTCAGTAACACTATAAGACCATTACTGTGGGTCTACATTCGTTCCATAATACTTCTTCATGACTAGCATCATTTTTTAGCATTAATCTGTTGCCACAACTTAACACTGAAGATGGAGAGATGAGAGTGTTAGGTCAAGGTGGCGTACAAGGAATATAATATATATATAATTGTTTTTAGAGTTTACGAAACAGTAGACTTACTGTTTCTAGTGTTGGTCTCATATGTAAGACTATAGAAAACAAAAGCCTAACCAGACCTCATATACCAACCTCTTCACGATGTCAGCCTCGTCATCTTCCTCCTCATCCTCATCGTCCTCATCATCCTCATCTTCATCCAACTCAGCGTCTCTGGAGAGGGGCAGCTCAAGTTCAAGGAAACAAGTTTGGGTTTTCGTTGACTTTTATACTGTATATACTGTAGTAGTGAATGATAAACTCCGGTTCCTTTAAACGTGCATATAATTGCCTATAATTACAAGGTGTTACATTTTGTATCAGCTGGACTTACGGAGATAAAAGTAACACATTGCATTCTGAAAGGATTTAATAACCAGCCAAAGAGCAAAATTTAGGTTAGGTTAGGTTAGGATGAGTTAGGTTAGGTTCTGAATTTTGCCTTTAATGCTGTGCCAGTCTTTAGTCTTAAATCCAAACCCATGTAATGCTTATTACCGGTAAGATATTTTATTTGACTTAGAAGGGACTTTTCTAGACAGACTGAGAGATGTACCGTACCATGTGTAAATTTTCTTTGACATACCTAAGGGGTAAAGCTTAAACTTTAGTCGTTTACAGTACCTCTTCTCAATGTCATGGAGTTCGTCGTCATCGTCGTCGTCTTCATCGTCCTCCTCCTCTTCCTCCACCTTCACAGTCTCCACTGCCTCCCTGAGTCACATACAAAAGCGTTTTAGAATCCCCTGTTAAACTATCACTCCAATTGTTTCTTATCTTATTATCGCTGTTTCCGAACCACTTTATTCTGTGTACTGGAAGTGTCAGATAGTTCATGACCCGCCTCAGCACCAGAGATCATTGCTGAGGTGAATAAAATCGTCTAGAGGCAGCAAGAGTACAAATGAAACGACTCCTACACCCTCAAAGTGTAAAAGGTAGTACAATCAATCCTGTAGTTATTTAATACTCTTTATGGTACTGTAAATATTTTTTCGACTTACGTGCATTACCCTTCATAAATCAGTAAGCGTCTCCTGTCTTTGAAATTCGATGTTTATGGTACAGTAGCCAGGTAAGTCTAAACATATGGAGGAGCTTTGAGTAGTACTGCTTATACCCTAATGGACTAGATTTCTGTCATTTTGCAGCTTATGTCACAGTGTTTTGTGGCAGGAGACAATATTACAGCCTTCCAGTCTTTCCATAGCCAATCTGCTTGACTAGTATCGTGTTCTATTGTTAATATATTGTTACAACTTATCATTCAAATATAGCTGGATGGCAATTTTAGGCCAGTTAGGAGTAAAAGGGGTATAGCAGAGTTCCGTGCGTACCCTCGACTTTGTTCAAACTTATCGTGATATTGTGTGTTACATTGACTTTAAGCCATACATTAGCTATAAGTAATGGGAATTGTTCCGAGTGAATACTGTTGACTGTTCAGACTCTAAAAGTTCATATAGGAATTTTGAGTGACAGTTACGAATCTGTGTGCATATATTCGATTTTCTTTAACTTTGTTGTAGTATAGGATAATTTGGTTATATTTACTTCAACGGAAGAGAGAGAGAGAGAGAGAGAGAGAGAGAGAGAGAGAGACTCCTTCACCTCTTAACTTCGTGATGAGCGTCAGCCACGGGCTGGGCCGGGGCCTCCACCTTCTTCGCCGTCTCGCTGTTGAAGAACCACAGGGCGTTGGTGGCGCCAAAGGCGGCTAGGAGCACGAACACGGCTAGAGTGGTCCTGGCAAGAGAAGAAGACGAAAATTTAAATGTATGCGTCTCGACTGCACGTGGTTCATCATGGCTAACAATTTTTGCTGGTGCTGGAGAGGGATGACTTCACGCGGTGGCATCAGTCTGAGCGGGCGGTGGAGCTATGTAGTTGTACATACGTCCCTCATTCCCCTTGTTGTTCCCACGACAAAAGGATGATGGACTGCAGAAGAACGTCAACTTTTGCCTGCAGTCGACTGGATTCAGGTTCAGATGACCCTGGGGATGCCACTACTATTAATACTACGATATATATTTTTTCGCTTTTTGTTAAGTATCATACTTCAACTAGAACAGATACAGCGGCAGTTTACGTTACATTCATGTTCCCATGTGCACTACTGCGTGAACAGGGACAAAGGGTAAGGTCTTATGAGGATACCTGGTGAACTTTGTTATACTTTTCTGCGATATTTACGCAACCGGAATCTGAGTAGCATGTTAAATTGTGTAGCTTTTTCTTTAGCCTCTTTCAGTACTATGCCGTCTTTAATATTTTATTCTTCCTATAAGGAGATGATCTTATACACCTTAGGATAGAGTTTTCAACTTCATGTGGTTATATATAGCCTTCATTAACTCCTTCACTGCCAGTCGTTTCCCCTAATAGGAATAACATCATCGATTGGTAACAGTATAGAAAGGTATAAAGAAATATACCTGCCCTGTCTGATGGCACTGAAGATGTATTTTGCTCATTACTTCCAAGTATTTTCTTATTTGTTATTTGGATCTGTTGAATAACGACATACTTTGCATGAGTAATCAAGATCTCGCCAGCACTGGAGACTATTTTAGCTGTTTACTTTGAATGTTAGAGCTGGAGAGGGGCGGCTTCATGTGGTGGCGTCGTTATTACCAGGCGGTGGAGCTGCCCGGTTAGCGAATACAAAATTCTCTCAGTGACCCTTCCCACCCTTCCAATAGGATAATGGAAGGTTGCAGGAAAGGAGCAACTTCAGTTTACAGTCCACGTGGTTCACACTCAATAAACCAGCTATAACTGTTTGACTCCACGCCATTTACATGGAACCACTTCACAGGGACGGTGGTAACCATCCATTCCCTTTATGGCTGTATGTGTTTATGTACAATAAGTTAACATAGACGAAATGTTACCTCTTAAATTAATATGAAAATTTAATTGTCGGGCAGGTGTACTAGTCACAACTGCGTCTTTTTTTTTTTTAATGTCTCATGCCATCGGCTGTGAAGACTATAATCGATTTACTACAGTGTGGGCGAGATAATCCCCAGAGTTAAAGCCACTGAACCTTCCATTATGTGGACTCACCTCATGCTGTTGGTGTTGGAGTATGAGTGCGAGCTCGAGTACCTGCTGGTGACTGGTGACAAAGGGAGGCTGGCACTGCTACTTATTCCTGTCCCTCCCCCACCACCGTCGACCATTGTTGGTGACGTGTCGGAATTTGCGTGACACACATTCTCACAATCTGACCTCGAACTTCTGACATTCGTGCTTAAGTTTTGTTGATCTTTCGTCTTTTGGCTACCTTAATATGGGGATTTGTGTACAATAAAAGACAATTATCAAAATATTACTAAAGCTGAACAGTTGAAACAGAACAAAAGGTACGGTGACATCACTGTTCTGCGCAAACAGGTGTCCTCCATACACACACACACGCATCCCCCCCCCACACACTCGTTCTCTCTCCCTCTCTACCCATCTCTCTCTCTCTCTCTCTCTCTCTCTCTCTCTCTCTCTCTCTCTCTCTCTCTCTCCCCCTCTAGGTCACAATACATCATAATCAGAAATTAATATCTCTGGTTACATATTCAGCGATATGATTAGAAATGTGGCTCTTATTATGCAGGTTGAGTTTTAACTATTGTTCGAAAATGTCAAGGAAAAAATACATGATAAGAGAGAACAATGACCATGTGCCACGTATTAGTATGTGTGGTGGCGAGGGTGGGGGTGAGGAGGAGGTGAGGGGGAGAGCGAGAGGGGGAAAGGTAAGGGGGGAAACGGAGAGGGAAATGAGAAGAGGTGAAAGGGGAAATGCGAGAGAAGGGGGGGGGGAAGAAGAGGGAGAATGAGGTGGAGGGGAAAGAAGGAGGTGGGGGGGGGGAGGAGTGCGAAAGAGAGGGATACGTGAGATGAGATGAAGGAGAACAATGAAAGAAAGTGAGAAAGGCGAAAGGAAAAGGGAAAGGGGAAAATTAAGGGGATGGGGAAACGAAAGGAAAATGGAAAATTAGAAACGGATAGATTAGAGGAAACAGGGGAATGGAGGAGGGGAGGAGGAAAGGGGGAGAGATGGGGTAGGAGAGGTGCAACAATCACAGAACAGTAGCAGAGAACAATATCCTCTCCTGCATCCGGCTTGTATTATGTGTTTTTCCGGAATAATGCCAGAGAGAGAGAGAGAGAGAGAGAGTAGGAAAAATATGCGAATGTACTGTACACTTAAATTTTTCTATCGTCTTTCTGCACATACCCGCATACTGATACACACCATTTTGCAATACAACAGCCGGCAAAAAAGACGTTAATCATATTCCGACAGTATTCAGCCTCTGTAGCCCAAGAATGTTAAGTAAATATAATTCTCTCTTCTACCAGGCTATATTATTGTTTTTAAGGCCTCCCGTACTAAGAAGGCAAATGGCGCTACCTAAATCTATCTTGACTTATTAAAATCGTTAGGAGACAGTATGATTAAAAATGGAAATGAGGTCAACGTACTGAATGGGTTAACAAAGACATATACAAAACAGTAAATGTAACTGGCTTGAATGAGTGGATGGGTGTGGTCTATTTTACTGAGCACTCAGTTGACTAACTTCCATATCCTGCCGACTCTGCTTATGATGGCTGAAAATAGGGATATTGTTTGTATGATGGTGATGATGATGATGATGATGATGATGATGATGAAGATGTTGATGATGATGATGATGATGATGATGGTGATGCACTCCGTTGATGAGCTTTACTGTTTTTAGTCTTTCCATGATTTTGTGTCTGGATCATGCCCACTTCATTTATTTTACACACACACACACACACACACACACACACACACACACACACACACACTGTACAGATAGATAAATAGATAGACAGAGATACTGATTTATTTATATGCCAGTACAAAGTAGCATTAATGACACGAGTGTTGGTAGTAGTAACAAGGAATTATGATTATTCTTTTACACCACGCGACGCGGAGAAATGGAAAGATACAAAGCAGAGGTGCTGAGTAGAAAGGTAGATGCCACGATAGGTTCACTGGCCACACCACACACCTCCACGTCACCCAAAGGAAGGTGGAACGGAAGTAGGCTGGACAGGTGACGAGTAAAACAATCGGTGTACAGGACAGGAGGTGTGTAAAAAAAAAATTAAGGAGGAAAGGAGGGAAATATAAGCAGAGAGGCAAAGGACGAGAGGAAAATAGGAAAACTCACGTTGACAAGGGACGAAAAGGACAAATAGGTGCCAATGGTGCTTAGGAAAAATTATGGGTAGAACAAAAGGTGTGTTGTCCAGGAAATGGGTTGGGGAAAAAAGTGTGAGGACAAGAAGTGCGTTGTACAAAGAGTGCGTTGACCCCTTGACATCCTTCCACGTCAGCCCCTGTTTGATGGCATGGAAGTAAGTACGAGGCAAGTGTACAAATGTTTCAGGTGAGGCCTTGCAATACTGAGATCATGAAGTCAGACGCGAAATCACTTGCCCACTCTCTCTCTCTCTCTCTCTCTCATCAGCAATTAATCTCTCCTCCATGATTTAATTTACTCACATTAATTTGAACATAACTACCTGGAGAAGTCAGAGTCTCTATTTCTTCTAAACATAGCCGATAACTTTGCCTTGATGGATTGCTTTAGTTCGGCTATCGACACTCTCAACCCACTATCTTCCTATTTAATTCATCATGAATTACAAAAAGTGTCTTCATACTGAGTGGTGTAATTCCTCCAGCTTAAGGACATCACTATGGCTTTATTCCTGGGCTCGTCGCTTGAGGAGGCTCCCTAGCACCTCTCCCTTAGCGATTTGTTTTTAGACATTGCTGGTTAATATTCTTTAGTACGTTAAATATACAGAGTACGGCGACATTAGAAGGATTTATGTAACACGGAAGAGGAGAGTAATGTGTAATAAACCAATGACCGACAATAATACGGGGCTTTTTAACTCCTGACCTTTTTATCCAGTTTAAGATACATTTGTTGGACCTGAGGGGCTAAAAATCCCTTCAACACGAGGGGCTTCAGTGAAAATGATAAAACTAACTGAGGGTACCAGAAAAAAAATAAGAAGCGCCCTGATACTTAAGTGTTCATTATTTTTTAGTATTTCCGATCCTTTCAGTACCCCAAAGGTCAAAATTAGGTCGTAGGTTAGGCGAGAGGGTCAACTTCTGAGTGGCACTGGGGAGTTCGTAGCCCGTCACCATTGGCGGTTTATTTTGCATATTACGCCTCAGTATCCCCGTGTATGTTATTTATGAAAACTACGTCGATACTTAAACAATAGAACTTACAAGGCAAAGTCAATGTTAAATACGTAAGATATATCGCAAAGGAGATGCTATGAAGTCCCCCATTAGAGAACGAAGCTAGGTAACGTTAACGTTATGAAACACTTTCGTCCTAAACGCTGGTTATGTAAACGTTTCCCTGCTCTCAACGCACTTCGATATTATTATTATTCAGATGAGCCGTCTCATGGTCAGGATAAGTCTTGGTTTTCTATTCCAGCTAACGCAAGACGATTTTATCCAGAAGAGTTGTTGTAGGAATCTGATCGTGTTAGTCCTGTCACCATTAGCTCCCTCATGATCGGTACAACTCTAGTATTCTATTCCAGCTAACCTCAGACGATTTTTATTCAGCTGAGTGAGGCATTGAAAGCTGGTGTTAACATTAGGTGATTAATCTCTTTGCCTCGATGACGCATTTTTCATTTTGCTCAGGCTGCCACCGGACGATTTTATTCAACGTGTGAGAGCGCCTTACTTATGGAGGGGTTTATGAGGCGTATGTATCTAGCCCCTCAGTCTGCATAGTCTCTCCTAACCTCAATAGAGTCATTTGGAGGTAGCTGGAATGAACCTAAAAAAAAAAAATAAGCCACTGGATCGAAAGGGTTAAGACATGAGGGAAATCGTAGGAGTTATACAATTAAAAACTATCATGGTCAACCCTTCCATAGCTCTCGACCTACTTATTTATTGCTTCTAGCTAATAACACACGATTTTGTTCAACTGACAAAAATGTTAGCAGCCAGAGGGTGGAGAACTGCCTAATGTAACCAATTTTTTACTCTGAGTGCTATTAAAAAAAACGAATAATGGCAAAAGAGAGCTGCCGGTGCTGTCAGAGGATATGGGAAGGCTGAGGACAGAACATGGCTTACAGAGAATTACAAAACAAGGAAGGAAGAGGGAATTGCAAGACTAGCGTAGGTAAGGAATCCTGACAGAGGAAGTAACGAGCAATATAGCAGTGTTAAAGGGGCACCACACAGGCTAGGGCTAATATAATACTATTGATGGGAGACGTAACGAAGGATATAAAACAGCAAAAAGAAATAAAAAGATATTCTAGCACTGACACAAAAAGTATTAAGAGAAAATATGTCAGGGCCAAAATAATACTATCAGTGGATGATGTAACAAAGGCCATGAACTGGATAACAAAGGACAGGAGTGAAGGACATGAAGGGAATAAATAGGGCAAATAATCATAATGGAGTGGGCACAGTAGGTCAAACAAAATACAAACAAAAGACTAGGTATGGCTAAAAGAGTAAAAGAAACAGCTAAAAAATGTACAGAGAAATTATGACAAAGGAGACCAGGAAACAATATACCAGTGTGAGAGAGAGGGAGAGGGAGGGTGGGGGAGAGCAGGCGTATGTGTGTGTGTGAGAGAGAGAGAGAGAGAGAGAGAGAGAGGAAGGGTGGGTGGTATGTATGAAAACCATCCTACACATAATAGAAGTACAATAAAGTTAATATGATGTCTACAAGGGATTCAAAATAGCTTACACTGGCCTTGAAAAACCTAAGCGAAAGATAGCGAAAAATTATGACAAAAGATTATAGAAAACAATATACCGGGAAGAAAAAGAGCGAGCGGGGACATGAGTGTGGTGGAGGACAGGTGTGTGTGTCTGTGAGAGAGAGAACACCTGCCATTTCCAAACACCTGTGCTGAGGTGTGGGGGGGGTGACGTGGTGGTTGGTAGGTAGACAGGTAGCGAAGTGGAGGTGGTGAGTTGGAGGTATGGGGGACGTGGCATGGGTCTCTCTCTCTCTCTCTCTCTCTCTCTCTCTCTCTCTCTCTCTCTCTCTCTCTCTCTCTCTCTCTCCATATTCTAACGATTTCTACTTGTAAATATATGCCTATTTGATCAGCAAAACTGTTTATTATGGGTGCACCTTAAATACACCATGATCACTTTACAGCCTTAGTTGAATGCCATATACAGTAAAAAAATGAATTTTGTAAGTGATATGCAGTAAACACATTTTTAAAAGGACAGTAAAGTTGTACATTAATCTTTATTCTTTATTAATAACACAATGTACTTAACCTTAGTAATATATATCAAATCACAAATCAGTAATCAATATTGCTTTTTCAAACTAACCGATTCTCACGGTATTTGTTTCTAGACATGTAAATATTTAACAGGAAACATCAGTATTGGGAATAAGTATCAGAGATTTGTCAGTGTCTCCATAATAAAACACTTTTCCATTAAAATATGTAATGCATAACTGGAAGGATTTTTGCAATGAAGAGGCGACAGAATGAAAAGAAGAAGCAAAAAATATCAAAGCAGACACAGTAATAAACAATCTGACATAATAGAGATAATGAAGAGTAATTTAACTGTTTTGCATTTCGTTTTATAGTCTCGTAAATTCTTCAATGAGATGTTTATATCCACATATGCAAATTTCTTTAATGGGTGCAATTCATCCACTGTTAGTTTTCTTTGTGCCAGAGCTGTGATGCATGAAACATACAGCATTCTTAACATCAATGCCTTATTAAAATTATTTCTAAGTAGCTATTAAATTTAACTTCTGTTTCACCGATAAGTAAAGTATCGTTAAAATGAGCAGCCAAGAGTTCTTTGTGGTTAGTATTGGACATATGAAGTCTTCTGCTTTTCCCAGACATCTATAAAACAGAAATATACAGTATGACTAACCTTTTTTTTCCTAAGCGGGAGTGATAAACGCAACTGATTCGCTTATGGTCGTTTTATTAATATATGTAGACTTTTCTTTTCAGATTAAGAAAGTCTGTATTTGTTTTTAAATATGTGTACATGTTTTTCTTCTTCATCTTGTCAATATATACATTTGGGGAGAGGGGGAGGGGGAACGCGGGAGGCGTGCGAGTGAGTAGTATATGAATATTAAAAAAAAAAAAAATCATGAGATGTTATTCACACAATATATTACCTGAAGATGCTTGACTGAATTCTAAGACATCTTTGTAACTTCCTTCGCGAATGATACTTGTCTCGTTTAGCCAGATACATGTATAAGAGTAGTGCGTGTGCAGTCGTAGAGAACAGTGGGATTACATAAAGGTATGATTATGAGGTTAAAATAATTACTATAAGAAGTTTACAGAATGTCGCAGTTGTATGTACATTTGTGTGAAGCTTTTTCATTAAAATCACGCAATATGAGGATGATTTACTTGAGGATTTATCTGGTTTAGTGTCTATACGGAGAAAGAAAAGTTAGTTATTACATTACTTGCAATGTAAGGCTTACAGGACGATGCAGTAAAGCAGCCCTAATCTGTATGGTATAAAACTTTAAAAATTGCATAGCAAAGAAGTCCTATTTCAGTATTTGGGTTAATGTTTATTCGATTTATTTGCATGTACATTCGGTAAAAAATATGTCTATATCTGTACCTTGGATCTGATCAGTCCTAATGAATTCTGATGTGAGTGGTTCCGCAGAGCTGATTTTTCTGACTGCAGCATTAATTAGAAGGACAAAGTAAGGAATAGCCAAGATGATCTGTGGCATCTCGTCTTTCATCGGGCGCTGCGTAATTTCAGGAAATGAATCCAAGAACTGCAAGGATCTACGAACACGAAAAATTTTTAGTGCTTAAGCAGAGACTACTGATTCGCACCATTGGCAATGGTATACAAATCTATGGAAAAAAAAGTAACTCAGCCGCTAATTCATTATTTTACCTTCTTTGCTTTGAGACTCTCTCTCTCTCTCTCTCTCTCTCTCTCTCTCTCTCTCTCTCTCTCTCTCTCTCTCTCTCTCTCTCTCTCTCTCTCTCGAGCTGGTACTGGTTGCCTATGTATCTGATGATTTGCTTATAATGATTTGTTACGGTGAATCTGTATATTTTGTTTCCCTGTTCCCTGCGGTGGTTTTCTCTATATCTGATACTTTAGTTGATTAACCATTTTTAGGATTTATTGTAGTTTAAATAAATTCGTTTATCTAGTGTCTTTTTTTTTTTCAACATAGATATCCTATAATTTCTTGCAACCTGTATCATGTGTCTCGAAATGAACAGATCATGAATTTTGTTTTTCTTTGTTTGGCTATTCTTTTGAATGGGATTCTCTTGCAGTCTCTCAGTCTTTCCTTCTTTCTGCATAAAAACTACTTATTCCTACTTCCTTGTCACGTATATGTATGTGTGTGTGTGTGTGTGTGTGTGTGTGTGTGTGTGTGTGTGTGTGTGTGTGTGTGTGTGTGTGGAACTCTACTTGATTACCTCGATCATTATTTTTTCACTTCCTTGTATCCTTATGTCATTTTATTTTACTTCGTTCTTCTCTGCCTAACTCTTCCACATTAATCAACCCCCATTGGACTCCACACAGCCACCATGATCCACTCGTCCTCTTCCTGGATGACCGAGTCCACCATTCCACCCATCCTCTGACTTGACATCTCCACCGCCAGCATTCCACCATCGTTCCCGGGGCGGTCTTGTGTCCCTATCTCACGTTTCACGATCCTGGGGAGAGAGAGAGAGAGAGAGAGAGAGAGAGATTATATTACGATGAAGCGTTAGGCCTGTAAATTCTGAATAACTCCAGGCCATACCTACATATTTGGATAAAACTGTATCATTCAGTAATCAGGTTCTAAATGAGTCCACTCCATATTCTGTCATTGAAGACCATGATAATACATTGTAATAGCAAGGTTCTGATTGGGTTCAACTCCCTACCTGTCTTTCTTCACTGTTATATCAGGGTTTAGACCGAATTCCACACCTCTCTTTTAGGTATCATGGTAAAGCTTTGTTATTGGATGGTCTTAAAGTAACTCATCTCCAAGTGAGCTTTCTGCAGTCATCATGAGGTCTTGTTATAGTTAGGCTCTAAGTTGGTTCAGCTCTATGCCTGCTTTTCTATGGCCAGAGTAAATAAGAAAAAAATCTAATAAGTTCTAATATTAGTGAACTTTATACCAGTTTCTTGAGAGCCATAGTAAAGCATTTTCATACCCAGGATCTAAAAGAACTCTGCTCCTTCCTTACCTGGTCTTCTTGGCGCCTGATTCTCCGCTGTCCTGGGAACTTTGGCCACTATCCTTGCTACCCTCTGAGCCCTTCTCTTCACTGCTGGCTTCTTCGCCCTCCCCACCCTCTTTTCCTTCTCCACTTTCCTTGCTCTCTTCGCTTCCCTCGTTCTCTTCACTTTCCTCGCTCTCTTCACTTTCCTCGCTCTCTTCACTTTCCTCGCTCTCCACACTTTCCTCGCTCTGTGCACTTTCCTCGCTCTCCACACTTTCCTCGCTCTCCACACTTTCCTCGCTCTCCACACTTTCCTCGCTCTCCACACTTTCCTCGCTCTCTTCACTTTCCTCACTCTCTTCACTTTCCTCGTTCTCTTCACTTTCCTCGCTCTCTTCACTTTCCTCACTCTCTTCACTTTCCTCATTCTCTTCACTTTCTTCGCTCTCTTCACTTTCCTCGCTCTCTTCACTTTCCTCGCTTTCTTCACTTTCCTCGCTCTCTTCGCTTTCCTCGCTTTCTTCACTTTCCTTGCTCTCTTCACTTTCTTCGCTCTCTTCACTTTTCTCGCTCTCTTCACTTTCGTCGCTCTCTGCACCTTCCTTGCTCTCTTCCTTTTCCTTGCTCTCTTCACTTTTCTCGCTCTCTTCACTTTCGTCGCTCTCTGCACCTTCCTTGCTCTCTTCCTTTTCCTTGCTCTCTTCACTTTCCTTGCTCTCTTCACTTTCCTTGCTCTCTTCATTTTCCTTGCTCTCTTCACTTTCCTTGCTCTCTTCACTTTCCTTGCTCTTTTCATTTTCATCACTCTCTTCACTTCCTTTGCTTTCTTCACTTTCCTTGCTCTCTACGCTTTCCTCGGATTCCTTTTTTCCTTCACTTTCCTTGCTCTTTTCGCTTTCTTCGCTCTCATCATTTTCTTCACTTTCCTCGTTCTTGTCACCTTCGTTGCTTTCCCTGCTCTCTTCGCTTTCCTTACTTTCTTTACTTTCTTCGCTCTCCTCACTCTCTTTGCTCTCTTCGCTCTCTTTGTTTCCTTCCTCGTTTTTCCATTTGCTTTCTTTGCCTTTACCGTCTCCATATTTGGGTTCCTTATAATCATCCTTTTCTTTACTTCCTTTGTATTTCTCCCAACTTCCCTCTCCTCCGCCACTCTTCCACTGGTACTTCTTGTAGCCGATCTCCTTCTTGGGCTTCTCACTTCCTCCTTTCTTGTATTTCTTGCTCTTCTCCTTGTATTTCGTGTACTTGTCGCTGGAGTCTTCTTTACCCCTTGCAGCTTCCTTCTGTTCTGCCTTTTGTGAGCCTTCGTTTTCCCCTTTCTCGGATTGGCCCTTTCTTTTTTCGATTTTATTCTCCGTTGGCTTTGAATTATCGTCCTGTTTCATCTGTCCATCTTTCCTCGCTCCGCTTTGGCCCCGACTTCCGGAATTCTGTTGACTTCCCTCATTCCTCTGTTGTTTTCCATTTCGTCTTCTTCCACTGTTGCCCTGGTTTCTTCCTTGTCCTCCCCCTCTACCTCCTTCTGCCTTGTTTTGCTCTTTTCCTTCTCCCTGCTGCTTATTTCCTTGTCCTTCTCTCCCCTCCTTATTGCCCTGTCCTTCCTTCCCGTTTCCATCACCTTGTCCTTTTCCCTGTTCATTGCCTTGTCCTCCTCCTTGTTCTTTATCTTGTTCTTTCCCTCCTTGATTGCCAGTTTCTTTATTCTGGCCTGTTCCCTGTCCTCCCTCTTGTTCCCCTGATTCTTGTGCTTCCTCTGCCTGTATTTTCTGCTCTGTCTTTCCTCCGAAGTCTTCTGATTCTCTCCCGTCATCTACTTCCTCACCGCGTTCCTCTTCATCGTCTTGTTCACCCTCCTTTTCCTCTGGCTTGTGTTCTTTTTGTTCACTGTCCTTCGATTCTACAGTCTCCTCTTGCCCTTTTTTTTGGCCATCCGCCCCACTCTCATATTTCACGTCCACCGCTTCGTCATAATTTACCTCCTCCGTTTCATTCTGGGCCGAGCCAAGTGGCTCCCCGCCGTACTCTTCCACGGTATCCATCTCCACGTAGTCAAAAATCCCCCTTGCCACTCTCCCCGCCGCTCCTGCCCCCCAGTACCCCGCAGATGGCCACGGGTAAGACTTTGAGGCCCAGGGGTTGGCGCTCCCTGCGTATGCAGCTTTCCAGGGGTTCCCGCCGCTTTGAGCTGGAGATGCCCACAGTCCCTGGCAGTGTTAAGGTTAAATTTTTGTTTATTCTGTTGAGTGATGTGTGCTAAAAATATTTATATTTATTATACTGACATTAAAGAAACATCATCAGAAAAATAACATTCAGCAAATGGTAAAAAGGTATGAACAAAAACAAAAAAAAATGCCCGTGTCTACCAATACTATCATACTCCTGAAGTGATGATTATATTGAAAAGATATATGATACAGACAAAATAACCATGAGTCCCGACGTATGCAGATTCACAAGGCTGTCCGAGGTGAGGGGAGTCAAGGTGGCCTGTGTAGATCTTTCCATATTCTCCCTTCCCCTGCCTATATTTGTCATTCTCTACCCCTTCTCTTCCTTTCCCCTACCACTGTTTTACCCTTCTCTACATAAATTCCACCTGTGTTCACATTCTCTTTCCAGTACTTGTGTACCTTCTTCCAACTCTCCTCTACCACTTTCTTCCATTGCCTTATCTTTCTTTACCTTCCTCGACCTCTCAGCCACCATTTTCTTCTTTACCTTCCTCTGCCTTCCTCTATCTTTCCTCCACCACCATCATGTTTGCCTCTCTCTACCTACCTCTACCTCACCCCTAACACTTTCTGCCTTCCACTACGTATAAACTACCTCTCACCTATCCTTTTTTCCTCCTCACCTGCTGCTCCTGTGCCACCAGTGACCTGCGGCTGTCCGAGGTGAGGGGGTCGAGGGGGTCAGTGTAGCTCTCCCCGCTGCTCCATGACCCACCAGGCACCCACGCCCCCCATGCCGTCGCCACCACAACGGCACTAACCACCAACCTGACCCCCCAGTAGAGCTCCGTTAGATTTACACTATATTTGTATTTGTACAACAGTGAGCTACAGTTCTCCGACACTTCTCTGCCGGGGTGTGACAATGGAAGGCGTTACGTGAACTGCTTTTGTTTGAAAACAATATGAAGCACACAAGAAAAGAGTGTGGGATGAGAAGATATTGGAAAACTGGAAACAATGTTGGTAGACGATTCCCAGCCCACTTTTGCTCATGAATGTATAGTATATTCACCCCAGTACTGATGGTGGAAAGAGATGCTTTCATGTGGTAACACTAATATAACCAGGAGGCTCCTTTGCTCAAATATATAACCGTACCTGAGCTCCCTCCCTTTATCCTCTGAAAGGAGGATGGTAGAGTACTGGAGAAGGGTAACCTCAGCCTTCAGTCCTGGGCTTACGTTTCAGATGAAGTCAGGACCCCTACCACAACAACAGCATCTTAATATTAGGTCCATTGAACTTGCGCTAGAGTTGTATTTGTATGCTAGCGGTATAGGTAATAGAGAGATATGCATTCATGTGGTAATACTAGTATAATCAGACCACACCATTGCCTGGTTATACAAACTTCCTCCAGCTTCCTCCTTATCCCCCGAAACCAGAATGGTGGACTGCAGGAGGAGACAGCTTTAGTCTTTAGTACACCGAGTTCACGTTCGGAGATGCCCAGGGTTACTACCACTACTACAACTTTTACTACTTCTATTACTACTACTACTACTACTACTGGTAGCCTCGACAGCAACGCCATGTGAACTGCATTTTGCTTTCCTATGAATACTGTGAAAAGCAGTTTGCTGTACCGCGTTTGGCCAAGATGCTTTTCGAAGACGAGAATAATGCAATGAATCGTACCATGAGTTTCATTACAACTTCATCAGATGATTTTGTTCAGTTTATGATGGACTTCTACTGTAGTTGTGACGGGGTCAATGATGGTTGCATCTAACCCCTCCCCTAGCTAGAAATGTCTCTCCTAAACTGAAGATGAAATGGAAAACCGCCCTCATATTGAAGGGTTTCATCTTAAAATGGATAGAATGGTCTCGTGGTTGCAAAAATAGAGCGAGCAAGCCGTCTTTGTGATAATGTTATTGTTATTTCACATTAACCTGGCCCAGACTTTCCCTTTTTTGCGACTTTATATCACTTAATCTGCTGACAGAAAGACACTACTACGGCGCTACTTCCTTGCCAAAGCACTTCCTCGTGACTAGCATCATAGCCAAGTGATAATCTACTGCTACAACTCAGCGTCCTAGATGGAATGGAGAGATGGCAATTTTAGGCCAAGCTGAAATCAAAGGAGTATAGTACCAACCTTGGCACCATGGCGTAGGAGCAGTGACGCCTGCCCTCCTACCCTCCCTGCCGCAGTGCCAGCCTGTGGTCGAGTGTCACCTCAAGTCCCTCTCCACCTCTCGTGTCTTCTAGCTACTCCTCCATCACCCCTCTCTCCTCCTTCACCTCTATCCTCCCTCCCTCCTCCTCCGGCCTCTGTACTACCTCCCTCTCTCCCTCCACCCTTCATACCTTCCTCTCTCCCCCCTCCTTCTCTTCCTCCCTCCCTTTCTCCCTCCACCCTTCATCCTTTCCTATCTCCCTCTCTCCTTCCACCTCCTCCTGCTCCATCTTCAGCTTCCCTTCCTCTGTCCTTCTATCCCTCTGCTCCTCTCGCTTCCTCTGCCTGCTCCTCCACTCTCTCTTTCCACCTTCAGCCTCAGTACTGCCCTCTCATCTTCCCCCCATACATCCTTTCCTCCCTAATCCCCTTTTCTTCTCCTTTTCCTCCTTCTATTATTTCCTCTTCTTCCCATTTATTTTTCCTCTTTCATCGTCTTCTTATGTTATCTGTTTTTACTCTCTCTTTCTCTCTCTTTTCTCTCCTCCCTCCCCTTTCTTCTCCTTCCTCCCTGTTCTTCCTTCCCCTTCTTCCCCTCATTACTACCCTCTCCCCTTAGTCCTCCATTTCCTTCCCTTCCCCTTCTTTTCTTTCCCCTCTTTCCTTCTTTCAGTTGTTCCTTCCCTTCCTCATCTTTCCCTTTCCTCCCTCTTCTTTTCTTCTTTCCCTCTCTCCCCTTTCGTCTCCTCTTCCACTCCTTCCTTCTGTTCTTCTTCCCTCATACTCTTTCTTCCCTTTTCCCTTAGCCCTCCATCACATTCTGTCCTTGTGCAACACCTCAGAAGCAACACCAGAGTATAAACATTCCTGCCAGTTTTGTTGAAACCTCTAACGTTCGCAGAATCACATTGCTTACTAACACAAGTCACAGATGACAGTGGTTCTTAGAAACACCTCTCCCAATAGTAATATTTTGTACACATTCTGGTACTGTAGACTCCTCTCAGTACGATGTCGTCCTTTTATTTGCCACTACAAAACGGTTTTATTCAGCTTAGGAGAAAGGAATATGGCTAACAATTAATTTTAGTTAAATCCCAGTGTCACACTCAGATCTCGATTATACACAAGAGTGAACAGGAACAAAGGAGGTGTTTTGTTCAAGAGTTTGACAACACTGGAGAGGGTTTCCTAACTGTTGGGGTTAAGTATGACTCATTTCTCCCTCCACTATCAGAATTCTTTCCTAAGCTTGTTATAATTGCCAGTTGTACCAAGGATAAACCACAAAACTGATGTCATTATATGGAAGGGGTTAATTCCCAGTACGATAACTTTAATTTTGTTCATGTCGCTTTCACGTGATTTTATTGTGCTATGGGAGACCTCTTGTTGTATGAAGCTAGAGTTCGATGAACCTCTTCATTACGATGACATCTATTACGTCATCAGGCTTTACACAACATGAAAGAGAGGTTTTCTGGTGACAAATCCTGAATGGGTCACCTGAGATAGGTCTAACCAATAGAAAGATTTCCTTGGACTGAATCAAATATTTTGACACAAAGTCAGAATAGGTCAATACCTTTTTTAATGATTTCAGTTGTATTTTCTTCCAATCTGACTAACCTTCGCTCAGTTTTCTACTTTAGAATGAGCTTTTGAATACAAGAGTTCACTAGTTTCCGTCCGTAACCGATCCCGTAGGCTATCGTTTATCTTGTACCCATAAAACAATTTTATTGATTATTTTTACATTTAAAAAACTACACTACTGCAATATTATTCCAAGCTGTTGTTGTAAGTGTTGTTGTTGTGGTTCCAGGCTCATCTGGAGATTTTATCCCAATGGACTGCAGACTAGTTGTCCTTCTCCCTCAGTCCACCACCCTCCTTTCGGGGGTTCGGGAAGCAGTTAAGGACAGTTCGTATACCCAGGCAGCTGAACCGCGTTTCATATAAATGCCATATATGAACTATATGAGGGCTTCCGCCTCCTGCACGAATAAAAGATGGCGATGTTACGGTATCTCCTTTTCTCATAGTCTTTCACTGCAATACTGTGATTATATTTAGCCTTGGTAGTGAAATATCTACGTTGACTACTAAACTTTAGCGCAGAAGATATACGCAAAGGTTAGGTTCAGTATACAAGTTACATCATCTGATCTATTCATGTTCGGTGCATATTCATGAAGGTCATTACCCTAATGATATAACCTAACAAGTGGTCGATTATACTACATTGTATTTCCCAGTAGGAGACGTTCCTCATAAAATATTGGATACATGACCTTTGATGGTTTCTGGAGCTACAACTCTTCATATTTCTTCCTTTTTCATGTAGGGCACATAGATATAAAACTGAGCAAAATATTTTATGCAGAATAAGAGATACGAAGGACAGACAGACAGATAGAAAGATAGACAGATAGATATAGACCGATAGGTAGACCACTGGATTCTCAGCAGCAATGAAGTTAGCTAGCACCCCCCTCAGTAATGTTATGCAGACTACGCTGTGTGTGTGTGTGTGTGTGTGTGTGTGTATGTGTGTGTGTGTGTGTGTGTGTGTGCTTTATCATACAGTCAGCTGCCTATTCTGAGGTGTTGCCAGGCAGCCTTGTGATGATACTCCGGTTTTGTATCATAGGTGATGATGTGAATGTTTAGGTGTGTGTGTGTGTGTGTGTGTGTGTGTGTGTGTGTGTGTGTGTGTGTGTGTGTGTGTGTGTGTGTGTGTGTGTGTGTGTGTGTGAGAGAGAGAGAGAGAGAGAGAGAGAGAGAGAGAGACTACCCCTCCACCACAATCCCCTCCCATGACATGACGGGTATCCATCTCACAGGACATAATCCTTCCCTTGACCTGACTCATGTTCTTGTGAGCCTAGGATGTTCCTTAGCACCTCTTCTTTAGCGATTTATTATACTTCTCTTCGTTTTCTGTATTTCCCCCTCCCTACAGAGTTATTTGGATTTCCTTAAGTGATCTGTTTAGCTTCTCATCCTTAGCGATTTACTTTTTGGCTCCTCATCGGCCATATGCTTCCTGAAAGATTAAGTTTCATTTCTTAAGTATTTATTTTGCTCCACTGTTTGCTTGACGACTTATTCTGTGTTTCTTCCTTAGCTATTTTTTGCATCTCTTCCTTAACGATTTTTTAAAAGCTCCATTTATGATTCATTTTGCACATCTCTCTCAACAGTTTCTTGGCGCGTTTTTCGTAACTGCGCATTCCTTAATCTTTAACTCGGGGCCATCAGTGATATTTAATTCTTACTACTGTTGGACGATTTTATTCAGTTTAGAGTTCAAGAAGTTGGCGATTTTCTTTGCACATGTTACCTAGCTACTTCATTTCCATCTCTTACTTTGTTATTTATATTCCACCTTTTCCTTGGACACTTATCGTATTCTTGGCTATTTATTTTAACTCCTTATTGCGAAATTTTGTGGATCTCCTCCCTTACGGTGTTGGTTGCTCACCTTTCACATCGATATTATTCATTTCTTTTACATCGTCTGGAGAAATCAATCATTAATTAAATCAGTCAACCCTGGAATAAAGTGATTAATTACACGGAAGAGAATACTGACGAGTAGTGTACAGAAGTAAGGACGTGGAAGAGGGCAACGTTGAAATCAGAATATTATAGATGTATTTAGGCTGAAGCGAGTATTAACACACACACACAAAAAAAAAAACGTGCCGGACTAGAAAATGAAAAAAAGTGCCAAGGAGCAAAATAAGCTGATATGAATGCGACACCACGACACCAGAATCCACAGACAACCCCAGTAGGTCATGCACAGGTCACTCCACCGCCCACATCACGCCGCTCATGTGCCACGCAGGGTCTATGGGTGCAGTGAGCAAGATGCCAGGCTAACTCTATTCATTCTGGTAATGTATTTCCCCCCAGTCATCTCTCTCTCTCTCTCTCTCTCTCTCTCTCTCTCTCTCTCTCTCTCTCTCTCTCTCTCTCTCTCTCTCTCTCACACACACACACACACACACACACACACACACACACACACACACACACACACACACACACACACACACACACACACACACACACACACACACACATAAAAGCAGAATGAAAAGGCAATTACTAGTATTAATTGTAAATTATATCCACTGTGGTCTATTTGGCACAGTATTTTCCGAGGTCATGGCGTTCAGACCCACTCCACCTCAGCGTCTCCTTCCTAGATGGACCCCACAGATGCCCTCCCACACGACCACCCCACCGTCCTCCTCCAGGGTCGTACCGCCGAGGATCGTGTTGATGGCCATGGCGGAAATGCGAGAGTCGTGGACATAATAATAATGATCTTGGAAATGTTAACTTTATCACTGTTACTTGAAGTGCCATCCCGCTGTACGTGGATACCTTGTGGTGCAGCAGCCATGATCTGCCCTTGCCCATCCACTCACTTCATCATGTTAGCACTCAGCGCAACGCCCAGTGCAAATACAGTACATCGTGGAAAACTGGGTATATATTCGTAGGAGATGAGGGGGAGAGGAGAGCTGCACCTCGTCCCCCAACATCCACGCTTAGTTCCTACAGTGTCCATGACGTACACTGTTTTGTATCTACAGGCAAAGAATTTCCTTTATCTTACAAACTATCTATCTATCTATCTATCTATTGCCAGACGCCTCAATCCCGTTTGGGGTGGCCACAAACAAATCGCCTCCAAGTCGCCCTGTCCCCCGCCATTTCACTGCCCTGCTCCCAACTCACACACCCCTCTCTCATATACCTCTCCACCCCATCCCTCCATCTCAAACTGTGGATAATATTTTAGGGTGATAGGGATAGGGGCTGTGCTCCCTTCCTGAACCCACAAAGTTCAGTGCTCGTAAGTGTTCCCAGCAAAGTATCTTTATTTTGTTATTATTATTATCCTCATCATCATCATCATCATTATTTGTATTACCGTATTCCTATTATTATCAGTGTTACTATTATTATTATTATTATTATTACTATTGTTATTATTTTTTATCATTATTATTAGTTATTTCTTTAATTATTGTTGTTATTATCTGATGTGTGCATATACATCAAAAATGTATGGAAAAATGTCCCTGGATTTATGTGTTGGTATCTAACTGTATATTATTGCAAATAATAATGAGACACAGAGAGACAGAGACAGACAGACAAAATGAATGTGTGTACGTGTCTATGTATTTATGTACGTAAGTGTGAGTAGTTTGTGAGACGTAATGTGTGTGTGTGTGTGTGTGTGTGTGTGTGTGTGTGTGTGTGTGTGTGTGTGATAAAAACAACACCTGGTCATCCACGCTGGAGGTTTGACAGCCAACTTCCACGTCACCCTTCTCCATACACTCGCCGTCGGTGGAGAGAGAGAGAGAGAGAGAGAGAGAGAGAGAGAGAGAGAGAGAGAGAGAGAGAGAGAGAGAGAGAGACGGAAACGGAGACACAGGCAGAGAATGAATATAAGAACAAATGAATATATTCCAGTAAAACTACTAGAATAAATCACCCCTAGGAGGAAAGAAAAGAGAAAAAATATATTTCAGTTCAGTTTTATCCTAAGTAGGTTGTATGTAATCTCGTTCACTAAATATCATTCTGTCCTACTCTCTCCATTGTTATGTTCATTTGTTATTCTGTGTTACTTTGTTTTGTTCCGACTGGGGAGACCGTAGCATTTTTTTTCTTAGCGATTTATTTTCCATACTGCACATCACTCTTCTCTTGCTTATTAAATGGAACAGATAATTTCTCTTCGACGGCTTGAATGGTTATTAAATGGTGATGTGGCCTGTTTTCCTGGACGCTGATGATGTCTTATTTGTGTGTGTGTGTGTGTGTGTGTGTGTGTGTGTGTGTGTGTGTGTGTGTGTGTTTCGTTTTCCCATATTCTGATACTGCCCACATCATATATTATACTAAGAATAGCATTAGGAGCATTCCGTTTGTGAAAGCTATAATTCTATCTCCCTGGCTATAACAGTCTTTCCTATTGTGAATAAAATCGACTGGAGGCAGCAGAAATAAAGTAATCGAATGGCTCCTGATTCAAGGGAGGGTGAATATCATGGCAAGAGCTTAAATGAATATGAACACAAATACTCTGAGATAATTTTTTCGGGGTCAGCTAGTATATAAGGCAATGTTAAAAAATATACAAATGTGCTGCATCTATAAATTGAAATAATAAATTAACTGGTGCAGCTTCAAAGGAATGTTATTTAGATTAAAAATATATGACGAAAATCTGTTTAAATTGACCATTAACGCGTAACCATATTTCAGTTAATGTATAAACCAGCCTGGAACCATTCAGCAAATCATATACGAGGCTCCACTTCAATACCGAACTCATAAAATATTATCGGGAAATTAAATGATGAGAGTTCTGGTGATTTAATGGTTAATGATGAAGGGTGCATGCCATAATGACCGAGGCTCTTATTCTCGTTGGTTAATGAAGCTCCCTAACACCTCTTCCTAAGCGATTTATTTTGCTTGTTAAACCTTACTGCCCTCCTTTCTGTGTTGCCTAAATCCTTGCAATATGGTCGCGTTCTGCATAAAAAACGTACAGAAGGATATCAGGCACCCATATCCAAAAATAAATCGCTAATGGAGATGTGTTACGGAAGTCAACTGACGAGAATACGGGCCAGGTGAGGTGTTGCTACTATTGCCTTTCCATCTGTGTGTACCTGTGCCTGGGGTCGAAACATAACCCCTTCAGTCTGATGAGGTATTTTTTTATTTCATTCTTGCCGCCTCCTCAGCTCTGTGCTTAGATTACGAGAGGTTTTTGGAAATGGAAGAATTGGATGTATCTTGCATTAACTCCTTTTTTTATGAGAGGTCTTTCTTAAATTGTATAAAATCGTCTGTCGGAAGCCTGCATAAAGTCCAAAAACTCTTCATTTCAATGAAAGGGTTATTCATGGTGGACATGTTACGTACGTCTTTGCCTGCTGTGACCTTCTTGGAGTTGAATGAAACTGTTTGTCGTAAGCTGGAATGAAAAATATAGTTTTTCTTCTCGGCCGAAGAGACAATCGTGACACTAATTAACATATGCTACTTGACGCACTGTCCTTCCTTAGGGAAATACAAAAAGCTAAGAGTAACCGTAAAACGATATGAATTAGCAGTTAGAGTATTACGTAGGTGATTTTAGCTATTGGCGTCCATATACATATTACCCTACGTTCACGCTCAGTTGGTTTTTTAATGGTGGTACTTATATAGGCTGCGGCAAACACATGCATTACATTGCTTTGGCTTTAAATGCATGCTCAAACTATTTCGCTATGTATCCAGCTATTTCCTATTCGTCAAATCAGTTCCTGTTTGGAGAAAATTACGAAGGCTCTGAAACTCACATACATAAGCAATAAAGTACCTTGACTCTAAGTCGTACCGGTAGTTGCTGCAAACACTTTCTTTCATAGCCAACCATTAGTATGTACTCTATCAGTCCATTCTAGTGACAGTTATAAAGACACACACACATACACACACACACACACACACACACACACACACACACACACACACACACACACACACACAGAATAAAGGTGTTCTCTGTCACACCTGTTCTGTAACACTTGCTTAAATTACACCTGTATCCGATCTGCCGCCGTCATTCCTTGTACACGTGCCATATCTGTCTGTCTGTCTGTCTGTCTGTCTGTCTCTCTCTCTCTCTCTCTCTCTCTCTCTCTCTCTCTCTCTCTCTCTCTCTCTCTCTCTCTCTCTCTCTCTCTCTCGCTATCTTTGTATATGTCTATCTATACGCGTGTCATCCAACATCACACTCCAGCACACCTAAACACCTGCAAACACCAGGCAATTTCTCCCCACATCTCAGGTATCAATTTTCGTGCCTAATGACGCTGCTAATATCACGTATCAGGTCAATATTTTCCTTCTTCCAAGCGTGTAATTTTTGACTGAGAGATTTTTATATTTTATTACGTATTTATTTTATTTACTGAGGGCATAGGAACAGACTTGATCATCCCATTCACTACAAGGGTTTAGTCCCAACTTTATAGTAATCGTCTGGTGACAGAAAGAATGAACTGAAAAATACATATGCTTTTTTGATTGAAGTCGTTCTTATTCAATTCAGCCCCTGGACGTATTTTTATTTAATTTTTTTGTGTAACCTACTTCCAGATTATTTTTATTCAGCATAGAAGAGATTTAAGAAAATCATTAACAAACCGAGAAAAGTGAAAAATGACTCCGTCTGACGCATTAGCATGCCTGAAATCCACGGAATTTAAAAAATGAGTGTATGAAGATGAAGGTTGTCAAAGCTCCATGAAAAATGAAAAGTTAGAATACGAGTAAATGAAGCCTGACTTGTTTACATATCAGTGCGTGTAAATAAAGAAATAAATGAGACTAGAGCCCGCCTGAAATTCATCAAATATGAAAAATACATGAAGCGACTAACCTTCACGCCTGTACGATAACTCCATGAACCCTAAATTATGTTTCATATTTTATTCTTGTTACTTTCAGACGATTTTACTCAGCTTAGGGAAAAACATCAGGCCGTAAAGGAGTTCATATTTCTAATCCCACTACCCCAAGTGGTTTCTTCAAAGTTAACGATATTATCTGGAAGTGGCAGAGAAATAAAATGAAACGCTAGGAAATACACCATCAGGTTGAAGGGGTTAAAGAAGGAATGTATGAAAATGAAAGTCAATCTTCCTGTCTGTCAATTGCCTTTCTGTCTGTTCGGTCGTGCCTCTGCCTTCTGTTCTTTTTTCTGTCCTTTTCGTCGTCTCTCTGTCTCTCTTCCGTCTTTTTATGTTATTCATCCGTTATCTCCACAACTAATCTTGATATACAGCATATATTTGTCCTCCATCGCCCTCTCCCTGTTCCTGTTCCTCAACCTCTCCCGTCTTTTTTTCCCCGTCCATCCCCTGTTTCTCCTACCTCTCCGTTTCGTTCTCCTTCTCATTCATTTTAACAATCTTCCTCATCATCCCTTCCCCTCATTCCTTTTCCACCTATCTCTCCTCCTCCCCCTCCGCTTCCTTCTCTCTCTCCTTCTCTCTTGCCCACTTCATCCTGTTCTCTTTCCCTCCTCCCTCATCCACTTGCCTCTCCTCTCCTCCCTCCCTCTCCTCCTCTCCCCCTTCTCCCTGACTTCTTCTCCTCCCTCAGCCTTTCCGCTCAGAAGCACCTGGTCACCTCCTCTCTAACACACACCCAACTACCTCGCCTTCACCGAGGAAATATTTGTGTGATGAAAAATGCATGCATGAATGAATAAATCGTAATTCACATGCATGAATAAATAATTTGAAACAAGAAAAGAAAGTGCTAAGAATTTTGTTTTGCTCTTTCCTTCGCTTCTTCTTCACTTTGTTGAATATTTTTGTATGTTGTTCCAATAGGAGATTATTTAACTTGCGTGGGACTAAATCGGTCTAGCCCAGAATTATTAAATACGCTTAGGAATTATCCGATTTAGCTCAAGGACGTTTTCCACATTTTATTCATATTTTTCCGGATGATTTTATTCACCTTCAGGAAACCATTAACATCAATGAATCCCTTCACTACGACAGGCCCTTCCAAAGTAGAATAATTTTGCTGGGTATTGCCTGAATAGCCACTTCAGTAAGAACATGTATCTCTTTATGTTTTTCTAGGAACTTTCAATTTACCGGAGTGAAAAATAATCTGGAGGTAGAAAGAGTATAATAAAAATAGGTGTCTTCATCCCAAATATATTTTCCTTTAATTTTCCTGTCAATACTTTAATTCAAATTTTCCACATCAGGATACATTTTTTTCTGTTTTGGTTAAAAAAGTTGTTCCTAAGATATACAAGTAGTGCCAGGCGCAACAAACCTCTCCCGACATCAGTTATTTTATTGCTCTTAGAGAACAAAGATCTATCTATCTATCTATCTATTGCCAGACGCCTCAATCCCGTTTGGGGTGGCCACAAACAAATCGCCTCCAAGTCGCCCTGTCCCCGGCCATTTCACTACCCTGCTCCCAACAAAGATCATGGTGCCAAATGAAAGCCCATTCATGGTACCAAATGAAAGGTCATAAAAGACTTCCTATATGATGATAATAGTAAATATCTTTATTTTCAACCTTTTTCAAGTTATAGCCCTCTGAAAATCCGTGATCTTGAGTCTGACCTTTCAATGTCACTCAAGGTCAAAGATCTTACTGCCAAATGAAAGCCTATATGAGACTTCCCATATCTTGATGACAGTAAATATATATCTTCAACCGTTTTCATGTTATAGCCCTCTGAATTACAGTGACCTTGAGTTTGACCTTTCATGGTCACTAAAGGTCAAAGGTCTTGCTGCCAAATGAAAGTCCTTATGGGAGTTCCTGTATGCTGATAATAATAAATATCTCAATCTCATCAGCCGGTTTCAAGGTATGGCCCTCTGAAAATCCGTGCCCTTGATTTTGACGTTTCATGGTCACTCCATTACCTCCAAAATTTAATCACTTCCTTTTTGGGCCAGTGCCCACATACCTTGAAAGTTTCATGTAATTTCATTCAACCGTTTTTCCTTAATGTTGCTAACAAACAAACAAGGAAACTCGGCCAAAAACAATATCTCGCCGAACTCCTTCCCGGGCGAGGAAACACACACACACACACACACACACACACACACACACACACACACACACACACACACACACACACACTCTGAAATAGTAGGATCAAAATACAAAGCACGATATATGCAGTAGGTCGATGCACAAGTTTAGTAGAGACAGACAGACAGACAGACAGAGAAAGATTACTCAAGACGTTATGAAATTTTGTGGAAGGATGGGCCATGGGCCAAGAAAGAAATTATTAAATTTGGGAATGGATCCGGATGCGGATCCGGAGTATCCCTTAAAATATCTCCAAAACTTTTCCATGAATTTCAATTAAGTTATGATGAAAGGTGGTCCATAGACCAAGAAATAATTGGTTAAATTTGGGGGCAGATACGGATCCGGATCCGGATCCCTTCCCTTTTAATGGCAATGGCATTGGCGGAGGTATGCGCTAACTGAAAGTTTTCTAGTTCCAAATAATATTCCATATTTTTGGCATGTTTTAAGCAGACCATTTTATTCTGATTTGAGTAGAATTTTCTAACTGGAGAGACTGTGTATACAATTCATTAACCCTTTTATAAATATAGGTCCATTGCCAAGGTGAAATTGTTTGTAGCAAGGAAGTAACAAAAACCGTCATGGTACTGAATTGGATAAAATGTTTTCTTCATGATATAGTACCTTCATTAAAAGTATTCAGATCAGCCTCTTCAGATTGATGATGCCATTTGAATTCTGGGTGATAAAAACCTGTATACGATATTATTCCCTTTAGACGATACCCTCGTAATGAAGGGATTAAGGCCATGTTATGAGGATTATGACGATACTGTTTCAAACCATTTGCAATCATTGGTTACGTTAAAATAGAAATAAAGTTCACTCTCATGAATACGAGAAAATTAATGAGAATCTGATGAAGAAACTTATTCGCCTAACTTTCACTTAGTCAGCCTATCTTTCTATCTGCCCATCTGTCTGTCTGTCTTTTTATCTGTCTATCTATCTATAGTTTTTCTTTCTTTCTCTCTGTATCTATCCATCTGTCTGTCTATCGATATACGTCATGAGCATAATGCAGTACAGCATCACTGGATAATTTTGCATATTTTGAAGGAAATCCGTGTAGGGAAGTCTGTGAATTACGCTTGTATTCAAATCAGATAGCCTGGAGATAACGCAGTAATAACACTTCAGGCATTATCAAGTTCACCTGACGTAACACCTGTCTCTTCATATCTACTCTACTCCACACCTGCCTCTCCATAATTGTCTCTCGTCCTCATCCCTGTCTCGCTCCACACTCGCTTCACTCCAGCATCATCCTCTCGTTCTCAAATCTGCGTCACTCTACACCTGTCTATTTACACCTGCCTCTCCACACCTGTCTTCCATCCCCACTCCTGCTTCACTCCACACCTGTCTTCCATCCCCACTCCTGCTTCACTCCACACCTGTCTGTTGACACCATCCTCTCTCACACCGGTCTCACCCCATACCTGTCTCCCCACACCTGTCTGTCGTCCTCTCACACACACACACACACACACACACACACACACACACACACACACACACCTAATCAAACCAAACCAAACTAAAGTAACCACTACCTCTCACAACTGCCTCAACACACACACACACACCTGAACGACCCAAAGCCATCGCCATCAATTAAACGAGCCACGTAATTCACTCCATATTGATCCCAAAACGCCCAAACTGAGGGAGGTAATATCCGGCTCTTGATACTGAACACCTGTGGGACCGTAGGTATAGGGTTGCCAATGGGGTGGATTTGTAACGACTTTTATTCAACCCCTTCAGTCCGATGACGTATAGATAGATAAATATAGATAGGTAGAGAAAAAGAAAGATTGATGGATGGATAGATAGACTGATAAAGATAGATAAATAGACTGAATGACTGTTTGGTTGAATGACGGATCTTTATTTCTCGGTGTCTGCAGACGATTCAGCTCAGATTTCTCGAACTGAATTGGTTATATTTACCTTTTGTTAACCTTTGAACACAAGAGGTCTTTCCTACGGTGAATAAAATCGTCTATAAATAGCAGAAGACAAAGTGGAACAAGACGTCATCAGATTCAAAAAGTTAGCCCTTCCATCTGGCACGGCTGGAGGTGCACTGGTTAGTACATCCAGCTCGGGGCTAGAAGAACCAGAGTGCGAAGCTCGGACCGGTCATGTGGTGGACCCATTTCGTCTCCCCCTTGTCCCATTTCACTCAAGCGGTATAAGCAAGGACCATGAAGGATATCGTGTTACATGAAAAGCTACAGGATCAAAATATAGGTAGTATGTTGTCAGCTCAGACGTTTACTGGAAGGAGAAAGTTTTTTTTGTTGGAAATAAAACTATAATCTTGATATCAAAATATGAAAATGTCTTCAGTTCAGATTTTTTTCCCCTGCAGTCACAGTACATCATCTATACTGTATTCATGGTGCTACTTGGACGATTTAATATAGCTTTAGAGAGCACCCTGGAAACATAGATGTAAATGAAGCCTGTATATAGCCCTTCCGGATTTTAAAAAAAAATCTATGTTAAACTGAATAAAATATCTGTAGTTAAAAGGAATTAAAACTAGCGTACGCCCTTGGTCTGAACGAGTTACTCTATTGGAAATAACTGCTACCAGGAATTATGGAGAACCTTACATTCGCCGTGAAATAAAAAAATGCAAATCTCTTTCCACCCCGAAAATTTTACATATGGAGATGCAGAAATTATGAAGAAAGTGAAAACAAGTATTCCCTGGCACACAGCAGTCGAAAAAACATACACAGCTGCACTGAAGGAGTTTATGAGGCGAGGGACCATCACATCAGTGTCGGAGTGAGAATGGCTTTGGACATACTGCGTCTTATGATTTTTCTGTGTCCGTAATTAGCTTTATTCCTTCTTGTGATGCTCATTAACATCCTTGAGATTCAGGAGTTATACCCACGAGCCAAAGTAACATGAGGTTGCAACAGTTTAAGCCGGACTCTGACCTTCTTTTGATACGAACAGAGAACTTTATGAATGAATAGATAAATACACAAGCGAATAAATAGACAGGCAGGTAAAGAGATAGACAGTGAAGGAGGGAAGGGAGCAGAGGAGTTATGGTGATGGATTAAATGTGAAAGTGTGGCTTCCCTAGATTTATTTGTACATGTCGATTACGTTGGTGGATCTTAAGGAAAAACACAACAAACATAACCCTGATCACAACTACAGTTTATTTGTCCTCAGATACATTTAACAGGAAATGTAAGATCCACACGACGCAGCCATAAGGTTGGAAAATGCATATGTTTGTTTAATTTCATTGTTACGGACTTATAATTTATACGTTTTTTTTTTTTCTTTTAAGACTACTTGAGAACTCTGATAACAGAAAAAGGTAAGAAATATCTGAGTACATACCAAAAGACTACTATTCGTACAATACTAATGTTGTCTACTACGGTACTTCTCTTACTTAATTTATCGTCATTCGTTTAGTGTTTGACGTTTTGTAATGTATGCCTTATCATTTATGCCATCCTGTATAATTAACCCTCATGTTCAGTATTTATTTGAACGGATGATTTGGCTCTCTGTACATATCGGCATTTTGTGCATCATACCATTGCATATATATCCCCCCTACAATTATCCATCGTGTACAATTTTCTAACAATTTTCGGTGATGATTAATTGTTCCAGGAGATTGAATGATATGTGAAAGATTGAGTGGTTGATTTCTTTGGTCATGCTATTGATATTTCTCTCAGCTTCTTTTTCCTTATTTCTTGAACCTACTTCTGCCCATCTTGAAGTGGGAAAAATACTCATTGATGATGGTGGTGGTGGCGGTGATAGCGGTGTATAGTACTCGTATACGTGGAGCTGCAGGTGTGTATGTGTGTGGCGCTGCAGGTGTCACTGGTGTAAAATGTACCACCAATTTTCTAGTACAAACGATCAGCAACAAAAGTTCACCTCTAATAGTCCTCTGAGTCACCTTCGCTCTCAGGGCATGCCCGGTACTTTCCACTCTGACGCATCAAAGAAAGGAGATCCATAACAATATAGGCAAAGGAACATCCAAGGCACTTTCAGCTTAGAAATACTGTATAAGAAAGAGAAATGGCAAGTATAAAATAGATGAATTATTAGACGAACTTTGTACTTCCGTTTTAGGGATACTGACCAGGACTGGACAATGAGAAGTAGCCTACTGTATGAAATATTACACTAACTTTTTTCCTGACTGAACACTATACCATACGTGTGATTTCAGCCAAAGGATTTTATTTTCCATTTGTTTCTCGTTACCTTTGGATGATATAATTCTTTTTTTTTTTTTCGAGACTGAAGGAATATTATTAGCCTTCATTAGCTCCTTTAGTACGAGAGGTTTTTCCTAACTTGTGAAAAAAAAAAAAAGTGTTTGGAGATTTCAAAAAAAATATATATATATATATATATATATATATATATATATATATATATATATATATATATATATATATATATATATAAAGGTAATCTTACCGAAATGGATACAATTTGTCAATGTATTTCGGAAGTGATCAGTTTCGTGTAGGTGAAACTGCATAATTATATTTACACAGCGTTGCAGCAGCAGAGAGTGCGGTTTGCAGGTGTAGAGTCATGTGGTGTCACAAGTATTTAATGTGTGTGGTGTTGCTCGTTTGCAATTGTGTGGTGTTGGAAGTAGAGATGTGTGGTGTTGTAGGTGTACAATTGTATGATTTTGCAACAGTACAGTGTGTGGTTTCCAGACGTATAATTTAGCAACAGTCTATGATGGTGATAATAATAAGGTTTTGGAAAGAGAGGGAGAGAGAGAGAGAGAAAGAGAGAGAGAGGGGGGGGAGGGAGATGGACAGACAGATAGAATGATAGATTAACTGAAAAACAAAGTGACAGAAACCTAGAAATATATAATAATCATGTGGTGGTGCAGGTGTCAGCGGTTCGGCCCCAGCTGGAAAGCCTGAAGCAGACGGACCTGGGTTACCTGGTGGCCAACTTATCCCAGGTGGCTCGCACTGTGGCCTCAAACTCGTGGATCGCCAGCAACGTAAACTCCCTCAACACCACCGTTTCCAGGAACAAGGTTAGTAGCCCATGATTACAATAATTCTCTAAACACGAGGAAAATTATCCAAGAGTCTAGTAACTTTATCTAATTCTCCAAACACCAGGACAGTTGTTTCTGATTCCAGTAACTTTAACAACTTCAGCATTACCGTCTCCAGAAACAAGGTTAGTAGCCCAAGATTCTGGTTATTCTTCTAACAGAAGGACTGTTGGCCAGGATTCCAGTAGTTTTACATCAGCACCACTGTCTCAGAAGCAAGGTTTGTAGCCTAAGCTTCCAGTTATTCTTCAAATAATTCCCTGAGTAAAAGGACCGGTGCTTAAGATTTCAGTAACTTAAACTACCTTAATACCATCATCTCCAGGAGGTAGGTTAATACAGCCCAAGATTTAATGGATTCTTCAAACACATGGATATTTTTTTCCAGATTCCAGTAACTTTGCCTCGGTGCCATTATCGCGAAAAATAAGGTGCTACACCAACAGAAACCAAGCAACCTCTACTGCATTTCTCTCAATGGACGCAGAAGGTTAGCCTAGTAATTTCAAAGCAGGCAACACTGACGGCAATATTCTGTGGCTGAATGAAGCCATCAGTGGCTGTTGCTGAGGATTCATTACACTGATTATATGTCATAGTCGTTCGAGGGAGAAGCAGAAGAGGCGTGAGAATTTTTGTTGAGCACTGTACATGCTATAGTCATTCTTTTTTCACTTGACGGAATTATGCCATTCCCATTACTTGACTACTAAGTTGTGCTTGCATGAAATTCGATGAGCTTATGAGTTAGGAAGAAGTCTCCTTGATCACTAGTCAGATCAGCAGTCCAGTCTCACTACAACTGGCCACCAACTGAGTTGGAAGAGGTTAGGGATCTTCATTAAGATAAAAACAAACGCGATTTAGTAGTATCGGCAACAAAAATCGTGTTACCTCTCCTTTCAGTCTCTTCATGGACTTTATACTCTTTTCATTGCATCTTGGCGCAAGTTACCAATTCTCTATCTTGAATGCTGAGTTGCACAAACAACTTAACACTGGAATATGGTTCTAATCACAAGGCATTGCTGTGGAAGGAATCTTGAGTCGTTGTCTTGCCTTTGCTGCTGAACCACAGGCAGGAAATAAGCTGCAAAAGATCAAAAATATCCGCCTATAGTAAACTTGCAGCAACCAAGACTGGTGACCTTATGTGGCTATAGAGCACTGTTAGTAGTTCCGCTATATTTGATTACAAGGGATTTTTTTTTTTTTTTCCGAAGTGCATGGGAAGAGGAGCAAGAGAAGCGAGAGACCATTTGCTGCCAACTGTACTGCCGAAAGCACCATGATCTCGTTCTTTATCCATATTTCTTTTTATCAACACACAGGCGGACGTAGCGAACCTCCAGACCCAAGTGACGACCATCCAGAACCGCCTTGACCCACTGATAACCAACGTGTCCCGCCTCAGCACACAGGTTGGCCTCATCACACCCGATGCAGGGCAGAGGCTACAGCAGATCAACAGCGTCATTGCGTCCTTGCAGCAGGCGGTAGGTGTTCTCTCTGTATTTCTGGGTGTAGGTGTATTTGGGTTTGTTTTTGTGTACCGACAGTCTTCGTATTAAAGACTAAGCTGAATAAAATAGTGGAATAGTGAAAGTGAAGAAAAGGAGGAAGAAGAAAGATCATTTTAAAAAACACACGGTAGCATAGGAACACCTTATCAATTTTTTTTATTTACTCGTACAAATCCTCTCTCCTAACTAATAGCCAACCCAGTTCAGTGATAAGGTTTGGCAAATATGAAAGATAAACAAAATTCTGTTGATGATCCTTCCCCGCAAGACGCATAGTCATCTTCTTTTCATGAGCTAGGGAACACCTGAAAGTTCTTGTATACACTGGCTTGCTTGGCAGACATTTGAAAATAATTAAGATTTTCCCTCAGCACCGATGTTTGTCATGAGCCAAGATCGCTGCTGTGCATTAGACCACTATTCAGGAAGCGTTTGCATTGGGGTTCAGATATGTGTGTCTGCGAGCGCGCGTTTATGTGTGTGTGTGTGTGTGTGAGAGAGAGAGAGAGACTGCATTTACTTTCATGAGTGAAAGTGATGTATGTGATCAGGTATGACTCTCTCTCTCTCTCTCTCTCTCTCTTATATATATATATATATATATATATATATATATATATATATATATATATATATATATATATATATATATACACACACACATATTAGCAGGGATATTCTGCGTTGCCGGGGTAAAACCCTTTTCTCGTGCATAACTGTACTGCCTGGTATCGTGGACAGTTACTCCCCGTTTGAGAGAAAACCTCCTGGACCCCTTTTTACCCACTCAGCCTGTTTCTTCGTGAGCCTATTTCCACAGGGATATATTCCCCATGGACCTAATCTTACCATGGACCTATTTTCCTACTACTCACCCACTCACCAACCCCTCGCACCCACCCAGCTCTCCCACCCAACCACCCTGCTCACCCACGCACCCACACTCACCTACACATTCTGTCCACCCACTCACCCACCCAAGCTTCCCTACCAGTCCCACCCTCCACATCCACTTATCCACCCAACCATATCCACCCTCTCCACCCTCCCTGCCCACCTCATCAATCCGTTCACCCATCCGTCCCGTTGTCGATTTGGCTGTTGAAAACTCTACGGTAACTGGCTACCATGTTTCCACCATGTTGGCATGATTATTTCTAACTAATCATAATCTTTACCATCAGGGGCACCACTTCAGAAAATGCAATGTACACCTTTAAATTCATCGTAAAAAGCTACACCTGTTAGAGCTGTTTATAGCGTCCTATATGCATCCTCCTCGCTTTGCATAGGGGACAGATAGACAGACAGACAGAAAAATATTATTTTTTTTATACATTTTGCCGATATACACGTATGTGTATGAACTTTAGAGTGAGATTTTGGATTATTCGACACAGGAATTGATAGTCTGCCGTGATATTTCTGAACTTAGATTTTTTTAACATAGTAGTGGAATCCCGCAACTTAATGCTAATGTCTCAATATATAGCCAACAAAAAGTTCGCTGACTACCCACCGCCAACAGACCACTGCCAACGCTGCGTCTGTGCGTGCGGTGACGGAGGTGACGGTGCCACAGATCAGACAGACCCTCGTTCAGCTGCAGTCGGGGTTGTCCAGCCTGCCACAACTTCAGACCAGACTAGCGGCACTGGAGAACTCTACCTCATTTGTGTCTACAGTCAGTGCCAACTCGACCACCGGAGTCTCTAGTGTAGCTCTGTCACTCCTGCACAGGGAGGTAAGTAGTCTTGTTACCAGTATATGCATATCGCTCATGAAGATTGTAAGTTGTACTATGTATTATACGTCTGAACAGAATGTAAAAATATAAAGTGACAGATAAATAGAGAGATAAAGACATAAATAAACAGATTGATAGATAGGTCAGATGGCGGATAATCTGAGTTTTCAACTTGTACGTTGTATTGTGACAAATCTCATGTGCCAGAAACTGTTATAGAAAGAGCTGAGAATGTCTCCTGGTGTATGAAGGAAGGAATAATAAGGATTTAGCACCAAGCTATGATATGACTATATTGCACAGTAGGAGGAGAGGGGAATATAAACCCGGAAAAAACAGGGATATATCAAGAAGAGAGGTAGGACAGAAGAGCAGAAGAGGACGGTAAGGAGAGAATGACAGGAGACAAGAAGGTCTCCCATCCTCCTCATGCTTTTTTTTTTTTTTTTTTCCGACCATAACACTTAATCAGTGATAAGTAAGCTTGGTTCCGTCCGATAATGTCAGGGAACGAACTTTATTGTGTGAACGTGAAATGACCAGGTACAAAGATATTCCCCCTGAACTGTCCCATGTGTGCTTACAGGCAAACAGGTATTACCGCTGATAAACTTCAAGTAAGCATGTAGTTTATTATTTCCCTGTGTGTTTGTACGTATACAGATAGTTATGCCGATCCGCCTGACGTGTATGTCGTTATATAGATAATCTCTCTCTCTCTCTCTCTCTCTCTCTCTCTCTCTCTCTCTCTCTCTCTCTCTCTCTCTCTCTCTCTCTCTCTCTCTCTCTCTCTCGCCTATCCCCTAATCCACCCCACCCACACTTGCAGGTAATGCAGTTAAAGAGTCAGCTAGAGAGGGATGAATGTGCGTCGAACCCCTGTCAGCACGGAGCCACCTGCATCGACGGCTACCTGAAACACACCTGCCTCTGCCCCAAAGGGTGGATGGGCAGCAACTGCGATGTGGACGTCAACGAGTGCTACGAGTATATGGGATCGGATCTTGGGTGCCAGGTAAGGGGACGATTCTGTGGCTCTTTTCATGGTTTTATGAGGGCTAGAGTTCCTTTCCATAGCCTTTTGTGTATCCATTCATCTCTCTCTCTCTCTCTCTCTCTCTCTCTCTCTCTCTCTCTGCCTAGTCTACCTGCACAGAACTTACCCATCTGCCTACTACGAACTTATTCATCCAACTGTCTTTCTCTTAAGTATTATCTCAATCTGTCTTTATGAATGTCACTCCACCTATCTATCTATCTGTTTATCTATTGCCAGACGACTTGATCCCGAAAGGGCTGGCCACAAACAAATAGCTTCAATTTCGCCCTGCCCTCTGCCATTTGTCTGCCCACCCTCCAACTCACACACCCCTCTTTCATATGCCTCTCCACTCCATCCCTCTAGTCCATCCTTGGTCCCCCTCCACCTGACCCATCTAAGTATCTATTCATCTTTGTATCTATCACCTCCTCCCAGCATGGCGCCCAGTGCATCAACACACCCGGGTCGTACCGCTGCGTGTGCACGGCTGGCTGGTACGGCGTCAACTGCAACCAAAAGAGCGACAACTGTTCCTCCAGCAGCGGTACGGCTCTCTGCGGCGGCCACGGCACCTGCATACCCTCATCCCGGGGCGTGCATCCTTATACGTGCATCTGTGACGAGGTGGGTAGTGTGTGGAATTATTGCATATAGCCGTGGGACGGCACTCATACAGTCAGTCATTTCATATCGATCCATCCATCTATCCATCGACCTTTAGGTCTATCTGTATATCTGTTTATCCACCTATCTGTCTATCTTTATCATCTGTCTGTCTATCCATCCATCTATTCTTGCAACTAGATGTTCATCCTTACACCTGCATCTGTGATGAGGTGGGTAGTGTGTGGAGTAACTGAGCAGCCATGAGACGTCATTCAATCCATCCATCCATCCATCCATTTATATGTCAATTCAGCCGTGCATCTATTCATCCATCTATTTGTCCCTCCATGTATGCAAGCATCCATCCACTCATTTTTCAATTTCTTCATCCATACATCCAGCCAGCCAGCTATCTCTGCATTTATCCGTGTACAGGTGAGTCCGTGACTAAATGAGTTGTGAGCTGTAGGGAGCTGACGAATTCCAGAACCAATGTCGATTTTATTCAGCTTTACAAGGACCTCTGAGGGTGGTGACGTGGGTTATTAAGGCTAAATCTCATTTCGCCAGTTCATAAAAATCACCTCTGAACTGTAATTAAAATTGTCACTTATAAATAAAAGTCGCATTCCAAGTGGCTTCCAACATTATTTCCTCAACAATTTATACTGTACATTACACGTCAAAATTTTCTTATATACTGATGCACACTGTGTCGATATTAAAATGATACAGATAACATACAAAAGAATGACAGACTAAAATGAAAAATAAATCGTTAAAAAAGATGTTACGAAGTCTCCTATGCAACTTAGAATACAACCATAAACGAAAAAAGGACGTCATCTTAGTGAAATGGTTAAAGCAGACGAATCTATATGTAACTTTTGTATGCAGGGTTGGAAGCCAGGCACGAGCAGCCCCGCCTGCGTTGACGTGGACGAGTGCGCCAGCCCCAGGCCACACTGTTCCCGCAACCCTCCAGTCCACTGCTACAACACCCCAGGAAGCTTCATCTGTGGACACTGCCCGTCAGGTGATCAAGAGTACTCGAATTCTGATTGATTTTGTTTTGTTATTACCCTCTTCTTTTTCTTGTCTGTTTCTTTTACTAGACAGTAGTTTGTACTCTGTGTCATTTTCCCGGTGATAAAACAATAAATCCTATATTTTTTTCTGTCTCCCACTTCTGAACCCTCACGTGTGGCCACTACGCTCAATGTGAAAAGCATATTTGTATTCAAACTGCTATTTTTCTCTCTAGGCATTAAATCCAACTTCTTCATTATCTCAGTTCCATATAATCATCATCATTTAAATATACTGGAATACTAGAATTCTACACTTCGGAAAAGGTAACAGAGGATTGCTTGTTACCACTGTACCAATCGACAAACATGAAGTAAAATTATGTATTATAATTTCCAGGGTACTCAGGAGACGGGTTCGTGTGTAATGACGTGGATGAGTGTCAGATAAACAATGGAGGTTGCTCACCCTTCAGCGTCTGCTACAACACGATCGTAAGATACCAGTTATATAGATTACACAGACATTTAGTGTTGAATCTAACTTGTTTTACTGTGAGGTTCTGTCCCCTCAGGATTATTTAACTTTTTTGTAACTGAAGTTTATCAGATGGTGTACATCCTGATATTCAATAACGATGCCTGCACTGATATCTTCCCCCCACATTGCCCTAACTTATGTCCCATGATGCTTTCTACTCCATGACCCCGATTAACCTGAGCTCAAATCGGTACTCCAATCCCACCTGACCTGATTCTCTCCATTCTAAAGCAAAGTATTGGTATGCAATGACCTGTACTAACATAACTTGTCCCATGTCCCCTCTCATCGTTACCCAGCTTGACCTGACCTAATATTGGTGTTCCGTTGCTCGGATTGACCTGTATTCCTCACTGCAAGGCAAAATGTTGCCATCTGATGAGCTCGTACTGACTTAACTGCTGTTCCATATCCCCATCTACTCTATGACCCAGCTTGACCTGAACTCATACTGAAATAAATCTTACCCCGTAATATTCTAATTACACCGATTGACCCAGCTTCCGTCCTGTGTCCACTGCTATTCCCTAATCCAGTTTTATCTCTTCTTCAGGGTTCCCACCGGTGCGGACCCTGTGCTTCCGGGTACACGGGCGACGGCACCAACTGCTACCCTTCCAGCCGACCGTGCCAGATGTCACCCTGCCACCCCCTTGCTCAGTGCTATGACAATCCCCGTACGTCCTCACTGCCTTTGCGTTGTGCAGATGCAGACATATATATCGATTCACTTAACCATGATCCGTAACTAGGCAGTGAGCGATAACTTTGCAAACCCAGCTACGACTTTCAGAGTCAAGCAACACTTCGGAACATTAGGTTGGTTTCAAAGTGTTCGAATAAAAAGTGTGCCAATATTACTGTCTGCAACTGCACATTTATATCCTTTCTATTCTCTACCCAGTTATATTCAGCTTAATAGAAGGCCTCTTGCAGTGAGACATTAATGTCAGCTGTACCTAATCTTTACACATCGGAAAGTCTCTCCAAAGCTTAATAAATTCGTCCGGAGACAGAAAGATATCAATGATTAATAGACACAATATCTAACTCCTCACTCAAATTCCAGGTCATCTGAGAAAAGTTGCCCGTGCTTTGTACAGCTGCTTTAACACTCTGACAGCGATAGAATTTGTATCATTCTCTTTTTCACCTTCGACCATAGATCTGAACTCACTTCTTCTCTGGTTAAAGTGACGGTGTATACGTGCCTTCTTCAATTTCTATACATTTTAATGACCTTTCTATTACCTCTTACAACCTCCCCACGCAAATCTTCACATCGTTTTATCAATGAGTCTGTTTGAAAAGAGTCAAGTGAGATATGAGTAATGTTCTTTGTGTCTGTCTATGCCTGCTTGTGTCTGGAATAGTATTTAGTAACGATTCTCTAAATTTTCGATATTTCTGGACGTTTTGCACCCTCTTAAGATCTTCTACAATCTCCCCACAGAAATCTCCCCTTCGTTCTACCAGTGTGTATGTCCCCCTGGGTACTCAGGCACCGGTATAGGTCCCCAGGGATGTGTCCTCTCAGGGGCACCTACAGGGGGACAGCCTACCAATTGGTGTGCCAGCTCGCCTTGCAGGAACGGAGGCACCTGCACCCAGACCGCTTACTCCTTCACCTGCATATGTCGACCGGGATACGCAGGTAATTAACTCCTTCAGACAGAGGAGGCCATTTACAGATTCAGGAGCGTCTCTAGGGGTGGCCCAGTGTCAGCCATATTATAAGAATTTTCACACACATGGTGGTTCACTCGAGCATTAATGATGTGTGAAATACTGACAGACCCTTTTGGCTGGGGATGTAGATACAGTACCTAGTGTTTCCACTTTCGTATTTTTCATTTCCGTTATTCTGGACCCGACTCACTCTGCCTTTAGGCCGGAATAAGGAGAGTGAAGATGATGATGATGATGATGATGATGATGATGACGATGACTTAACCTATCTCTTATGCTTCTGATATTGATTTTTCCTTCTTGTCCTCCTCCTTCTTCTTCTTCTCAGTTATTATTATTATTATTATTATTATTATTATTATTATTACTATTATTACTATTATTATTATTATTATTATCAGCAGCAGCAGCTTTAATATTATTATTATTATTGTTATTATTATTATTATTTCTATTATTTTTATTATTATTATTATTATTATCATTGTTATTATTATTAGCATTAGCATTAGCATTATTATTAGCATTAGCATTACCATTACCATTACCATTAAAATTAGCATTAGCATTATTATACTTCCCCACACACGGCAGGCCACACATGCGAGACAGACGTAGACGAGTGTGCCAGTAACCCATGTCAGAACGGTGGAACGTGCACACAAGGCCTCAACACCTTCACCTGCACCTGCCCCGCCTCCCACACTGGCGACTTCTGCCAGACGGAAAACCAGCGTGAGTATTAAGATGGTGGCGATTCACATGATGATGCTGGTGATTTTTAGTTTATAGTGGTGATTTGAGATGATGATGATGGTGACGTAAGGTGACAGGTGATTAGAGGTAATGACTTGGTGAATTATGGTGATTTTGTTGATGTTTTGATATGAGGTGCAGGTGACTTAAGGTCTATCTATCTATCTATAGCCCGACGCCCTAATCCCGCAAAGGGTGGCCGCAGACAAAACGCCTCCAAGTCACTCTGTCACCCACCATTTGACTCCCCTCCCCCAACTCACCCCCCCTCCCTCATATACCTCTCAACTCCATCCCTCCACCTCATCCTCGGTCTACCCCTCCCTCTCCCTCCCTCCACCTCACCTACATACACCCTCTTAGTCTGTCTTTCATTCTCCATTCTCTCCACATGTCCAAACCACCTCAGTGTATTTCTCCTAATCTTTTCAACCACATCCACATCTACCCCACAACGTTCCTTCACTTCTTCATTCGTCAACCTGTCCCTCCACGTCACTCCACATGCTCCTCTCAAGTAACTAATTTCCACTGCTCTCACTCTTGACTTGTTCCCCTCTTGCAAGGTCCACGCCTCGCTTCCATACGTCAGGGTAGGGATCACAATACCATCATGCAGTGACTTCTTAACTTCCTTACTCACCTCCCTATTTCTCATCACTGCTTTCAGTGTACCAACAACCTTTCTTCCCTGCTGTACCCTTTCACGTACTTCATCCCCCAAAGTTCCATCCTTACTAAATTGAGAGGGTGATTTTAGATGATGATGCTGGTGAGTGCTAAGATGATGATGTTTGTGATTTGAGGTGGTGATGCTAGTTTTTTTAAGTGATAGGCTGGTGACTCGAAGTGGAGGTCCTGGCAATTTTAGATATTGATGCTGAAATTTTAGATGATGGTGCTGGTAATTTCAGGTGATAGTGATGGTAATTATTAATATTTGACAGGATGAGGGGGATTTCAGATATGATGATGAGAATATAAGATGACATTCGTGATATGGTATGATGTTTGTGAGTGTCTGAGGAAATGGAGAGACTCTGATGTGGTGTGATGTTTTGGCGCTATGGTGTTAAAGTTGATTGTGTTAATGCCACTGGAAAGCGATAGTTGGTTATTCTGTTCACTGTGGTTCTGATGGTTGTTGTGGTGTTAACTGGCATCATGGAGTAACTTCTGGTTATCAGGTTAATAAAAGATATTACTGATTATGGTGTTAATTGTATGGATAGATGGCTGTATTACTAGTATCAAAGAATTATGACTACCATTTATCGTATTAATGGTGATTATGGTGTCAGGGGTAATCAGTGCGCTAACAGGTTTGTAAAATGATAGCAATTACAGTGTTAAAAGTGCTGTAAAATAGTGTTGCTCATAGTATTAGAGGAAATTATTATGGTGTTAAAGTAATTGGTTTGGTGATACTGGTGTTTACGGTGTTCATGGTGGAGTGGAGTGTGGAAAGCGAATGGTTGGTACTGGAGGCGTGATGGTATTAACAGTAGCTGTGGTATTAAGAGTTATCATGGTGTTAATGAAAACTGTGGTGTTAATGATGCTGCTGGTACAAACTGTGAAAGGCGGCTGTGGTGTTAATATCCATGGTGTTATGAGAGACTGAAGTAATGGTATTTAAGGAGTTATTTGTTCAGTGTGTGATAGATGTATAGCTATGGTGTTAATGGCAGCTATGGTATTACGGGTACAGTGTTGGGGGGCACCTGGTTGGCAATGGTGGCTTCGTGGAGTTAATGGTAACCATAGTATGGTATTGTTGGTAGTTATGATATTGTTTGTAGTTATGGTGCTAGTGGTAGTTATGGTACAGAGTGCTGAAGGCCCAGGGTTTATGGGAGTTTGTTAGAGTAAAAGGATGGTAGTTATAGTATTCAGGGTCTTTATCGTGTTAGTAAAGCTGCATAATGTTCGCAGTCAGGCTAGAGTTTTATGAATATTAAAAAAATTGTTGTGATAATAGTAGTTATATTGTTAATCTTCTCATAGTCATAATACCTCAAGTATTCTGCTCCAGTCAAGCAGTTTTCTTCAACTGAGTGAGTCATAAGAACCTGAGAGAGATAGTTGTGGTGTTAATAGTTCTATTGTTACAGAGTGTGGAGGGCGACTGGAGGGTACAGGAGGTGTTGTGGAGTTCCCAGTTGGTGCAGCCGGACAGATGTACAGCCACAACACCAGCTGTGCCTGGGCCATCTCGGTCCACCCCACCAAAGTCATCAACATCACCTTTGGGTACTTTCACCTCGAGGAGAGCTATTGCAATTACGACTGGCTCCAGGTGAGACTACTTGGGTTTGTTCTTTTTTTTTTCCTCTGGGTATAGCCTTAACACCCAGTTCTCAGTGATCCAGCTGTCTTCCTACCTGCCACATTCCTTAACGTGAAACCACTTCGGGGCTAATACCCCTCTGCGTGACTCCGCTTAGTGAATTTATACTTACAGTAGGGTTAAATAGTTGCTCATCTTCGTCCTCAGATTCACGACGACTCCAACAGGCAATCCCAAGTCCAGGGTCATTACTGCAGCACCTCCCTACTTGGTGCCGCGTGACTCTGCCATATCTCACAGATAGATCTAAATAATCTTTCTCGTCCTTAGATTCACGACGGCCCCAACATGCAGTCCCAAGTCCAAGGCAGGTACTGTGGCACCTCCCTACCCGGCGCTAACGGCACTATCGTCAGCACGCACAACCACCTCTACCTGTGGTTCCGTTCCGACCACTCCATCGCGGGATATGGGTTCAACTTTACCTGGAACGCCACGGATCCGGGTAAGCAATTTTGGTTATAAGCTTTCTACTTGAACTTGGCCTAGAACTTCCATCTTTCCTACTTGATTGCTGAGTTGTAATGGTTAACACTAGAATATGATGCTGTACTCTCTCTGCTTTTGGTTATGTTCCCATCTTGATTGCTGAGTTGTAGTAATAGATTAGCACTAGCATGTGGTACTAGTCATGAAACAGTGTTATGGAAAAGATATAAAACCGTTGTATTGTCTTTCAGTTTTGCTACTGAGGTAAGTGAAATGAGCTGCAAATGACAAAACTGATCAAACTTAAGATGTATTCGTACGAACTTAATTTTTTGGCCACGAAGTATCCACTTTGGATTATATTCTATATCAGACTATTTTATTATGCATGAGGAAAACCTATCGCACCAAAGACGTTGGCGACTATCACAACTGAAGTTTTTACTGAAGTCTGAGAACACATTGCTCTCCACCATACGACTGACGTTCTCACTCAGTTCAAAGAAACTCACTTCAGTTACAGGGCTAGCGATGACTTCAGATCAGCTGAGTAGTGAGAAGATGCATAATAAAGCCATCAGGGAGAATTGGCTTGTCAGTTATCAGTACCATTGAGTCCCATTATATTTCAGTCTTTCTCTCATCGGACGATTATATTCAGCTCAGGTTAAATTTGTGTTTATTTACTTTTCCTTCAGTTTGCAGAGGAATCTTCGATGAAGTTGTATAATTGTGCCTAACTGTGTAGCACTGTCTAACGTTGAAACTTTGTAATTAATCTGAAGTGAAATAAAAGGGGAGAGATAATGACAGCATATAATGACCAGTTAAGATGGATTTGTCGCTGAGAGGTATAGGGGTGGCTCTGAGTAGAGCGAGTAATAGTAATATTAGTAGTAGCGGCAGCAGCAGTAGCAGTAGTAGTAGCAGCAGCAGCAGCAGTACTGTTGTGGTAGTAGTAGTAGTGGTGGTGATATTAGTAGTAGTAATAGGAGGAGGAGGAGGAGGAGCAGCAGCAGCACACTTTTATGCTTATTGATTCATTCTTTTTTAATTTAATACGGCCTGTATATCTGTTATTAATTACTCTTACACCAGTCTGCGGGGGTCTGTATGAAGGGGCCGAGTACGGGTCTGTCAAGTCCCCAGGGTACCCAGGCCGCTACCCCCACAACAGGGACTGCTACTGGATCATCGAGGTTCCCCTGGGCAAGAGGGTCAAATTCCACTTCCCCACCCTGCAGATCGAAACACATACCAACTGCTCCTATGACTTCCTCGAGGTATCATTTTTCTACATTATTTTAGGGTAATACTTTCAGGTAGTTTTGCTTAATAACCTGTATCATAATCTCACGCCACTTGCAATTGGGTAATCGAGGTTCCCCTTGGCTGGAGGAACAATTTTCACTTCCTCACCTTACATATCGAATTCCACCTCAACTCCTCCTATGAGTTACTCGGGATGAAAATCAAATCCTAGCTGGTAGAGGAAAATTGACATGTGTTATTTTCAGCTCTGCAAGAAGGACAAGGAAAAATGTGTGTAAAATTTCCCCCTGCCGCTAGTTCTTCCTAACAAGATAAACTGAAGCTGTGACATGTAATCGATCGGAAAATAATGTGTTTGAGGCTCGTATTCTCGCCAGTTAAAGAGGCTGTTAGATAATTTTATATATCATCAATGCAGTCTGTGTCGTTATTACCATGATTTAAAAACCATACAAGAGCGTATTAATGTGTACTATACTCACTATACCCTAGCTTAGCCTAAATTGCCCAGTCACCATCCTGAAAACTGAGCTGCAAAAAGAGATTAACATTAGGATATGATGCTAGTTACCAGGAAGTGCTGTGGAAAGGATGCAGAGCCGTAGCATTGTCTTAATCTGGCACTGAGTTACGTGAAATAGGCTGCAACAGGACAAAAATTTGGGCCAAGTTAAGGTGAAAACAAGAGTCAAAATAAATCACATAGACAGACGTGCTATAGAGCCTCCTAAGCCTGCTAGACTATGACCATGAGTATCCGCCCCCAGGTTCGTGACGGGCGTACCGAGACGAGCCCCAGCCTGGGCAAGTTCTGCAGCACCATCACCCCAGCCCCAGTCACAGCCACCGGTCGCGAAGCTCTCTTGCACTTCCACTCTGACAGCTCCTACTCTGACACTGGCTTCCTCATCTCGTACAGTGCTGAGCCGGGTAAGATAGAGTTAACTTTTACAGTTTGGCACTTTTATTGTTAATTCATTCTATAATGGAACCGTGAGGCGCTGTAGGACTTCCACTCGCACAGCTGCTGTGACACTGGCTTCCTCATCTCTTACAGCGCGTAGCAGAGTTAGAAGGACAGATTTTTCAGTTTGCTGACATTTAAGTTTAATCATGATGGATGATCGCATACTATGCCACAAGACAAATGTGGAAATAGAATAAAATAATTTTATAGGACTTTTGATCAGTGGTTATATTCAAATTTTTTAAAATATAAAACGAAAGAGCTGCAAGCCTCATATTAAAATTGAATATGAGTTATAAGATTAATATAGTCCTTGTACATGCTCCGGAAGCAATCTGTGAGAAGGAAGAAAATGAAAAGCTTTATGAAGATGTACAAGAAGCTCTGAAAAGCAGAAAACCTAGTATACGTTAATAATAAGAGACTTTACTGCAAGAAGAGGTAAGAAAAGGGTAAGAGAGACTGCTGTAGAACTCTTTGGAATGAGCTGGTTGGAATGGTAGAGGCGAAAAGCTTGTAAAAATAGCTGAAAGAGACAGTCTTCCAGTAATGAATACCTTCTTTATAAGAAACAGTGTAGGCGGTGGAATAGCAGGGCATCAAAATAGACTTCATCGTCACAAACAAAAACTAGTACTTAAAAAAAAAAAAGTAACTGCACTGAAGAGAGTAATATAAGAAATGAACACCCAGTGGTGCGAAGTCGAGTAATATTAGATCTCTGAAGGGAGTGAGGGAGAGGCCAGTCCCATGAAAAACATCCAAAAGCTGTAGCTCTGAGAATGAAAACAGTAGAATTTGCTGGGATTACGTGAAATCGACAAACACCCAATAGGTCAGAGTTTTAAAAAATGCGAGAGGCCATATATCTTTTTATGTTCCTGATGCAAACTAATGTGAAATTAAAAAGGCATAAATAAAGCGCGAGAAAATATTAATATATATGTAAGGTAAAATAAATCACTAAGGAATAGGTACTACGAAGCCTCCTATGCCACCAGGAGTACGATCTCAGTGTCTCATACATTTTCACCGTCCTCTCCACCCAGGCATTCCCGGGTGTGGCGGCCTACTCAGCAACGAACACGGCGAGTTCTCTGCCCCTACACTGTCAGACAGATACCACCACAACCTGAGATGCGAGTGGGAGATCAGGTACCGTATTACTATCTCTTTTAGCCCAGGTGTGTACTTTCCATTTTATCCTTGCAATCTCCTGACGATTTTATTCAGCTTAGGATTGGTTTTTCTGGAACTGAGGGTTAGATATAGCCTCAGTAAATTCCTTCAGTACGAGACACCTTGCCTAGGTGGAATAAAATCGTCTGAGAGCAGCAACAGGTAACTAAGAAGACCTTACTCATCTCTAAGATCTTTTATTAATACTTTCACAGAGTCCATCCTCGAGAAAGGATCAACCTTAACTTCACGGAGTTCCACTTGGAGTATGAGCGAGCCTGCAGATTCGACTATTTAGAAGTAGGTTTGTTTCTTTCGCTTTCAGCCAGATGGTTTATTTCATCCATTTCCGTTTTATCAGATGGTTTTATTCAGCTCAGGGAAGATGTTTTTAGTATGATTCATCCAACATGGCAGTGTTGAAATAGATTTAGTCTCTGCATATCTACTTCTGACAAACTCTTTTATTAAGTCTGGGAAGAAAGTATTCATTAGGATATGTGGTTCATGTTAATTTCTGGTTCTTTTCTTGCTTTACTTCAATTCAGACTAAGGGAAAAGTACGAAAATATCTTTACTTACTTTTATTTTATTCCTACTGCTGCCAGGCCATATTATTCAGGTTAGGAGAGATCTTTTCTGAACGAACGATACTTCTGATGTAATGATGCAGAGATGGATTTATTTCCTTACCTTACTCTTGTTGTTGATGCACATTTATTTACTCTTTTTTTGTCTTTACTTATATGCATATTTTTTTCTGTTTATATATCTATTATTCACTAATTTTTGAGAGGAAGAGGAGGGTGCTTTCCTTGCCACTTTTTTTTTTTACTATTATTTTTTTACTTTGGAAGGCTTGTACGATGACGTCTGCAATATCTTCTCGCCATTGACAGATTTTTTTTTTTTTTTTAATTTCCTCGGGAGGCTCTTTCAATACCATTTTTTTTCCTAGCTAGTAATATTTGTTGTCAGCTCTGAGAGGATAAGTTTGTACCATAACGACTTCATCTCATTCTTGTTACTGTCACACGATTTCATTCAGCGTAGGGGAATGGTAGTAGTAGTAGTAGTAGTAGTTGTGGTAGTAGTGGTGGTGGTAGTATTGGTGGACTGCAAGCTGAAGTTCCCCTACTTCTCTGAGCTCCAGTTTCTACTCTCAGCTAGAACCCAACATTTGTACCCATCTCTGAACCCCATTTTGAACCCCATCCACTTGCACCCCATATTGACCTCTTAGTTATTTGAAAGCCATTTTAAATCCTTATTTCTTTGAACCCTATTATAAACCCCAATTTCTCTGAACCCCATTTCGAACCCCGAACCCCATTTCGAATCGCACTCATTGTAAACCGCTATCCCCCCAGGTGAGAGACGGGGGCACGGCAGACAGCCCCCTCATCGTCAGGGCCTGCGGAGTCAACATCCCTGAACCAATCCAGTCTACGGGAAACAAACTATTCGTGGTCTTCGTGTCGGATTATTCGTTCGCTCATGCTGGGTTCCGGGCGAGGTACCGAGTGGGTGGGTATGAGGCAGATAGGTAGATGGATAGAGCAATGGATAGGCAGATAGACTGATGTATGCTGTTGATCAATGTTAGATAGATGGGTTAATCAAGCTGAGATCAGGGCAAGGTACCAAGTGATTAAGGAATGGATTGATTGATTGGTTGATGAGTACATTAATATATACGTAGATTGAAATATGAACAGAATGGATAAGTATACAAATGTGGGTATACCAAAGTGGGTTAATTAGAACAGAGGGGAGTTATTGAAGTCGAGGGGTGGCAGTATAATGACTAGATGCAGCGGTTCGATCGAGAGGGAGAGAGAGAGAGAGAGAGAGAATGAACAATAAAAATAAGTCATCACAGTGAACGATTTAAAACATGGAAGCCAAGTGCAACGCCCTCTCTTACCCCAACCTAAACCTGTCTAACCCGACCTAACCTAATTTAATCTACCGTAGCCTAACTTAATCTAACCTGACTCTACCTAATCCCATCCTTTACAGCGTGTGGGGGAGAGTACAGCGCTCCCACCGGAATCATTCGCTCACCTTACAGCCCAGGTACGAATTTCCAGACTTTGTTTAGCGTTAGGGTGTCTGTCTTTGTATCTTTACTAATAGAGCTGAAGTCCAAATATAATACTCCAAGTTTTCTTTAGTTTGACGTGTGTAAGACTGCTTGGTTATGCTTCTACCTTTATTAATACAGCCTCCGAAAATTTCAGAGCTAAAGGAGGGTGAAGATTATTGCCTGATACCAAATTAACGAACTGTCCAAAGCCTAGTCATGTATGTTATTGACAGACTGGTAAATAGATGGACAGATAGATAGGTAGATATATACGTAGATAGATGTAGGGGTAGAATGACATGTGGACAAATTACGCAAACATATATTTTCTCTCCTACAGACAGGTATCCAGCTAACCGAGAGTGTGTGTATCTCATCAATCAACCTCCCGGGAAGGCCATTCTACTCAACTTCACCTTCTTCGATATTGAAGGGCCTTCGTTCTGGTCTGGACGCTGCATTTTTGACTACGTAGAGGTGAGTAAAATATGAGAAGGAAAAGCATCTCTATTTTTCACTGCTGTCTTTATCATCGTCACCAAAACCACCGTCATCGTCATCATCAGTGTCAACGTTGGATCACTTCTGTACCTTCATTCTTTCAGCCCGATGGTTATTTTTGTACTGAACTTATGATTATTTACCCCTTCATTCCGATGGCGTGCTATAATGTTTCCTTCTTGATACCACCAGATAATTTGCTTCAGTTTCTGGGATATCTCTTTTAATGGAGATATTGAAAGCTTAGTCTAGCTTCTACAGTTCGAAGAGTCTTGTCCAAACTAAGTAATACTGCCTGATGGTATAAAGAAAAGGAATAAAAACTAAGTCATGGGATTAAAGTGATTCATTTTAAGTTATGGGAGGCCCCTCGTAGTTACAGGATTAAAAATAAATCCCCATTAACCTCCTCAATACCATGACATCATTCTGGTTTCCTACATATCACCTAATAGTAGTTGGCTTCATAATACAAGCGCCTATATTGCTGTGACTGAATAACTAATACAGTACACTTTTCATTTCTTTGGTATAATAACTGATACAAGTAAACCGGTGATGCTGTGGCCTAATGAGAGAGAGAGAGAGAGAGTGGGAGAGGGAGAGAAATATACTCCGTTTCTATGTCCTAATCCTTACGGTATGGCCCCAGATAAGGGATGGAAGACGCCCTACCTCCCCTTTGCTAGGCCGGTACTGTGGCCCTGAAACCCATAGGCCTGACCCCGTCCTGGCCACCCATAACTACATGTGGATTAAATTCGTCACCGATAGCAGCGAACACAACTACGGATTCATCGCCAATTACTCCACCGTGGATACCAGTGAGTAGGGAAGAATACGCGTTTCACTTGGCCTTAAGCTGATATCTGCCCATCTTGAATTCTTGGGTGTGTCAACAGAATAACACTGGAGTATGGTATTAGCCACGGAGAGGAGATTGTCAGGCTGTGGCATTGTCTTTATCTGCCATGGAGCACTGTCTTTTCTATTACAGCTCTGCCAGGGATAGAACTGATCCTTACATATCTATTTACCTGTTGATCTATCTATCTATATTAAACTATCCGTCTATCTATAATTTGCATATATAGATAGGTAGACGGATAAATTGATAGGTAGACAGATATTTAGATAAGTAGACAGACAGAGAGACAGATAAACAGATGGATAGACAGACAGACAGAAAAACAGATAGATAGATAGGTACTTTATAGAAGACTAAGAAGGAGTTTTAACGATACTGAATGAGTAACACCGGTCTCTAAAAATATTCCTTATCAGGCTCCGGCGGTGTCCTAAATGCTCCAACATAGGTAATAATAATCTTCAAGTGAATATTCTTTCTAATAGGTTGTGGCGGCGTCCTAACGGCTCTAACCGGGGTAATTAGCTCGCCGAACAGCCCTCAGAACTACCCCGCCAACACTGACTGCATTTGGGTGCTGGACCTACCTCAGGTTTGTTTCCCCACTGTCCATCTGCAACCATTCTCAGTAGCGTTGGAGCTTCGTAATACCCCTTTCTTAGCGATTATTCTGCAGACCTACATATCAACATCCTCTTGTATGGTATTGATTGAAACTGTGTCGATATGAATATAACTAATAAATAAGGAAATATTTAGGTGCTAAATAAATCGAGAAATAAGAGGAACGAGAATTAACCTAAGCATTCTTCTTCCCCAGGGCTACGTCATCCAGCTCACATGGACCTCCTTCATGCTAGAGGGTCGAAGTAACTGCCCCTACGACTACATAGAGATATTTGATAACTCCTCCATTCCCGGGGCAGGTGGACAAATGGGCGAGTGAGTATGGGTTTGGGGGAGGGCGAGGGAGGGTGTGAGGATGCGTGTGTGTTTAAGACGAAGTTGTTACTTAACCCCGGTCTGTCTGACTGAACAGACCCGTCGGCCACAATTAAGTAGCTGCTTTTGTCGGTCCGTCCAACAGGTACAGTACATTACATACACCATTTAGGGATCCCGCGCCCTCCCGTGGTAGACAACGCCACAGCAGGGTCGGTCGAGTGTCCTTCCAACGGCCTGAATGATGTTCAGTTAATTATGCCAATGATGATATCAATCGCAGAAGTCACAATCATCCCGAACTATTTTCTCACCCAAAGAAGGGTGAGGTAGGGTCAAAAGGGCAAGAAAAACCTTGGTACAGGGAAAGCTATCCCACAATTTATAACAATAACAGCAAGAAAATCAGCAATAACAAAAACAAAACAATAAATTATCATTATCATTATTATTATGACTATTATTATTATCATTATTATTATTATTATTATTATTATTATTATTATTATTATTATTATTATTATCATTATTATTATTATTATTATTAATATTATTATTATTATTATTATTATTATTATTATTGTACCTACTAGATCCTTTTCACTAAAACTTGGCCTAAAATTGGCATATCTCCCTCTTTAATGCAGAATTGTAGTACTGAATTAACAATAGAATATGATGCTGGTTAGGAAGATGTGCCACGGAAATGATGTACAGCCAAAGCAGGGCCTTCTTCTGCCATTGAGCTACTTAATATAATCCGAAAATGGACGAAAATCTGGGCCAAGTAAGGTGAAACAGGTATACTAATTAAAACCGTAGTACTATGACCTATCCACCTTTGTACCAGCCGTTTCTGTGGCAACACCCTACCCCCAGTGATGACCTCCTCGGATAACCTGGTCACCATCCGCTTCCATTCCGACCACACAGTCAACCACGATGGCTTCTCCGCCTTCTACCACGGCATTGACGCTTCCAGAGGTGAGTGTGACTTCCATAACTTGTAACGTGAGCCTTCCATGACGTTTTTGGGTGTGAGTGTGCTTTCTTTGACGTTTCTAGGTGTGAGTGTGCGTTCCTTGACGTTTCTAGGAATGGGTATACCTTTAGAACTTTTAACGTGTGTCATCCTTGACGTTTTTAGGAGTGGGTGTTCTTTCTTTGACGTTTCTAGGGATGGGTTTGATTCTGTTATATTTCTCTCTCTCTCTCTCTCTCTCTCTCTCTCTCTCTCTCTCTCTCTCTCTCTCTCTCTCTCTCTTACACACACACACATATACACACACACTCTCACTAACCCTCTCTATTTCAGCGTGCGGGGGCCACTACCACACGCTCACCGGAGTCCTCACCTCTCCCAATTATCCCGAGAACTATCCCAACTCCCGCACCTGTGAGTGGACCATCACTGTTCCATCTCGCAGACAGATACGCCTCCAGTTCGTCGACATGCAGATGGAGGAGGAGAGCCACTGCGGCTACGACTACCTGGAAATAAGGTGAGAAACAGCGTAATAAGTGCCAGTAAATAAGGTATGAAACAGCGTAATAAGCACTAGTAAATAAGATGAGAAATGAAGTAAAAAGTCAGAGAAGTAAAATAAGAAATAAATAAGGTCAGAAAACACCTGAAAATAAAGTGAAAAACACAGACAGACAGAGATGGATAGCTGGAAATGGGAGAAGTGGGACGCATGGAAAGCAAGATACAATGCTGGCAGAGGATTGTGCATGAATTTTCGCTCACGTTTGTACCTGCCCTCTTCCAGGAACGGCAGGTACTCCACATCACCTTTGCTGAACAGAATCTGCAGCTTCAACAGGACCCTGCCAGAAATTCTCTCTCACAGCAACCAGCTCTACCTCAAATTCCACAGCGATAGTTACTTAACCAAAAAGGGGTTCAAGATTCTGTGGGACGGCTTGACTACAGGTACGTAATTGTGACAGCGATTCATAAGATCCTGAGGGCGTTGGTACAGGTTAACATTGATAATCTCATGGCCTTGTCTTCCCCATTCTGCTTCAGCTGAGAATAAGTCATAGGATCCTGGGAGTGTTGATCCGTCATGATTCATCTTCTCAAGGTTGGGATAGCTCTTAGTATTTTATTCCAGCGAACGCCAGACGATTATATTCAGCTGAGAGAGAGTTTCGTTACCCTGAGAGGGTTAATACTGGCACCATTAATCCACTCGTGGTCTCGGTTCACTAGTATTCTATTCCTAACATCAACGGTCAATTTTATTCTTCTAAACATGACCTATAGGATGCTGAGAGTATTAATACTGCCACCATTAATCCTCTCATGGCTGGAAGAAGTCTAATATTCAGTTCCAGCTACAACCAGACGATTTTATTCAGATGAAAACTAGTAACAGGATTCAGAAATTATTAATTACCTTTTCCTATTGTCGGATGGTTTTTGCTGTCGCTGGAGGCTTTGAATAATTATCCTTTGCACCGTTGATTTTCATGATATCAAAGGAATTTACTGGACAGAGTTCAACCAGTACATTTGTCTGCTGCCATGAGAGAAATATATAAGGGATTTTGAGTAATGGTTGCAGCAAAGTTACCAAGTATCATCACTCTTTACCAGAGTACTAATCGCTACGGCTCTTAACCCTTTCAATCCAATGGCGTATTTCTAACTTCATTTTGTTTACCTTCAAACGATGTTATTCGGCCTAGGGAAGAATCTTCGGACTGAAGGGGTTAGAGACAGCACTTCAGCCCTTAGCCACGAGAGATTCTGCCTAAACTGAGTGACGGTCGTCTGGTGGTAATCTGTGTGAAATGAAAAAGAAATATTTGAATTCAAGTGGTTACTAGTTTGCATCCTTGAGATTTCCCTCAGGTGAATAAAAACGTTTGTTACTTGCAATATTAATTTTTCAAAAAAATATGGCGATGGGAAGAGTTCAAAAATCTAAATATAAATTGCTTAGGAGCCAGTATTTCGTAATTATACACACACATATCCCATTAAATAATCAATTCAGACAATTGGCATACTTGTATTTACACACAGAAGATTCATGCATTAAGTACCTAATGTGAATGAGAGTGGAAAAGTGTATGTGTGTGTGTGTGTGTGTGTGTGTGTGTGTGTGTGTGTGTGTGTGTGTGCTCACGTACATCCATGTTTTTGTGTCAATGTGTATATGTGTGTCTGTATGTCTGTGTCCGTGTGTCTCTGTGCATGTGCTGATGTGCTTGTACGTGTGCGTGTGTGCATGCGCGTATGTGCGCGTGAGCGAGTAAGTGTGTGTGTGTATGTGTGTGTGCGTATGCGTGTGTGTGTGTGCGTGTGTGCGTGCGTGTGTGTGTGCGTGCATGCATGTGTGCCAGCGTGCGTGTGCGCACAGTCTCCATTACAGATCATTCTCTAACCAACATATCTCATGTTTTCTGCAGGTTGTGGCGGTACCTTGACAGGGGTATCTGGTGAAATCGTCTCTCCCGGGTACCCTCAGCCGTACCACCACCGAGCCGACTGCTACTGGACCATTAGGGTGGCTCAAGGCTCAAGTGTTTCTCTCTACTTCACCGATCTGGACCTAGAATCTACCAGGAACTGCTTCTATGATTACGTTGAAGTACGTCCACACTCTGACTATTCTCTTTCCAATTTAGTTTGGCCTAAAATCGCCCAATATCCACGCTGAATGCCGGGCAACAACAAAAAATTAGTACTAGAATATGGCGCTAGTCACAAAGAAGTGCTATGGAATGTATGTACGGCCGTAGTATCGCCTTATTCTGCCACTGAGCTCAGCTAAATAAACTTAAAACGACGGAAGTATGGGTAAAGTTAAGGTGAAAGATTATTGGAAAGTGTATGTAAGAGTAAGGTGGTGAACTTGGGAGTGCATGAGAGTAAGATGGTTGTCGGCAGAAGGGTGAAAAACTGAGAAGTGTGAGTATCTAAGAATGTATAAGAGTGAGGTGGCTGCCAAGAGGAGAGTATGAGATCGGGTAGGAGACTATGAAAGTGAGGTGGCTGGGAGATCAGGAGGGGAAGAGACTAACTAGGAGAATGTATGAGAGTGATATGGTTAGGAGCAGGACGATGGATGATTGACCTGGAGAGTGTATGGAAATGAAACAACGGGGAGGAGAAGGAGAATGATAGGTCACCTGGTAGGGCACAGGCTGAGGAGGTTTTTCGATTACTACATGTCGTTTTCTGTGCGACGATTGTGACTTACAAAATATCAGCTGCCTGCATAAACGATCCTCGGGAAATCGATAGGTATTAATTGTAAGCATTCTTTTATTCTCATGGCAAAGATCAACACGGCAACACCTGGCAGCCAACCTACTCTCCAATGTTGTGTGTTGTATTCTAGAAGACTGTGACTTGGTAAACATTGATCGCCTCCCTCAGTTACACTCTACTGTCGATAGGCATTAATCCTAAGCCTTCTCTTCTCTTCTCATGGCAAAGGTTCGAGACGGCAGCACCCGGCGGTCCCCACTCCTAGGCCGCTACTGCACCAATAGTCAAGGTGTTATGGGCATCAACTCCACATCAAACACTCTCTGGATCCGCTTCAGGTCGGACCACTCGCGTGCTGAGAGGGGATTCAAAGCTCAGTACCACACCAGTAAGTACGAGGTTTATTTGTTTATTTATTTGTCTATTATTTACTTTTGAAATCTATAGTGTACATGTTTTAAACTGACAAAGATCCCTAACTCCGATCAGCTAAATTGATGGCAGTTGTAGTCAGACTAAAAGGCCGATTTGATTATGGGCGAGGGAGAAGCCCTCTCGAGTGTCTTGTCAAGTAGTGGCATTTTCTCACATCAGAGGTCCGACCCGGCCCTGCCCAACCTGGCCCTACCTATTTCTCTCCCTATCTGTCTATCTGTCTCCCTTTCTATCTGTCAGTCTATCTATCTACCACCATCCATCCATCTATCTACCTACCTACCTATCAATCAATTTTTCCCAGACTGCAACAGAGTGATCCGTGGCCACCGAGGGACTATAACGACCCCCAACTACCCTGATCCGTACCCCCACGACCGCAACTGCACCTGGATCATCGTCGCTCCCAGGGGCAACTCCATCAACGCTTCCTTCAGCGACTTTGTGCTGGAGGACCATATGGATCATGAGGGAATCCGCTGCTCCTTTGATTACGTGGAGGTGAGAGAGAGAGAGAGAGAGAGAGAGAGAGAGAGAGAGGTGGAGTGGAATCAGGGTTCGTATTCACAAACGCATTTAGCTCGACTCCCGATCGTAATTTGGATGCGGATTTGCACAAAGTTAAAGATACTGGAAGTTTCTGCATCCTCCTTTCCTTTTTGTTCTCTCAAAAGTAAGCACTAATTCATTCATTCATTCATTCAATATCTTATCCAGTGTTTCCCCATGAGGAGCGTAGGAGCCCCGGGCTAGGCAAGTTGGTCCTGACATTTAAGATGGGTGTCCAGCCTCACTCATCCGTTAGTGACATTACGTGAGCAATAAACCCCAACCACCCCTCGGATATAAACCTGCACAGGCTCAATCGGATTGGAGCGCTTTAATTGTCCACTAAACCACCAGGCGCCATAATCTGGTTATATAGTTACCATCCAGCGTAGTAAATGGTTTCCTGATGTACAGGAAACCATTTGGCTTCTCACTCAGTGTAGAGTCACCTGTACAAAGAAGGAAGAAGAAACAATGAAGGCAAGAATGACAGAAAAGGAAAGAAGGAAGAGAGGAAAGGGCAGGCACTCGAAAGCAGCACTACATCAAGTGAGTGGGTGGTGAACGCCCTCACCAACCACTTATAAGTAATACTAATTAATGATAACAGTAATTATTATTATTATTATTATTATTATTATTATTATTATTATTAATTATTATTATTATTATTATTATAATCTGTAATATTTTCTTCATATGTAAGATTTATTTTTGTTGAGAAGACGCAAGACAAGGGCAGATTCTACATTATGTTTGTCCTCCCTGCTTAAACGAATAAGATATACGACTGGGAATGGACTGTGTGTTTCTGAATCCGACCATAGAACACAACATAGTCCCAACTGGCTCATCCTGTCAGTCCACATCACAACACAAGAACATCCCTTTGAAATCTTTTAAGACCCACAGCCAACTCTTTAAAATCCCTTTCCCTGTCCATCTTACAGCCCCTTAAAACCCCCTCCCAGCTCCCTTAAAATCTCCTTTCCTCACCCCCTTGAAACCCCCTAAAACCCCCTCCTCGCTTCCTCTAAATTCCTTTTCCTATCCTTCCTAAAACCCCTCTTCACCCCCTTAAGATCCCCTTCTCCGTCTCCCTTCAAAATTCTAAAACACCTTTCCGTCTCCCTTGAAATTCCCTTCACTGTCCCCCTCAAGACCCCTAAAATGAACCTTCCCCCTTACCTTAAAATGCCCTTCTTCGTCCGCCTTAACAACACCTCCTCCCCCTGAAGGTCCGAGAGGCAGTGTTCCAGAGGAGATTGAGACTTTGCAAAAATTGAGTGTCTGCCATAACGACCTTTGTCCAGTCGATAAGAATTAATCCGAAAACGTCCTTCTTCGTTTTCTTCCTCTTCCTTCTGCAGGTGCGAGAGGCAGAGACGCTACAGGGCACCAGGACACAGCTGGGTCACTTCTGTCGCAACCCACCTCCCCCTCTGTCCACCTCACCGCACAAGAACGTCCTCGAGGTCCATTTCCTTAGCGACTACTCCGTGGCTGAAAATGGGTTCCGGCTCGAGTGGATCGTGCATGGTTAGTGTGGCTGGGTTAAGTTTGATTACAGTTCCTGAAGACTGGATTATTTAGGTTAGATGTGAAGTTGAGATATAATATAAAGTTTTGTTTTGATATGAAGTTAAGTTGGTGAAGTTAGGTTCGAGTATAGTTGCTGAAGGTTCAGTTGCATTAGGTTAGATTTGGGGCTGGCGAATATATAAAATTTTGTTTAGAATTACATCTTTGGGATGAGTTAGGTTAGCTTTTTTTTTTTTTTCAAGTTACGTATCAAAGTTCGTTCAGGCTTGGTTAGGATCGGTTTTGTTTGGTTACGCTAGGTTCGATTTTTGTAAGTTGCATTGTTGTTATACTAAGCTAGATTTGAAACTGCAATTGATTTAAATTACGGTCGGGTTTGGTTCGGTTCGGTACAGTTAGGTTAGATATCATTTAGCACTGTATTCGGTTAGCTGGAGGTATATTGGGCTAAATCTGAAGTTAGATTAGACTTCAAGTTTAGGCTTACTTCAGACACCTAAAGTCAGTTTGCTCTAGATTTTCCCTTGTCAGACGAACTCACCGAGCATTCAGACAACAAACATTCTGCTTTTCTTTTTCTTTTCACTCAAAAAATAAACATCCTCTTCTTCTTTACTAAATTCTTCTGCATCCTTTCATCAGCGTGTGAGGTCCTGTTCACCAAATTTTGTCAGTTTCAGTAGTCTCTCTCTCTCTCTCTCTCTCTCTCTCATAATGTCATCGTCATTGCCATCTCCCACGTCTTCTCCTCCTCCTCCTCCTCCTCCTTCTCCTCCTCTTTCTTCTTCACCATTTTCTTCGTCTTCAGGGTGCGGGGGTCACTTCACCAAGGCGTCAGACAGCTTCACCAGTCCCAACTACCCCCACATGTACCCCCCCGAGACGGACTGCGAGTGGTACATCAGGACGGCGCCGGGAACCAGGGTGCACATAACGATCCACGACTTTGATATTGAGAGCGCCGGTGGATGCGTTTATGACACTCTGAATGTAAGTGGAGTTCATTCACCTTTACAGGAGTTGGTCTGTTTTCACGTGACTGAACTGGGCCATTTTTATGACAAATACAAAATGTGGTTGCATAAACTTTGATCAGTATTGGTTATGGGGTTGAAATGCGTCTACTTACTTACTAACCAAATTAGTCGTTCATTCTGACTGTACTGCATAATCAAAATAGCTGAAAGGGGTTAAGGATCTTTGTCAGGGTAGAATAAATGCTCTACAGGCTAAGCTTCTCATCCTTTTACTGCTTATTTCCCAGACCTCACCTGCAGAATAAGTCAATACCACTGTTTTACAAGTTTTCCATACCACTCTTTTGTAACTAATACCATTTTTAGTGTCGACGACGACGATGATGATCCGAGCATAACCAAGATGTAGGTAAATCAGCACGAGTATATCTATTTCACATGACTTTGTTCCAGTTTAATGAACTCGAAATGCATTTATAACCAAATTTCATGTTCCAGTACATGCCATGGAACATGTAAAATTGACGACCGCTAAAAAAATCCGTATATATTTATAAGAGAAAGCTTGTCTGTCTGTCTGTCTGTTTGCCTGTCCTCTGCAAAAATCAATAATAGAGATGTTAATTTTATGCCTACTTCATGAGAGAGAGAGAGGGGGAGGGGGTGGAGTTAGGTGGACGGAAATATTGAGTCTTGAATCTCCTCTAATCAAATGTATGATGTGTACTGTAGACGTATTTTCAACCACTAAATCTCAGAAAATAAAGACTATAAAATATTCTACGAGATTTCTAAGGAATTCTGTGTGCGTAGAGCGCTGCTTTGTGGGTTTTGAGTGTGTATGTCTATATGAAACTATTATTATTATTATTATTTGTTGGACTGAGGGAATATTTGATACATGTGTGTGGGGGGAGGGTGATATGCGTGTGAGCAAGTTTTCTTGTATACATCTTTGTGTGTGTGTGTGTGTGTGTGTGCTATCCGCCATATAATCCGGACCCTTTGATACACTTAGTCTACCTCCCTTCCAGGTCTACGGAGGTCAGGACGTTTATTCCCCGCTGCTGACGACCCTGTGCCATCAGCAGCAACAACCCGTGGTGCTCACGTCACAGGGCAACCACGCCTTCGTCACCTTCAGCAGCGACGAATCTCTCAGGGGCAGGGGCTTCAACATCTCCTATAACACCCTCCCAGACGGTGAGACGTAAAGCTTTATAAGGATACGTAGGAATAAGTAAGAATTGGTGGGAGTACATAGGAAGACTTACAGTGGAGTAAAGAGGATTTCATGCGAGTCTTCCCAAGTGTAGGGGCTTAAAAATCTATAGTATCCTCCCTTACAATGATACAAGAATCTATAGAAATGCACAGGAATGAGTAGGAATACCACAGAGTGCATAGGAGTACACTGAAATATACAGGGAGGTCTACAAGAATAAAGAGGAGTACATAGCAATATAGCAGAATGCATAAAAATATACGGGAATATATGGGAGTACTTGGCAACACATGATTGTAAAAAGAAATACATAGGAATGGATTGGAATACAAATGAATACACAAGAGTCTCTCAGGAACAATGGCTTCAGCATCTAAATCACCCTTCCCGATGGCGAGACAGGAAGAGATAAAAGTACCGTATATTTTATTGAATCTTTGCTCATTCTTCTTTCTCCTTTTACCCCTCTTATTAACCCCTTCGTCCACAGTGATTATTTTTTCTGATGTTCTTGCTTCTCACCCCCCCATTAGCTTTTTTATTTTTGCTTAGCTTAGGAGAGACCTTTTGAGCAGGAGGGGTCATATAATAGAGCAATTTTTATTTACTTTGTTCCTTCAATTAATTTCTCGAAATCGTTTGATGGTAACCTAACGAACCCACTTAACTCCTTCATTGCTAGAGATTTATCCTAAATTGAGGATGATTGTCTGGTGGTGGGAAAAATATCATAAAAAAAATGCATCACTGGCTTAAAGACCTAAAACTGAAAGAAAAATACGCGGCCATATCAAACGCGTTAGCCTAATGAACACCTCGATTTTCAGGCTGCGGCGGACGCTTCACCGCCCCACGAGGCAGCATCCACTCCCCGAACTACCCAGAACCCTATGACAAGGACTCCAGCTGTGTGTGGACCATAGTAGTGAACCCCACCCATGTAGTTGAGCTGAACTTCACCGAATTCGACGTGGAACCGCATGCCAACTGTTCCTACGATAATGTTACAGTGGGTATATCTAAGTGCCACCTGAATCTGTCTTTTAGTCTGTCTCCCTATCTGCCTGTGTAATTTCTTCATCTCATAAATTTCAAATGGAACTTTCTCTTTTCGTTGTATGTAAATTTGCATGTGAAACTTTCCATGGTTGGTTTAAGTACTTGTGTTAATGAGTAACTCCCTTAAACTCTGTCTTTTTGTCTGTTGAAATGTCTACTTGTGCTCTACATCTGTTGTTCATCTCACAAACATGAAGTAGAGTCGAATGAAAAGAGTTGATATGTTTCAGTTCCCTTTAAACTCTTTCTTTCAGCCGGTTCTATCTACCTATCTGTTACTCACCTTAGAATTCGAAGTAGAAACGCATGTGAAGTGTTCCAGTGATAATGCATACCCTCACAGCACACCTAAACCCCCCATCACCCTCAATCACAGACAAACCTTCAACACTACTTCAACCGAAGATCTGGAGTGTTCGACTGAAGTGTCCGAATGCCAGCAATCGATCGAGTTCACGTCCACTTGAGCTTGGAGTAACAACAACGACAATTCATTCCTTGATTCGTGGCATTGCACCTAATGACCCTCTTCATTCCTTTTTATATAATTCCTATTTCTCCATCATATTATACCGTCTATATTTTCTCACATTCTCATGAAGTCGTGTTCCTGTTGACCTAGTAGACTTTGAAATGCATTTTATTTTCCTTTTATTTTGCTTACTACAGCTTAATAATCTCTTTTATGTTATCTGTAATTTTGTCTCTTTTTTATATAGGGACTTAGTTTGCACCTTAAATATACAGTACTAGAGAACATGACAGTGATGCAGCCAAAATATATCAGTAAGTCGTTACCATGTCCTTTGAGCCAATTATAATATTTTCTCATTAATTTGGGTCAGTATTTCGTCCTTTTGTTACTTATTTCACAAACTTCATTGGCAGAAGCACAATACTATGGCTGTACATCCTTTTCATAGCACTTATTCGTGACAAGTATCATATTCTAGTGATAGACTATTATAAAAATTCAGCATTCAAGACGGAGAGATGGACAATTTTAGATAGAGTGAAAAGGCCATAGAACCCGGACTATATGAGTATTCCCACTTGTTTTGTCTCAGGTAAAGGTGAGATGCGTATAGAATCCGGACAACTTTCTCACCTGTTATAGAGCTCGGGCTTACATTATCACCTGTCATTGGCTTACTCTTAGGTGTACGACGGGGAGGACACCACGGCCCCGGTCCTGCTCCACCACTGCGGCAACACCATGCCTGAGACCGCCTTCGTCAAATCCACCGGTAACGCGATCACCGTGAGGCTCTTATCGGACGGCAGCTTCGGGGGCAAGGGGTTCTTCGCTAACTACTCCATGGTACGTATAGAACTTACTAATCAACGGTACGTATATAACTTACTACTTCATATAACTTATTGCTCCAGGATACGTATATAACTTACTGTTCCATGGTACATATATAACTCGTTGGACCATGTTTTTTTCTTGCTTTCTCCAGAAAATTTTATTCGGCTTAATAATGATTATTTGAACTGAGAGGGTTAAATATAACTTTGCTTTATCCCTTTGCCACTACGGAGGATTCAGAATGTTGAATAATATCATCTGATGGGAGATGATAAATTTGATAAGAAACCTTGACTGGATGAAGTGGTTAAAACTAAGAGCCCTAAGGTGTGAATGCGCCTCCTTCCCGCTTTAGTAAATAAGGGGACTTGAATGCATGTTGCCTGCTTGAGATATGCCTTTATGGTACTGAAATTCAGGCAGTAAAGGAGGTGGAGACCCGCACGGCTGAGCGCGCAGAGATGATAATTATTAGGCTTGGATATACAGAGGAGATTAGGGTTGAGCAAACGGAGAAAAGGAAGGCTAGGTGAGAGTACAGTGCTTCCCTGAATGGCCGAGCGTCAAAAGATAGAGTTTTCAATGAGCAACTGGGAGGTGAAATAGATGTAAATGCATCGATGATGAGATACACAAAGGGAGACTGAGGCTGTTCGAACGTGAAGAATACATATGGAATGGAGGATGGAAATTGTGTGAAAAGATGTTAGGGATGGGCTTCTAAGAATGACCTCAGCGTTAGGTGACTGAACGTGGATGCTACCGTACACTGTGTTGCATGGAGATCTTACGTCAGGTCAAAAAGCATGACACACTAAAACAAATACAACTGCAGACTGTAATATCACAGTACAGTACGTTTAAGTCAAATAATTACGAAGCTCTAACACAAATATCCTGAGAAGTTTGTTGGACTCGGAAGATCACAATACTGTGTGTCGAAAGTCATTCCTCATTGTGTTCTTATTTCCTACAAGAAGTGGGTCGATCTTTATGTTCTCAGTAATACAAAGAGTTCCAAAACGACATGTAACCCATGCGTATATGTACAGATTATTTTCCTAGATCTTCTATTCCAAGAACCCATATATCTTAGTCCTAAACACTAATTCTACAGAAAAACTGCCACATGTTCCGCAAGCTGGGTGTAACAAGAATTCCGAGGGCTTGAGTGATAGGTTAATGATTGCCTGAACCATTTCACTGGGAATGATCTTGATTTCCTCCCTTTACTTTCACTTTCCTCTGGTTTGAATCCTGCCTCACACCATCCTTAGGTGGGGTTCTAAAGTCATGATGATGATGATGATAATTTCAGGGATGTGGAGCGCGCCTGGAAGTGGGCCTGGAGGGCTTTGGAGAACTGTTGTCGCCAAATTATCCACACCTCTATACCTCCACTGCTAACTGTTCCTGGCATCTCCACGCTCCAGAAGGTTAGTGAATCACCACGGCTAAAGAGACAACACTCCTTTTACTTTAACTTGGCCTCAACATCTCCCCCTCTTGAATGCAGATTTATAAGGATTGATTACACTGAAATATGATGTTGTACACGAAGAGAACGCAGTCATACGGAAAGGAAGTGGAGCCTCAGTAATGTCTTAGCAACTGAGCAACATGAAATGAGCTTCTGAAATGACGAAAATCTGGGCCAAGTATAGGTAAAGGATTTAGAGCGCCTCACACGACACACACTCTAGGTATTGATTTTACTTAATAAATTGAAGAAACAAAATAATAAAACAAAGTGATGTAGATGCAGTAGTAGTACTAGTAGTAGTAGTAGTAGTAGGAGGAGGAGGAGGAGGAGAGATAGGAGGAGAAGTAGACGTAGTAGTAGTAGTAGCGGTAGTAGTAGTAGTAGTAGTAGTAGGGTAGTAGTAGCTGCAACCCCAGACTAATCTGGATGTGAACGTGGTGGACTGCAAGCTAAAACTGTCCTTCTCCTTCAGTCCGTCATCTTCCATTTGAAGGAGAGGATATGAATTTAGGTGCGTTTGTATAACCAGACAGAATCAGTCCCCAGTTATATCGGTGCCACCACGTGAAGGCCTTCCTCTCCAACACTGTTATAGTTGTGAGAAGATCAGTACAGAACTCTTTCCTCCTACAGGTCATCGCATCTACCTGCACATTGTTCACCTGAGCATGCATCCCCGTTTCCCTGGCAGCGAGAATTGCACTTACGACTATGTGTCAGTGAGTATTTTTTTTTGCTCGTCAGCGTGTTGATTTCTTGAGTGTGTTGTTGCGCTCGAGTGTACTTCCCGCAGTCATTACTTGAGTGTTATGTATCTATCTCCCCATATCTCTCCTGCAGGTGCTAGAGGGTGACATGTATGACTCACCTGAGAAAGCCCGCTACTGTGGCACCTCCTCACCCAGGCCCCTCGTCTCAGAGTCCGAATACCTCACCGTCAACCTGGCCAGCGAATATGGTTTTTCTGTTATATTCAGGTAATTTTCTTCGTCCTTGATTTTGTGAGTTTTTGAGGCTTTTCTATTTTTTATGGATTGTTTGTTTATTCCTGTGATTATTTTTTCTACTATGTCTTTTCCTTTCTCCTCCGATAATTATTCCATCTGGTTTTTGCTTTTTTTTTTTTGTCATATTCCGTTAATTCTTTTTTTTTTCCACCATATTGTGAAGCTTCTGTTATAATTTGCTGTCTTAGTTTTTTTTGCTGTAATTGCTTTGTAACTGTTCTCTTTTTTAACTTGGTAATTGCTTATTATTTGATTCATTTTTGCCTTCATATTTTTTCGTAATGATTTTTGTCCTATAATCTGTGCAGCATGTTCATGTATTTTTTTTTTTTTTTTAATACTTCTGACCAGCAATTTCGTCATCAAGGATACTGTTTATTGGTTTCACATTATATATTTTTCGCCTCATGCTACTTTCATTTTTTTTTTTTTTTTCATTTTCCAAGGCATTTTAGTTTACTTGCTTTAATATCAACTGCACATTTCTCCTCACCCTTTTTTTTCACAAGTTCTTTATTTTGGATTTTTAACACAAACGTTTTCACATTTCTCTTTATTTCCATCAATGTTCCTGTCTGCGCGGTCAGCTCCTCTGGCTTCTCCGTTTGATCTTCACGTTTATTTCCCTCAGACACATGTACATCTCCAAATCAACTTTTTCGCGACTACATAAATTAACAACCTCTTCACCGTATTTTTTTTTTCTTTTTTTCAAATTTAGATGTGTCATAGTGACCTGGATAATTTCAGGTGAATGGGCGCTCATTTTCTGAGTCACTTGTTTTACTTTGCATTAACCGAGAAGTGTTTGATGTGTTTCGTATAAAAAAGTGAATTTATCTGGAACACATTTAATTTCAGTTATTCAGAGATACAGCATTCGTTTATTGCAGGTTAAATTCCAGCACCTAATGTACAGGATAGTCCACATATTGCATTTTTATAATGTGTGAGTTTCGAAAACGGCTCAGTCTGGTGTGGGAAGCCCATATTTTTTGGCCGCTTCGTGAAGTAGGTTATAAACCATGGAAACAATTGATTATATACATAGACAGATAGATAGATAGATAGATAGATGGTGATGATAACCGTAATCTTGCTACTAACAGAGCCGTGTACAGCGTATTGACCTCTGCCTGTGGAGGTGACCTAAGCTCTGAAAGGGGAGAACTTGCGACCCCACACTACCCGGAACCCTACCCTGTCAACCTAGAGTGTGTGTGGACCATTACTGCTGGACCAGGTAAAGGACAATCCTTTTGTACTGTCTGAGGACAGTTATTCCAGGCTTGGAAAAGATGTGGTTTATTTCTTGGATTGGGAAAGATATGGTTAATTTCTTTATATATATATATATATATATATATATATATATATATATATATATATATATATATATATATATATATATATATATATATAATTCCATCTGGTTTTTGCCGTTTTTTTGTCATATTCTGTTAAACATTTTTTCATCATATTCTGAAGTTTTTGTTATAATTTGCTGTCTTATTTTTCTGCTGTACTGTAATATGCTTTGTAACTGTTGTCTTTTTTTAACTTGGTCATTGCTTATTATTTACAATTTGAGATGCAAAATTTCATTGCAGCTCCTCTATCAGCTCAAAGTTTATTCCAAATCACGTTAATCCATTAGAGAAAAATTACCGTGTATAGAGTACAGTAGATCAGTAGAAAGATTAAACAACTGGACTGATAGATGAGTGGATGGATGGATGGTAAATGGGTAGAAGGATTGACAGATGAAGAGACAGACATAAACTTCCTCTTTCTTTCTCCTCTCTTCACCATCATCCCTCCGCAGGTAACAAACTCCAGCTCAACTTCCAAGAGTTTGACATCGAAGCCTCCGACGGGTGCAACTTGGACTTTCTGGAGGTCCATGAGGGAAGTGCTGCGGGTCCGTTACTGCTCCACAACTGTTCCACCTCGCCCTCCTTCATCCCAGGCTCCATCACAGCCAAGGACAAGTTGTGGATTAAATTCCGTTCCGATGGCACTTCAGGGGGTGCCTCGGGTTTCCTAGCGTCATATAGCTTGTGTGAGTTTTAACTTTGCTTGTTTGAGTTTGTCAGTTGTAATTACTTAACCCCGTTCTTTCTGGCCGAGCAGACCTGTCGACAACAGGTAAGCGACTGGTTCTGTGGGGCCTTCCTACATGTATAGCATAGTATGTATTCCATGAAGGGAACCAGCCCCCCCTGTATCAGACAGCGCCTCATTAGGGTCGGACCAGGGTCCTTCTCACGGCGAGATGCAGGGAAATATGAGAAAGTTTGACTTCCAGATAGCCGTAGCTGCCCCACCCAGGTAACACAGCCTCACTGCATATAGGCTTCTCGTCAGGGCCGTTTTGTGTTTATTAGTTTGTGTTATAGTGAGAGTGAGGTTTTAAAGAAACTGTGGACTTACAATTTGAAGCGAAATATTGAAGTGTGTGTGTGTGTGTGTGTGTGTGTGTGTGTGTGTGTGTGTGTGTGTGTGTGTGTGTGTGTGTGTGTGTGTGTGTGTGTGTGTGCGTAAGCAGTCGGTTACCAAAGTGCCATTTATCCCAATACTCTAGCTTACCATAAAATTTCATAAAGTTGGTTTTTGAATGGCAGATACCCAGCGCAGAATTTGCTAGAAGTCATTTGATTTAGTGCGTTCCCAACTGAAGTTAGTCCTGAAGTGCATGAAGGTGAATTCATGGCTGAATGATACACATTTCACAGCGTAAATAAAACCACAAACTTACAGATTTTTAAAAATCTGTTACTATGGATGAGAGAGAGAGAGAGACAGACAGACAGACAGACAGACAGACAGACAGACAGACAGACAGACAGACAGATAGACGGATACAAAGACAGACAAAAGGGGAAAGAAGAAAAGACGAGGCAGACGTAACCCAGATCCTCAGAAACCTTGTCTCAAACCTTCACTTAACGCAATTCTCCCCTGCCTTCCCATAGTGTACGGGAGCTCGCTGTACGGGATGGAAGGGGAGGTGGTGTCGCCCCTTTACCCTCATAAGTACATGGGCAGCGAAGACGTCATCTGGAGGATCCGTGTTCCCTGGCGAAAATATGTCTCCATCACCTTCTTAGACCTGGACATTGAAGGCGACCCGGTGGAGGAGGCTTGCTACGCATCGCTCGTGGTCAGTGTTGCGGTAGTCTTGTTGCCTGAGTTCAGAACTCTCCTTCAGTACCGCACGTCCTCGTTTTAAGACTGGGATGCATTTTGGAAAACCGATCTAATAACGACTGCTCTCATAACCATTTTTGGTGGTGTAGCGATCGAATAAACAAGAAAAATTGGCATCGTAGTGATCACATAAGCAAAAATGTGCTGATAATTTACTATCGTATAAGCGAAAGATGATAAAACGATTGACTATAAAAGGGCAGATCAAATCATGTTTAAGCTGAATAAGATCGTCCGCAAATCTGTAATCATTTATCATTTTAATCGATGTAGACACCGATGGAGAAGCAGAGAAGGAGGCGTCTTACTTATCCCTTGTGGTTGCTGCTTCAAAGCATTTGTTGTTGGTCTGAGTAGACATCAACCTTTATGAAAGAATACTTAGCAAAACTATCTGGATGTGGCACAAAGTAATATATCTACATCACCTTCCTCGACAAGGCGACCCGGTGGAGGAGGCTTGTTACGAATGCCAGGTCGTCAGTGTTTCGAAACTCGTGTTGACTGTAATAATAACACCTTCAGCTTATGCGATTTTCCTGGGGTTTAGTAAAATCGTCTGTAAAGATTGGCGGAAATATATACACTTCATGTCCAAGTGATGTTTATTGTTTTATACGACAGTTTTGTCTCTACTTGCAACCTCTTCACATATGAACAGAGAAATGAGTTATACCGAGGTGAGAAGGAGAGATAAGGAAGGGAGGTACAGAGGTGGGAAGGGAAGGATTGAATGTAGGAAATGAGGGAGGGAAAGGTGAGGGAAAGTGGGGTCGATGGAGAGGGAAGGAAGATTTAGGAAAGCAAAGGGTTTGATGTGTTGAAACGAGGGTATTAAATTGAAGGAGAGGCTGGTTCCTGGAAGGGGTTGGTGGTTGTGTGTGTGTGTGTGTGTGTGTGTGTGTGTGTGTGTGTGTGTGTGTGTGTGTGTGTGTGTGTGTGTGTGTGTGTGTGTGTGTGTGTGTGTGTGTGTGTGTGTGTGTGTGTGTGTGTGTGTGTGTGTGTGTGTGTGTGTGTGTGTGTGTGTGTGTGTGTGTGTGTGTGTGTGTGTGTGTGTGTGTGTGTGTGTGTGTGTGTGTGTGTGTGTGTGTGTGTGTGTGTGTGTGTGTGTGTGTGTGTGTGTGTGTGTGTGTGTGTGTGTGTGTGTGTGTGTGTGTGTGTGTGTGTGTGTGTGTGTGTGTGTGTGTGTGTGTGTGTGTGTGTGTGTGTGTGTGTGTGTGTGTGTGTGTGTGTGTGTGTGTGTGTGTGTGTGTGTGTGTGTGTGTGTGTGTGTGTGTGTGTGTGTGTGTGTGTGTGTGTGTGTGTGTGTGTGTGTGTGTGTGTGTGTGTGTGTGTGTGTGTGTGTGTGTGTGTGTGTGTGTGTGTGTGTGTGTGTGTGTGTGTGTGTGTGTGTGTGTGTGTGTGTGTGTGTGTGTGTGTGTGTGTGTGTGTGTGTGTGTGTGTGTGTGTGTGTGTGTGTGTGTGTGTGTGTGTGTGTGTGTGTGTGTGTGTGTGTGTGTGTGTGTGTGTGTGTGTGTGTGTGTGTGTGTGTGTGTGTGTGTGTGTGTGTGTGTGTGTGTGTGTGTGTGTGTGTGTGTGTGTGTGTGTGTGTGTGTGTGTGTGTGTGTGTGTGTGTGTGTGTGTGTGTGTGTGTGTGTGTGTGTGTGTGTGTGTGTGTGTGTGTGTGTGTGTGTGTGTGTGTGTGTGTGTGTGTGTGTGTGTGTGTGTGTGTGTGTGTGTGTGTGTGTGTGTGTGTGTGTGTGTGTGTGTGTGTGTGTGTGTGTGTGTGTGTGTGTGTGTGTGTGTGTGTGTGTGTGTGTGTGTGTGTGTGTGTGTGTGTGTGTGTGTGTGTGTGTGTGTGTGTGTGTGTGTGTGTGTGTGTGTGTGTGTGTGTGTGTGTGTGTGTGTGTGTGTGTGTGTGTGTGTGTGTGTGTGTGTGTGTGTGTGTGTGTGTGTGTGTGTGTGTGTGTGTGTGTGTGTGTGTGTGTGTGTGTGTGTGTGTGTGTGTGTGTGTGTGTGTGTGTGTGTGTGTGTGTGTGTGTGTGTGTGTGTGTGTGTGTGTGTGTGTGTGTGTGTGTGTGTGTGTGTGTGTGTGTGTGTGTGTGTGTGTGTGTGTGTGTGTGTGTGTGTGTGTGTGTGTGTGTGTGTGTGTGTGTGTGTGTGTGTGTGTGTGTGTGTGTGTGTGTGTGTGTGTGTGTGTGTGTGTGTGTGTGTGTGTGTGTGTGTGTGTGTGTGTGTGTGTGTGTGTGTGTGTGTGTGTGTGTGTGTGTGTGTGTGTGTGTGTGTGTGTGTGTGTGTGTGTGTGTGTGTGTGTGTGTGTGTGTGTGTGTGTGTGTGTGTGTGTGTGTGTGTGTGTGTGTGTGTGTGTGTGTGTGTGTGTGTGTGTGTGTGTGTGTGTGTGTGTGTGTGTGTGTGTGTGTGTGTGTGTGTGTGTGTGTGTGTGTGTGTGTGTGTGTGTGTGTGTGTGTGTGTGTGTGTGTGTGTGTGTGTGTGTGTGTGTGTGTGTGTGTGTGTGTGTGTGTGTGTGTGTGTGTGTGTGTGTGTGTGTGTGTGTGTGTGTGTGTGTGTGTGTGTGTGTGTGTGTGTGTGTGTGTGTGTGTGTGTGTGTGTGTGTGTGTGTGTGTGTGTGTGTGTGTGTGTGTGTGTGTGTGTGTGTGTGTGTGTGTGTGTGTGTGTGTGTGTGTGTGTGTGTGTGTGTGTGTGTGTGTGTGTGTGTGTGTGTGTGTGTGTGTGTGTGTGTGTGTGTGTGTGTGTGTGTGTGTGTGTGTGTGTGTGTGTGTGTGTGTGTGTGTGTGTGTGTGTGTGTGTGTGTGTGTGTGTGTGTGTGTGTGTGTGTGTGTGTGTGTGTGTGTGTGTGTGTGTGTGTGTGTGTGTGTGTGTGTGTGTGTGTGTGTGTGTGTGTGTGTGTGTGTGTGTGTGTGTGTGTGTGTGTGTGTGTGTGTGTGTGTGTGTGTGTGTGTGTGTGTGTGTGTGTGTGTGTGTGTGTGTGTGTGTGTGTGTGTGTGTGTGTGTGTGTGTGTGTGTGTGTGTGTGTGTGTGTGTGTGTGTGTGTGTGTGTGTGTGTGTTCACAAAGTAACTAAAACACTTTTTATTCCATTTTATCCAAACTTCAGTTTAGACAAAACACTGTGGAAGAGTTTAGGGTATGGTAGGAATGAAGCTATTCGATTTTGGAGTTGATTAGTCAAAAATCAAGGTCACATGGCAAGGTCAAATTCGACCTGTGTGTTTGTACATATTAATAAAATAACTCAAGTACTTTTTTATTCGATTTTAACAATATTTGTCGGAATGTCTAAGAGGCCGGCACAGAGTAAACCTTCTGTTACTGAAAACAATAGCTCAAAAGCCAAGATCATAGGGCATGATCAACTTGGACAGTTTTTTTATTCGATTTAAACCAAACTTTGTGGAATGGTTGAGGACAAAGGAAGAATAAAATCATTTAATTTTGAGAACAGTCAATTGAAGACCAAGGCCACAAGTAACGGTTAAATGCCAAGTCCCAAAGCAATGTCAACTTAAAAATTTTTCATCTGATATAAACTAAACTTCATAGAAGAGTTCGCGCTAATGTGACGGTGCTGATATTTGCTTATGAGAACACTCAAACTTCTAGGTCACAGGAAAAGGTCATAGGTCAAGGTAACCGGGGAAAATAATCTCAAACAGCCTTGATCTGAACTGAACGAAAGTTGGTAGAAGGGTTCACGATTAGACAAGAAAAGACGTCGATCTTTTTTTAGAGTAACCGTCAAAGGTCAAGGTCACAGAAAAATATTCGGTCATTAGACCAGTTGGTGTTCACGGGTATTCCAGTCTCTATATTTTTTCTGTTTAAGTTTTAAGTCATGCATTACTTACCTTGCTTTAATATTATTCATCCACTTATTTATTTTTGCAGTTCTACAACGGGTGGTCGATAAACTACAGTCCTGTGTTGGGCACGTTTTGTGGCCACGGTACCCCATCCGAGCCACTGGTGTCCACTCGCCGTTTGGTCACAGTCAAGTTCACAGCCAACTCTGTCCACAAGGGGTCCAGGTTCTGTATTCGCAACTATTCTTCAGCTGAACCCTTTAACTAACCACGTTCCCAGTTGACCCAGGTTTTGAATTAATAAATTTCCTTAAGATGAACCATTTAATGAGCCATGTCCACAATGGATCCAGGCTGTGCGTTCAAATATTCTCTTAACTTCCTTGCAATCAGGTACACAGCCAACCACGCTCATAAACACTGTATTTAAAGCCTTTCACGTCAAGTTCACAAAAAAACACACCCACAAGGATTTCAGATTCCGTATCTGAAAGCTTTCCTGAGCTTAGCCCACTGGAGAATATGAATAAAGTGTTAGATGGAGGAGCTTCAGGGGCCCTCGGTTAAAGCCCCTGGTATGGCGTGGTATGGAAGTGTGATTGTGTGTGATGCGGTGAGAGGGTGGTATGATGTGTTGTGCTGTATGGATTGGTGTGGGCTAGCTTCTTAAAAGTCGCTAGAATCTACGGGAGGGATGAATCTTGCTGTCGAAAACTGTTAGGGACTGACGGACATACAAGGCCACTCCCTGAGATGCTCCCCAAGGAAGGATGATACGAAGATGAATCCTAAGGTGGGAAAAAAGGGCAGATGATAAGGATTAAAGTAACCAGGATATTGATGATGATGATAATGATGATGATGATGGCTGGGAAGAAAAGGAGGATGGTAATGATGAACATGATCTGTAATAAAAATAATCCAGGATGATGATAAAGATGATGATGTTGATAATGTTGATAATGATGATGAAATTGTTCATGATGAATGCCCCTACAGATTCCGTTTCCGATTTGAGGCCGTGGATACGAGAGGAAGTCCGGGTATTACACAACGTACAGGTAAGGCTTAGAAACGTATATTTGTTTATCACATTGTCTGTCTATCTATCTATCTGTCTGTCTATCTATTGTCTGTCTGTCTGTATATCTACCCATCTGTCTATTTGTCTGTTTGTACTGTATATGTCTGCCTATCATCTGTCCGTTTATCTGTCTGTCAATCCATCTGTCTGTCTACTCATCTATCTGTCTATCTATCAGACTACCTACCTACCTACCTATCTGTTTGTCTGTCTACCTATCTGTTTATATTTATCTCCATCTCTCTACTTATCTATCTATCTATCTATCTGTCTATCTATCTATATACTGTATGTATCTATCTACCGTCTATCTACTTATCTATCTATCTACCTGTCTCTGTCTGTCTCTCTAGTTGTTTATTTATCTTTGACATCTATATATCGGTCTGGCTATCTGTCTATCTAAGTTTCTTTCTCTTTTTTTTTTTTCTCTCTCGCTTCGCCTTTGTCAGTAAATATTCACTATTTTTCCACATTCGAGATAAGTACGACTTATAATTCACTTCTACTCCCAGACATTTCTAAGTTCAGGACTGGCAGACCCGTAATTTCATATCTAATCTTCTTGCTAGAATCATGGCTGCATTCCTTAAATTCATTTCTATTTTCACTGGTACTGATCCTTATAGATATAATCCCAGTCATATACCAACAACTGCAGCTTCAACGTGACTCTAAACTCCTTCTTAATCCCCTTAAGCTCATTCTGAATCTTCTTGAAAATATCCCTAGGCTTATTCCTCACCGATTAACCCATCACTTCATTTGTTATCCTCCTGTTTATGGAGTTAAGCCACTTTATCTCCCTATTTCCGGACCACAAGGTGACTATAAGTAGCACTGTTGCCCCTGTCAGGACGTTTAATGCCTCAAGTCACTCGTAAACACTCGTATTTCTTTAACTTAGTCTATCGTATTTGTAGATTCAAGATTTCTGTATCCCTCGAATTCGTCCTGGACCTTCCATTTTTTCTAAATTTGTGTTGTATAAATTCTTAAATTCGCTCTTAATCCTCCCTGTTTCCAGACTTATCATGAAGCCCCCTAAAGAACTCCTAGATTAATTATTGATTAAACTCACTCCTAGTCTTCCATAATGCCAAATTAACCCTCTTTATGAATCCTTTAATTAAGTGCTTTTTTTTTTTTTTCCCATAAACGCTTAAACTCATTGCCAATATTTCACAAATCCAGATTAACCTTCTTTTAAGATTATTTGGTTAAAATATGATTATCTTGTATAAACACTTTAACTCATTCCCAATCCTCTACAGTTCCAGATTAACCCCTGTTTATTAACTTTTTTTTCCCTGTAGAATAGCTTAAACTAACTTACATCTCTGCACATTCCCAGACTCTGCCAACAACTGCAGCTACGAGGTAACTCTGAACAGCACGGGCACCATGCTCTCGAGCCCAGGCTACCCCACCGCAGGACACAACGTGGACTGTGAGTGGGTGATCCAGTCTCCCCCACACGAGAGAGTTAGCATGCATGTGTGGTTCGAAATGGAGGAGTCATCGACATGTGCATTCGATTACCTGGAGGTTTATGATGGTGAGTGGTGATCTACACGGCGGTTCACTCAGGCTTTGACAGAAGTGAGTCCCACTCGTGTAGTTTTCGGTTTTCCGCCAACTAGGAAATTTCCAAACACAGTAACTCCGTAACTATGGTGAGCTGAGCCAATATAGTTCACGGGTGTGTCGTAATATATCCAGGATGATTATGTGCGGTATGTTTGAAGTTATCTGGCAGTGGTCACTAATTTAGTCATATTGCCACAACATAGAGCCTGTTTGGCAACCTCTCCCCCCCCCCCTCCGTCCATGAGATTTTAATTTTTGTAGATTTAACTACCCACACATTTAATTTATTGCCTTTTAATGTTTATCTTCTTTTGTTCCATTAATTTATTACGCTTATGTCTGACTTTATATATATATATATATATATATATATATATATATATATATATATATATATATATATATATATATATATATATATATATATATATATATATATATATATTACACTTATGTCTATGATCGTCTTACTTTACCATATCATATTATTATACTGTATAGCGGCTGATTTTTTTCTGCAGGAGTTGGTGGGACGAGAAACTGGAATAGAACCCACAAACTGTGTAGGCGTGATCAGAGAACAAGAGAGAGAATAATATCCAGTGGGAGGTTCTTCAAGCTCCACTTCGTCACGGACAGTTCAGTTACGAGTCGAGGCTTCATGGCGCACCTTCTCCCAGGTGATTGAAAATTTCATTTGGCAACGCTTCCTTTTTTGTTACATAGAAATGCTTTAGTCCTGATATCTTTCACACTTCCTTCACCCCAGTGGACACTGCATCACACCAGACTTACCGCATACTTTCATTCTACACACTTTCGCTCATAGTTGCCTTCCTGTACTAAATCATCCGAATTCTCTAACTCCATAGTTTCATTTCACAGTGCCTGACTCATGGTATCACGTCACAGTGCCTCTCCCCATAGCTCTTCATTTTGTTTTGTCTCACTCCATAGTTTTTTCGTAGTTTCTCATTCCACACTTTCACATCACATTTGCTACTTCATTTACTGCCACACTTAATTGCTTCCCTTTACTGTTTCACTTCACATTGCTGCATTGCATAGTTTCACCTCACTTTGCCTTACACTATAGTTTCAGCCCACATTGTCCCACTCAACGCATTATTACTTCTCATTTCCCACAACTTTACTTCCATCAGTACATTACCCATTCTTCCTCTCACTTCATCGCTCATTCTATATTTTCCTCACTCAATTCTCACAGGAAACAGGGCTAGGAGGGCACTGACGATGATGAATGAGATGATGAGATAAAGTGACGATGACCTAAACTTAAACCGTAATGTCAACTTCCACTCTCTGGCAGTGTGCGGCGGAATCATGGAAGGCTCGGAGGGTGTAATCCAGACTCCCAACTACCCCGAAGACTATGCTTTTAATCAGAACTGCCTCTGGACCATCCGTGTGGGGATCGGACGAACAATAAAGCTAGAGTTTGATACCTTCCGGATAGCCAACTCGACGCCAGCATGTGGAGGAGACTATCTGACGGTGTGTGGCTAGATTAGGTTTGGGAGGCTTGATAAGCTGGATTAAGTTAGGTTAGCTTAAGTTAGGTTTGGTTAGGTTAGATTAAGTGTCTATCTACCCTTCCACTTATCTAATTTCCCTACCTATTTAAAAGTCAAACTACCTTCATTGTTTTCCTACTTCCATTTTCTGCCTAACTAGATTCTTATATTTATTTTGAGTTACATTTATTATCAGTTTTGTCCACACTGCTAATTGTCTTTCACTTATTAATCTACATTCACTACCTTTTACTTATCTGACTGCCTGCACTATCTACCTATTGTCTGTAGCCATCTATACTCACTGTGAATCGGCATTTACAGTTTACCACTGTTCACACTGCTCTCGGTTTGATCACTGTCGCATCTGACTTATTCTCCTTATCTGTCCAGCTAACTCTCTACATTCTCTGCCTACCTGCAATCACTCAGCATATTCAACCCTTTTAGTCTCAGCCCCGCCATCTGCTTACCTGTTTTTATCCTCTACCCATCTACAGTCACTGTCTGCACTCCCTAACAATGAACAGGCACTCTTTCCACATTCGCTAACAATCAGCAACCACTCAGTCTTCATTCCCTACCTACCCATTGACCTGCTTTCCTAATTCTATGCCTGTCTGCCTATCCATCTACCCTCCCTCTCTCCAGATACGTAACGGAGGGAGCACATCTTCACCTTTCCTGGGCTCTGGAAAATACTGCGGACAAGTCTCCCCTGGCCAACTGGAAAGCTCGTCCAACCAGCTCCTCCTCAACTTTGTGTCCGATGGCAGCGAGGCCGAGAAGGTAATTGGAAAATACTCTATTCACTTTAACGCGGCGTAATATTACCATCTCTCCATCTTGGATGCAGAGATACAGAAAGAGCTTATCACTGTAATGTGATGACAGTCTAGAAGTGCTATGGAAAGAAAATAAAAGCCTTAATATTGTTGTTACTACTGAGCTACAGAAAATATGCAATCCATTCAAACGGCCCTCCTAGTCCAGCCTAATGGCTATATCCGTTCATTTCAGCAGCCCTGCCTATCCAAGTCAGAGGTTCCAACCCTTCCAGCAGCTCTCTGATATGACCCAGAGTCTCAGCCCATCCACGTATCCCCAAATTCTTACTTGTTTCAGAGACTTAACCCAACCGTCCGTCCCATCGTCTTCTTCCATTCATTCCAGCTGTCCTTCCAAGCATTGTAAAGGCTCCAGTTATTCTAGCAACCCTTCCATTCCATTCCATTCCATTCCAGAAAAGTCATCCTTTCCAGTGCCTCTACCAATTCACTTCATCAAAATCATGTACTGGAGCTGGAGAAGGAACTAATGTACTCAGACAGATCCGTTGCCAGGCTATACAAACATCCCTCAGCTCCTTCCCTCTCCACAGACAAGAGGATGGTGGACTGCGGGGTAAGAACTGGTGGAACCTGCAGTCCACCGAGTTCACTTTCAGATGAGCCTAGGGTCACAACAACAGCAACAGCAGCCTATCTGTTTCAGGGGTTCAAGTTACGTTACTACGAACAAGCAGACGCCTGCGGGGGCTCTCATGTCCTGACGGAGGAGCTGAACGAAATTACCCTGGAATCACCCAACCCGCCCCAGCCCTATACTGAATGTGCCTGGACCGTTATGGCGCCCCCGGAGAAGAGCATTTCTCTACACTTCGTCGGGCATTTCGAGTTTCCAGGCAGCTTGTGAGTTAGAGAGCTTGGCCTGTATTCTCGTCCCGTAAGAAAGTTCCCTAGCACCTCATCCTTAGTTATTTATTTTTGGATATGACTAGTTAATAATCTTTTTTCCGTTATCTATGCAGAGAATGGCGATATTGGAGAGATTTAAGTAACACAGAAGAGAACAGTAAGGTATAAAAAAATAAAATGCTTTGGAAAAGGTGTCTGGGGGCTTTAATCAACAAGAATACCGGCCTTTGTGAGAATAAATAAATGGGTAAATGCTATGGGGAGAGATAGTTGGTGAGCTCAGATGTGTGAATAATGTATGTACAGCGAGTGTGTGAGTTTCAGAGCTGTGAGATGAATAATTTGAGAGCTTGTGAAGTTAAATGGATGAGTTAATAACGCGTGAAGAATTCGCTGATAAAAATGAATGACTGAAAGATGTATACGTAAACCTTGTGTGTCTAAATAACTGAGTCATATATGAAGAGCCGGTTGGTAATAATGAATGAGTGATGTGTATATTTAAAGATCCTGTGTGAGTCTCCAAACCAGCTCCAGCCCCATACTGAGAATTGCTGGACCGTGCATAATAAGCAAGTGCATCTGAACTTTGTGTTGTATAGGCTTTGTTATGAATGAGAGAGTCTGTCTATGGCATTAAATTAAGCTCGACAGGGTGTGAACATGGGAAGTTACATGAATGGTATATCACTGCACCTATTTACGAGTCTGGTACTGAGTGGAACTAAACTAAAGTCAAGAGAGTTTGTAGACGCACGCGATACTTCTCAACCTCCGCAAGCTCCAGCAAAATATAAGATTCAGAAGGTTAAGCATATTCCTCTACTTCTCCTCAGTGGCTCATGCGATCAGTCCTTCGTTGAGGTGAGAGATGGAGGCACCATAGTGTCTCCCTTGCTGGGCAAGTTCTGCGGCACCACACTGCCAGACACCCAGCACACCACAGGGGACTTTATCTACGTCAGGTACTACAATAATGGGACCAGCCACCATGCAGGCTTCAAGGCCAAGGCTAATATAGGTATGAAATGGTTTAGTTTTAGTGTGATCTCTCTCTCTCTCTCTCTCTCTCTCTCTCTCTCTCTCTCTCTCTCTCTCTCTCTCTCTCTGTATATATATATATATATATATATATATATATATATATATATATATATATATATATATATATATATATATATATATATATATACTGTATATGTATATTAACTAAACGAGAGTTTTTAGTCAAAGACTGTTTCTTTCAAAAGGAGTGTTGTGTGTTAGTTTTCGAACGGAATCGTTACTCTGCTGCATTTTCTCTGACTTCGACTTCATTTACGATGTTACATGTAAATCATCTTCCTTTATACACTGCGGAGGCACCAATAACTCTTGAGGAAGAAGCACTTTTCTTCTCGTAGATATAGCCATAGATATTAGCCATCTTCTCGTTCTTCCTTCCTCAGAGATAAGCTGAAATATACAATAAGCCTTCTCTTTTTTTCTCTCCATTTTTTTTCAGACACCTGCGGGGGCACATATAATGCTTGGGCAGGAGGCATTCTCACCACACCGAACTACCCGACACCTTACGCTTCCGATCTCAACTGCACCTGGAGGATTATGGCACCCCTGGGTCACTACGTCTCCCTTCACTTCCTCGACATGGACCTCTACAGCGTGGGGAACAACTGTACTAATCCGAGGGGCCGTCTGCAGATTAGAGACAAAAATGCAACGGGTAGGCCATGATATTATTTTGCTCTGTTTAGTCATCTGTCCGTTACTTGCCTTTGTGTAACTGGCAGTTTTTGGCTTTACTGTTTTCTTTCTCAGTCTAATTGTTTGTTTGTGGCCCTGTCTTCGCTCTTTTTACTATCCATATGCCATTCCGCCGCCCACATATTTGTGACAAGAAAGTTACGGGTAAGCTTTGATTTTATTAGTTCTATTCAGCCATCTGTCTGTGTACTTGTCTCTGTTTTGTGTTGTTAGACAGTATAGCAGATATAGAAACTTATGGGTCGCCTGCTTTTCAGACACAAGAATACAACAAGTAAACTAGTGCTTTACCGCTTCATATCAAATCATTTGCCATCAAGCTTCCTCTAAAGAAACTCCAGAACTTGGTTGGGCATAGTACAACTGATGTTTACTCGGGACTTGGACTTAACAAAGTACCAGTACTAGTTATTGCTTCCCAACAGATGTTTAAAATTGTTGGGAGAATGAAGTAGCTGATGTGTAATATGATTTATTTTAGAGGGTGAGTTTCGACAAGTACTTTCACTCTACAGTATTTACTTTTGATTAAATTTCCTGCCCTGCCAACTCAGCTGAACAATAAGTGTGTGAGGGAGGGGTGGAATTGAAGGTAAAGTTAGCATACATGTTTTCCCTCGCACTGCGATGCCCATCACTTTATCATCCAGGTCAGTGTGTGCTAAAGTGTTAAATATCTTCATTTTACTTCTCAACTCCCTTATTTCGTACGTCATATCACAGTATAAACCTCTTCATCGCTAACTCACGAGCTAAATTTGATTCTTGCAGGTGAGGTATTGACCACGCTATGCAGCCCTCAGGAGAACCTCCCACCTATCGACACTCCCTCCAACATCGCTTACATCACCTTCAAGGCCGGACCCAACACCTTCAGGCGCCATGGCTTCCGGATCCAGTACAATATGAGCCTGGAAGGTGAGTGAGTGAGTGGTCGAGGATTGGATGGGATGATAGAACACAGATACATGGCATGTAAATATCAATAATTATATAAACACACACACACATCCCTTCAGTCCGATGACAAACGATATATATTTTTTTTTACATAGTAACAGTAGTAGCGAAAGGGTTTGTCGAATCTGTTACCATTTCCCACCTGATGGAAAATTTCAAAATTGAATAAAATCGTTTGCAGATGGCAAGAATAAAACAGAAAACACGTCATTGAGGTGAAGATGTAAAAGCTCACGCTGATCGTTTTGGCAGATAACTGTGATCCTTGCATCATGCCCCGGCCAACGCCAGACGACTGTGTTCAGATTTGGGAAACTCCCAGCCGCTAGAATGGTAACCCCTTAAATCCGGATGAAGTCGGTTGTGATTTCCTCTTCCTGCTACTAAATCATTATATTTATCTCGGGAATGACTTTTGAAACTGAAGAAGTTTTAATGGCAATATCTAGATCCCAGGTCATGTAGTGTACCCTAAACTGAATAAAATCGTCCTGACGCGGCAAGCGAAAAAAAAGAGAAAAAAATTTAAGTTCGAAGAGAGTATCCTAAGCTGAATAAAATCGTAATGACATGACAAAGGAAAAAAAACGAAAAAATCATAAGTTCCAAGAGTGTACCCTGTGCTGAATAAAATCTTCAGGATATGGCAAGGGGAAAAAGAGTGACAATCATAACTTACTGTATGATTACTTTCTCAGTCTGTGGCGGGGAGGTCGGAGGCGTGGAAGGGTTCATCCAGTCCCCGGGCTATCCACACGGCTACGCGGCTGAGAGGAGTTGCATCTGGATCATCAGGGGCCCCACAGGCAGGAGGGTCAGGCTGGATATTGTGGACCTGGATCTACCTCCTCAGACCACATCCTTCATGGGCATGAACTTCGACGCATGTGTTGACGCTTTGATGGTACGGCTGAGGCCAATGTACACGATTTGTGATCATATGATAAAGATCCATAACCACTTCTATACTCTTTCTACTCTACCTTAGCCTAGAATTGCCATCTGTCCCTTTTGAATGCTGAGTTTTAGCAACAGATTAACACCAGACTACGATGCTAGCCACGAAAAGGTGCTGGGGAAAGGATATACAGCTGCAGTATTGTCTTTTTCTGCCAATGACCTATGTGAAATATGCTGCAAAAGGAAGAAGATTTGGCCCAAATTAAGGTGAAAAGAGTATAGCTTAGTTGATGGCCAGCTTTAATCAGACTGGAGGATAAATTAGACTTGTGACCAAGGATACTCATTCCTACACAGTAAATAATGCAAAGTGATTTTCATGGAACCACAACTGAGTATTCAAGTTGTTAAAGTAGTCCAGTTCCATCAGGCGAAAACACACCGACAATAACTGTCAGAAGTTAATGAGATTTGGTTGTTGTGGACCTATATCAGTCTGTCCAGTTCACCGCCATCATGAGCAGACACTACGACTGATATGTTGAGGCTTTGCTGGTACGGTTGAGATCGATAATAATAGTTTACATTTTTACCATTTTGAAACTTCAACATTATAGCCACGAATTTAGCCTTTGACTTAATACAGAGGAATAGTATTATAAGTCATCATTTATCGAGGGACTACAGTACTTTTACCTTAACTTGGCCAAAAATCGTCATTTCTCCATCTTAATTACTGACTTAAGGTAACAGAAGATTAACTCTATAATATGATGCTAGTCACGAAGAATTGCTGTCGTAAGGATGTAGAGCCGTAGTATAGTCCTTTCTGCCACTGTGCTACGGGATATGAGCTGCAAAAGAAAGAAAAGCTGGGCCAAGTTAATGTAAAAGAACTATTGTGTATAAGTATGTAATTGCATTCTAAAGATTAAGCTGTTATTATTTTGACTTCCGCAGGTAAAGAACGGAGACAACAAAGATGACCCAACCATTGAATACCTCTGTGGCAGAGAGGTGGGTGTCGCAGAGAGAGAGAGAGAGAGAGAGAGAGAGAGAGAGAATTTAATCTTAAATACAGTAATTCATTTTCAAAGTATGTACAATTGCCCGTTTTACACTTTTACTGCTTTATTCATCTAAATATGCTTCTCAACCACTTTTTTCTTTGATGTATGTTGATTTGTTTGCTTTTATTTATATGCGTTTTTTCTCAACTAAGATTCCTGGAGAAACATATGACACTGAACTCATCTTCACGGTCCACATACAAAATACCAAGAGACGGTGCACCTCCTGACTCAACGTATTTAGGGTATTTACAGAGACAGACTTTGAACCATAAAATAGAAGAACTCTCCCAACTCTACAAACAGTATATCAGATTAGTAATGTCGTATGCCCCCAGCATGGGCTCCCATCCTATCTACCACCCACTACAGCAACATGCATACCTTTCAGAACAATCCTTCATGCATCATTACTTGCTGCACCAAACTCACTCCCACAGTCCACTTACACTTTGAAGCTAAAGTCCTCCCTGATAGAGAATATCTTGATATGAAAAACACACAGGTATACGTGGCAGTCCGTGCCAATGCACAATACTCCTGTTATTATATGAAGAACTCACATAACACAACTAAACGCACAAAACAATCACCACACAGAGACCCCCGTCAACAATATCCCAAATCCAGACATTCCACCATTAGTAATGAAGAAATACCTACATTCACATTCCACGGGCAAGGCAGCGCAGCATCTCATTTTGAATACTATGTTACAAGCATCCCTCCCGACATCCATCCATCAGAGGTATCCTGAAATAGAGCCAACCGAGTTCACCTTGCTAGGTGTTACCAAGCCCTCTCAGTTACCAGCTTACATCTGGGTTAGGTGGTATCACAGACGACACGTGCCTCGCATGTAGAATGGGCCAACCACACTACATAAGGTATATGCTGGAGCACTGTAGGCTTCAGTACTACTTATGCCACACTAAGATGCAGACACAGTACCAAAGATGTAGGGAACCTATGGGATGACCATAATGGGGCACTTGCTTACATGCGGTCGACTGGTCTTCTTGGCTAGAAATACTAGAATTAACCAACAACAACAACAACAACAATAACACCCACTTCTAACTACTTTCAGACAACTGCAGCCATGAACTCCAGCATGAATACGATGTGGGTAATGTTTAGGACAAGTGGTCATAGCAACGCAAGAGGGTTCAAGGCCAGGTGGACCACTGAGGAACTCCAGGGTGAGAGAGAGAGAGAGAGAGAGAGAGAACATTGTTATCTAGCAAGCTTTCTGTCAGCCTGTCCATTTATTCGTTTCATTGTTCCTAC
>NC_137007.1:37783712-37816212 GCF_032717465.1 Coenobita brevimanus | reverse complement strand
TATTCGACGATTAATAACATGAAACCTTTACATATATATTCGTGCCACTAAAAATTCATTCCATTGATCAGCAGGCAATCATTTATATAGTAAGATAAATAATGAATTTTTGCAAGAACAGGAGCTTTCCAAGAATATCAGCCATTTTTTCCCTACTTCTCAAGAGTCCAGTTTTCTTACGTCCTTCATTATTCCAGTTTAAGTTCACGAGCTTCAATCTTGAGGATGCCATCCACCACGACTATGTGATGGTGCACAATGGGCCGCGCTTCACTTCCCCGCTGATGGGCAGGTACACGGGCACAGGGATTCAGATGAACGTGGGCCGCTCCATGACGAACAACATCATGGTGCAGTTTAGGACGGATGGGTCGGGCGTCAGGCAGGGCTTCAGGGCCATCGCAGACAGGCATACTAGAGGTTGGTGGTTGTTTTATTCATATGGATGTTCACAGTTAAGCAATTTTGCCAGGATAACAGTAGACAAATTTGCTCCTCGTATCATATCAGTCACTGGATTTACCCTCTGTTGGTCTGTCGATTAAGCCTGTAGACCACAAGAAAAATGCACTCACACCATAAACCATTAGAGCATCACACTTTGAATGGCCTCAGAGATCTAGTTGATGGAGGGTGTTGCTGTGTTGCCAAGGTAGTCCACACAATACTCATATGATACAGTTGCATCGGTTTTACTTCCCTACCAACTGAGGTCATCTATTTAAGATTCATTAGTAGTGTCTGATCAATGTTTCTTTAAGACCTTTAGCAGATGGGCAGGGGTGTCAGTGTAATTTACAGTACATCCGGCCAACACCGAGCTATACAGTATCTCTTATAATCTACTCACTTTAACAGACACACCCAAAACATTGTATTCCGATCAGTGCCCAGTTTATTTTGTTCAGCTGAGGTAAGAGACAGTAGTTAACCCTTTCACTGATCTCGCTGTTTCTAGTCGATCTTATTCAGGTAAGGGGAGACATGACATTGTGGAGGATTTAAAAACAGTTTCCACGTACCCCTTCAGCCTCACTTAAACTAAATAGAATCATATGTTTAAGAGCAAGGGTGTTACCAAAACTGCGTTCTCAGACTAAAGAATTAATGATGTATTAAACAATTTTAGTCAATATAGAAGAGCACCATAGTACTGAAAAAGACGATGAAGGTTTCATTTATCTGCTTCATTTTAAAAGTTCCTCCTAAAGGTAAATAAAATAGCAAGGATATAGCATGAACTTCGAAGACATACATATGGGAGTGAAGGAGTTCAAAGATGCCTTAATATCATAGTTCCATTAACCTTTTCATTTCGATAGCGTATATTTTCTATTTCATTATTGCTACCACCAGACGATATGGAGATAACAGCATGAAGTAAACTACGTCCATGGACTGAAGGGATTAATTGTTCAAATGAAAGAATATCATTGGTTATCTGAAACTGGTCATTTGGAAAATGCAAATATTTCGGCATGACTTATTCCTTCAGTATGGAACTATGATAGTGAAAAAGAGATGTTGATGATGACAATGATGATGATGACAGGAGACGGTGATGATGATGATGATGATGATCCCTCTTCCCATTACCCTGTTTCTTCGTAGGTTGTGGCGGACTGTTCCACGGGAAAGGCGGATCCTTTTCCAGCTCTGGCTTCCCTAATGATTACCCGGCGAACATGGAATGCGAGTGGAAGATTGATACTCCGGCAGGGTACCACGCCGTCCTCACCTTCAACCACAGCTTTGATATTGAGACCAGCGACAATTGCCAGAACGATTACTTGCAGGTGAGTCGGGAGAAGGCGGAGGAGGGGGGAGGGGATGGGGGATGAGTTAGCATGTAAGTTTTGATATTCTCTCTCTCTCTCTCTCTCTCTCTCTCTCTCTCTCTCTCTCTCTCTCTCTCTCTCTCTCTCATCCACTTCTATCTCTTTTCCCAGGTGCTACACTCGGAACGTCCAGAGGGTGATCCGCACGGCCCTTTGCAGTGGGTGGGTGACCAGAAGCTATGTGGTAAACAGATGCCTTCCCCCATCGTCTCTTCGGGCGATCGAGTCAAGCTGCTCTTCCACACTAACGCCGAAGTCCAGGGCGGTGGGTTCCAGGCAAGTTGCTCCTTCCTGTGACCTGGCTAACGATTTCTCTCAATTTCCTTTCCTCGAGTCTCCAGATATCTAGTCAAATTTCTCTTCCACTTCTTCGCCGAACTTGAGGGCTGTGGGTTCAAGGTTAGCTGCTGATTCTCATGTCCTGACTCGCGATTTCTTTCAGCTTCCATCTCCCATAATGTCCTCAGGCATCTATGCGTCTTTAATTTGGCCCATAACTTTGTCTCTTTGCAGCTTGATTCGAGTAACCCAGTGGCAGAAAAAGACAGTGCCACGGCTCTACATCCTCTCCATAGCACTTCTTCGTTACTAGCACCACATTCCATTATTAATCTCATGTTACAACTCAGCATTAAATATGTGGCAGTTTTAGGCCAAGTTGAAGTTAAAAAAAAAAAAAAATCAGTCACGCCCCTCTTCCACTCCAACTCCAAAGATCATACGTCCAAGAGGACCTTTCTGGTCTGTGTCTGATGCTGGCTTGTGTAGTGGTCAGTTGCTCTAGAAAATTGCCAGTTTATATGAAGTCTGTTTGTGACTCCAACCACCCTTATCTTAGCCGAGAGTAAGCCATAGGAGTTTCAGAGTTCCAGAGATAGACCCCCACTCTAAAGCAGTTTATTTATTAATTTGGATATTCATTTCATTTATTTATTTATTTGTAGGTCTCTTGGGACACAGGCTGCGGCATCAACTACACCCAGCCATCAGGATACATCGTCAGTCCAGGCCACCCTGAGAATTATCCAAATAATGTCAACTGTCTGTACCGAATCATTGCGGATGAGGAGCAGTTCGTTGTCATTCACTTCTTGTCCTTTGAACTGGAAGGTAGTGATATAGTTTGTTTCTGTTCTTATAAAGTATATAGTTCCCTGGTTTTAATAATAGTAATGAATGGAAAAATCACTATGCGCTATGTATAAGTGGACGGTACATTTCGATTTATGATTTCCCCCCCCTCTTTTTTTTTTAATTGTTCTTCAGCCAGAAAGGTACCACTATATTTTGACTTATGATTCTCCAGATTTTTACCAGGCATAAGTTGCGAAACGGTGAGATGGAAGGTACAGATATATTTCATAAAGCCTTCCAGTTATTATTTGTGATACTGATGAGGAGGAAGGTACTGTATCCGTCTCCATTTAACATATTCCAAAATTTCATCAAATATTATTCAGTATTCACGCTACTCCTCTGTAGTACAAACGTTCCTCAACTCTCTTCCTCTTCCATGAAAGAAGAATGGTGAACAATAGGTGAATGACGACTTCATCCTGATGTCCACCGGGTTTACTTTCAGATAAGCCTGGGACCACAACATCAACAACAACCTCCTTCACACCTTTGTTTACCCAGTATAAACCTGAATCAGTTTGCTTTCATCTCATCCATCTTGCTCTCAAACTTCTTTCATTATCGCCAAAAATAAAAATAAAAAGAATAAAAGCCCAAGAGCTGAAAATGAGCTATATAATATTTTCTTCTTCTCAATCTCAGATAGCTACAGCTGCAGGTTCGACAAGCTGCAGATGTACGAGGAGCGTCGTCGACGTGGCTGGGGGAGGAGGGATCGGATTAGGAGAGGGAGAACGTGGGGACCGTACTGCGGGGAGCAGGGCCCCCCTTCCGTCCTCACCACCAAGGGCACCACGGTTCTGAATTTCACAACTGACCACTCTGTGAGAAAGTTGGGATTTGTGGCCAATTTTAGCGTGCAAGGTAAGTTACTAATACTCCTTTTACTCTAACTTGGCCTAAAACTGAATTCTCTCCATCTGTAATGCTGAGGTATGACAAGAGATTAACACTACAATATGGTACTAGCTAGTCAAGAAGAATTATAATGGAAATGATCTAGAGACGTGGCGTTGTCCTTTTCTGCCACTGAGCTTCTTGAAATAGGACGCTAAAGGATCAATATATGGGCTAAGTTAAGGTGAAATCGGTGTAATGTTAGTGTAGAGTGTTTGGTGGTTGGTGCAGGGTGTTTGGTGGTTGGTGAAGGTGTTTGGTAGTGTTCCAAGCTTGTGAGAAATGGCAAATGTGTGTGTGTGTGTGTGTGTGTGTGTGTGTGTGTGTGTGTGTGTGTGTGTGTGTGTGTGTGTGTGAAAATTGTGAGATATGGTTTAACTATAAATTGTGGTAGTTTGAAATGAGATCGTTCAAGGTGTGGTGGAAGTCTTAGGTGTGGTGAGGGGAGGTGCTACGTGTGGTGGGATTGTAAAGTGTGCTAGTGTGAGATGTGGTCGTTTGAAGTGTGATGTGACTGTAAGGTGCGGCAGTGTGAGGTGTGATATCGCCGCATCGGAGTCAATCACATTTTTTCTCTTTTTCTGACAGGCTGCGGAGGTAACTTATCTGCTCCCACGACCCTGCAACTACCAACGCGCCCCGTCTACCACAACCACATGAACTGCGTGTGGGACATCACTGCACCCGAGAATAAAGTGGCACATATCAAGTAAGGAGGGAGAGAGAGAGAGAGAGAGAGAGAGATGTAAACTATATATCCTGTAAAGAGACACACAGAAATATATCCTCTCAAAAAAGACCACAAGAAATATGTAAGTTCCTATAAGAGAATTCAAAATACACAAATGTCCCAAAAGCCACAGCCATTATATAGATCCTAAGAGAGACCACAACGAAATATTAAAATCCCCTATCTATCCACTCTCAAGAATCTAGGCAGCACTCATTGAGATCCTTAGACAGTGCGTGAGGAACAGTCATCGATACCTCCATGCTTCTGAAATAATGCATAACCTCCACTTTCATAATTTTTCAGATTCCAAGAGCTACACTTAGAGTCCCATAGGCGTTGCATTTGGGACAGTGTGAGCGTGTACGACGGCCACACCTCCAGCGACGACCACCTCATCCAACGCTTCTGCGGTGACCATTCGAGTGCTCTGCCTGTGGTCGTGGCTCCGGGAAGGCTGAGTAGGGTAGAGTTCACATCAGATTATTCAGGACAGTACCTTGGGTTCACGGCGGCCCTGGAGTTTACCTATGGTGAGGATGTGGGATGTGAGCTGTGGGTAATGTGCGTGGACACTCTGATATACTGTATAATTTAACACACACACGTGCAACCACTTCAGCTATATGCACACACACACACACACTCACACACACACCACGATCGCTCTGATTATAGATAGATAATATCACACACACACACACACACACACACACACACACACACACACCACGATCGCTCTGATTATAGATAGATAATATCACACACACACACACACACACACACACACACACACCACGATCGCTCTGATTATAGATAGATAATATCACACACACACACACACACACACACACACACCACGATCGCTCTGATTATAGATAGATAATATCACACACACACACACACACACACACACACACACACACACACACACTAGTAAGCAATTTAAACACACACACATTGATAAGACTGTTCAGCTCATCTTCCAAACGTTTTCTCTCCCTCAACCATCTTCAGGCATAATCCTAAATACACTCACTCATAATCTGCCCAAATCATCATCCATCATAGCTTCCTACCCATCCCAGCCCTGAACTACGCCTATATCTAACCTTACACGTCTGAATCTTTTCCAGCCTGTGGTGGGAACGTAAATATATCTGCTTCTGATGCCACTGATACCATTAGATCCTTGGACGCTGATAATGACGGTGAGTTTTATTGAGAGAGAGAGAGAGAGAGAGAGAGAGAGAGAGAGAGAGAGAGAGAGAGAGAGAGATTCAGACTATGAGAGAATGAGAGATTGAAAAATGGCAATAAAGCTAATGACAGGGATAAAGAAATATTGATGATGATAAATACGATGACGATGTAGGTAATGATGATAACATTGCTGCTGCTGCTGATGATGATGATGATGATTCTACACCTCCCTTCCCCTCCAGGTTACTACGAGCCGCTTTTGGAGTGTAGGTGGCTGGTGGTGGGACAGAACGATCAGGTGGTCACCCTCACCTTCACCCGTCTGGACTTGGAACCACCTGGAGCGAACGACACCGACCCCTGCCCCTACGACAAGATTGAGGTGGGTGAACGACCTTGCCTTTCCCCGATTAACACTTTCAGGCTAAACCCTCAGCTGAGCAAAAGTCGTCTGGATTTAGCTGGACTGGAATACTAGAGTTGCCCCAACAGTGAAAGGATTGAACGATTTTAATTTCCGAGTGAACATTTCCTTTTCTCCCGATGAAAGATGTATCTGAATACCATTTTCACCCTGATAAGCCTTCCTACCAACCTGTTTATTTTCTGCCATTTTCCTCTCTATGCCAGTCATTTTCTATCATTTCTCTCTCTCAAAGACTATTATTTCCTCTATAGTCCTTCCCCAGATTAGAATTACCTACAGTTTCTCTTTCCCAGCCTATTATTCCCTTCCATGTCTTCCACCTTCAGATCTACGACGGTCCCTCCCGCAAGAGTCCCCTCATATCCGCCCTGTGCAACACCACTTCCCTCCCCGGCCCGATCAGCGCCTCCTCCAACGTTATGCTGGTCTACTTCAAGTCGGACAGCGCCAACGCCTCGCCGCACGTCGGATTCACTGCGACTCTCTCCAACACACCTCGTAATTTTTTTTCTCTTCAGTACTGTGTTTGGCCTATCTTTTTCATATATTTTATTCCTCTTTCTTTTTCTTTTATCTAGTGTTTCCGGTAGCATCAATCCCCCTCTCTGCCCTCGTCCGCTCGCACTACGAATTCACAGCATCTCTCTCCAACACACCTTGCCAGCTTTGTTCTGTTGTTTAAATAGTTGTATGGCTATTGTATTTTGCGTGATCTTTCCATATGCTTTTGGTTGTCTGGTGATTTAATTATTATGGCATATCTACTGTTTCTTCAGTTCCAACTGTCACACCTTCATCCTCTTCAACACAACTCCTAAGCCAACTTTTTTTTCCGTTTGCTTAGTGTTTTGACTATTATTCTTGGTTTCTTTGCCTCCCACTTGGGGGATTCAATATAACACTGTCATTTGTTGCCAATACTTTCTTTTTATTTATTTATTTACTTATTAACATCTCTCTGGCAACTTTGTAACTTTACCCCTTATAATAAAGTCAACCAACATTTTCCCCCGCAACTTCCCAGATCCTTGTGGAGTGTCCAGCCTCCAAGCCACGAACGAGACACAGGCCCTTCAGTCCCCCGGGTACCCTAACAGTTACCCCATCAGTACCCGGTGTCGCTGGGTCATCACGGCATCTGAGGAAGATCAGCGAATACACCTGGAGTTTAATGACTTTCACTTGGAGCAATCCTTCCAGTGCAGCAAGGATCAGCTCTATATTGCTGATTTCGATCCGGTAAGAGAGAGAGAGAGAGAGAGATGCCAAATGCAAAGGTAGTTACGTAAATGAGAGTCATCTGAGAGCGTGAATAACAGGCGACAGGGTGATGGATAGGTAGACTAAGAGTAAGAGAACTCATTTTAGTGGTAAACTGGCTAAGAGTTTGCTCATGAATGGACCTTCAGAATCAGATCAAAACAGTGGGTTATGTTCTTGCTGACTTGGGAAATTTTCTTGCACCTAAGCCTCAGCGATTTACTGGGCATATTACATCTTGCTGCATCCGTGAATGGCATTTGTCCTTTTAATATTGGCATAGATTGCATACGTGAGAATATCAATGTGTCAAACGCAGAATAAACTGGTCAAGGGGAGATGCTTGGAAACCTTAACCACTTCACCCTGATGACGCGCTTTTTTTTTTTTTCATTCTTGCTACTGTCAGTCTACATGTTCGTATTCTAAGTAGCTTCGGAGGTTTCCTAGCACCCCTTCTTAAGCAATTTTCTATATTACACCTGAGTATTCTCTTGCGTGTCATATCAACTTGGTTCGTATCATTACCATACAAGAGGATAATATATTTGGTCTATCTTTTTCATATATTTTATTTCCCTCTCCTTTTCGCAATAGAACAGTTGCTGCGATGCCTCCTGTGTGGTGAAGAATAAAACCCTACATCATTTAGCTTGTCTTCTCGTATTATAGAGGTTAATGAAGGCTGCCTCTGATTCCTTAGGTTCGAAGCGTCCCTGCAAAACTAGATAAGGGAGTCTGTAGGTTGCAAGAATAGTACATAAAGGAGGCCCTCGTAATGAAGAGATTAATGGATGAATATACGGTCCTCAGTGTGTGTGTGTGTGTGTGTGTGTGTGTGTGTGTGTGTGTGTGTGTGTGTGTGTGTGTGTGTGTGTGTGGTTGGAGAGTAAATTGTACATATAAATTGTAATGTGTACACGTCTGTCTTCCACCTGACAGAACTCTCCGTCCAGTTCTGACCTGATCAACCCAGGCAATCAATATCGGTACTACACTAACATCGGCGGACATCGGGTGTACTTTTCGGTGAGTATTTTTATGTAATGTTGCCTCCAAAAGTTCCGTTTCTCCTCCTGCCCTTCTGTAACTCGCCACTTTGTATTAGTAAAGGTAGTTAACAGTTGGTTAAAACTAACGTTTTAACAAATCAGACTATAGGTTACTGACCACGAACAGCTGTACCCAGGCTACAATAATGTTACAAGTTACTGACTGGCAGGAGAAGGGACAGAACATTTGGAGTAGATAGTACGGTCACGGACAACTGTTCGCGTATGGTTCCACTGCATTTAATTTACACCTAGGACATGTCCGTCACGTTCTTTCTGTCCAACTGAAACTACGTAGTCTCTATCAGCTTGGTAATATATTATAATAGGCTTCATCAACATTCCTCGTGTGGTTTCATTCCTGCATCCCTTCCATCATTTCCATCCTTAAACCCTGCATATCACCAGTACTCTTTTGCTACTCTAATTACATTAACCTGTATCGTGTTATAAACTCATCCTGGTGCTGTGCTGCCAAACTGCATTCATTTTTTCTGTCTCTACCTCTTTCCGCTTCTACGTCTGTCTCTCGGCCCATTTCTTTATCTGCATTGTATTTCGATTCACTCACAGTATTCCAGTTACCTTGGGCACGGGTATTGCGGCAGTACCTTCCCCCACCACCTCACCTCCTTCACAAAGGCGGTGGAGCTGCGACTGGTGAGCGACGAGGCAACTACAGCAGCCGGGTTTAGACTACACTACTCCATTGCCAGTGAGTTGACGTGTGTGTGTGTGTGTGTGTGTGTGTGTGAGAGAGAGAGAGAGAGAGAGAGAGAGAGAGAGTGGGGGGGGGGATTGTACAGTGTGTGTTCCTGCTCGTGCGTGTGTGTACGTCTGCGCACCATGCTTTGAAGTTAGGTTTATTGAACAAACCAACCGTGCTAATTTCATGAACAAACGCAAATGGTTCACATATTCCCAACCAAGAAAATAATCTGAGGTTCGGAACACATGAGTCGAGGCTACAGCTCACATGACACAATTTCTGATCATGATAGACTATTTTAAGAAAAACTGTAATTAATTTGATTATTACAATTATCAATTTTCTAAGATCACTTTACGTTCTGGGAAATTACTAGTTAGTTAGCTAGATTAGATTCGTTCTCCTAAAAAGGAGAACACGGGCATGGAAAGCCCGTCAGAGTAGTTATTCTTACTTCTAGCAGGCTATTCTCTATCGAGGAGGAGGGTAGGCAGTAACCACCCTCAAAAGCACGGCAGTTGGAGTTCTTCCAATGATACCTGCTGCCATCTGGGATCTGTCTAAGCCACCGAGAGGGTGGTCATTGAGGCTGGAACGAAGATGGGCTGTTGCAGGACAGTCCAGGACATAATGAATCAAAGGCTGATCGCTTTGTTCAAGACAGTGAGGGCATGGTTCAGGGTTACTACCTGTTATCTGACTGTAACAGGGAAATCCTAATCGTAATCTACGAATACGTACTATAGTGTGATTGGGAGTACCAGGTGCAACCGATAGGGGTGCATAGGACGTTGCTGTGGCGTACCATTTTGCCGAGCGTGAAAAAAATTACTAGGAAACAATTGCCTTGTATTGTGTTTACCTTGCAAACCCGATTCCTATTATGGTCCATGAATGGCATGTCCGTTTTCTCTTTCGTACGAGATTCCCTTCTTAGTTGACATCTTTACCACAAGTTAATAAGACATCTTTCACTAATTCAGTAGTTGAGCTTCCTATAACTTTTTCCTACCCTTTCCTCAAATGTTTATACGGTTCGTTTATTCCTTTTTTGTGTGTTAAGGCCGAGGGGAAAAAAATATTTAAAAGATGTGCATAACGATAGTCATTTGTTTCCGATCTGCCTTATTGATTGTTCAGTGCTGTTTCGTCATTCATTTCTTAGCACTCTCAAGCAGCGCATGTATTACGTTCTACTTCTGAATTTATATCTAATACATTTTATCTTTTCTCTATGATGAACCTGCTTCTAAAATGTAAAACTATTGTTATTTGTTATCCCGCTTTTACACTAGTCCAGCATATTTAATGATATGTGATTCAGTGTACCAGGCAAAACTAACGCATCCAATAATCAACCTGTTAGTTTAGCGATCATTGCCTGGGAGTAAGGGTCTAAACCGTCTACATAATCCTGCTCAGATATTATCCAGAAAGTAACCGCTTATGAATGTATAAGTTACTAAAGCCAGTCGAGACAGGAGACTGTCAGCATTGTCAACTGTAACTCGAACTCTCTTAGCACTTGTGGTGTAGATAATGCCAGAGACCAAGAAATGCTTCTCTGTTTTTTGTCTACAATGTTGTCCTTCGATATGGGAAGGATGGTTGTATCTGGTACTGAATTGGTTGTACTATCTCAGTGACTCATAGCTGTTCCTGTGGTATTGTTCTGAAAATATTTATGAAGCGGCTCTAAACCACATTCTGGATAGGCCAGTTCCATTAGTAATTCATGCCAGTGGTAAACTATATTGTGACATGAAGGTTATGTTATGTGTCCTTGAAGATTTAAATTAATGCCATGCACAGACAAGTCTTGGCCTAAGGTAAACAAACTTGAACAGAGTTTTGAAAGCTCTGAAGATTTTTAAAAACTATATATTTTCATCACAGCCGGCGCTTGGATAGAAAGAATACCTTCATTTCTTGTTTCTTTAGTCATACGATTAGTTGCACAAGAATAACGTTAATTTTGTTCTTCACTGCACTTGGTCTAATTTTGCTACATCTCCGCATAGGTGAGCAGCTTAGGACCGTATTGCATATTTCAAATGGCCTGGCAAGGCTGTTGTATAAAGGATGGTATCTTTAACCTTAATGTGAAATTCTTATCAGTGAAAGTTAAAAATTTACTAACCTTTTCGGCAGCGTCATTACATTTTGGGGGGAATTATCTCTTTGGAAAGTCACTCTTCAATGTATTAAACGTTTTCGAGCTCTTCAATTTGTTCTCACTATGCACTGAAAACTTATATTGCAAATTCATATTTTCAAAAACTGACATTTGTTAAGGTTAAACTATATTTGTCTATGAGATAACCATTTAGTAATGTTGTCTTGGTCTTGCTGCAGATTTAGCTTCTCAGTTCAGTCAGAATATAATGACGATATGGCACCACTTGTAAATTCTGATACGAGCATATTTATTATTACGGTAAAGTCAGTTATGTAAATTTCTTAAGAGAGGAGGTCCTAAAACTGTTCCCTACAGCCCTCCACTGCTTAACGTGACCCAAGGGGATGCTTCACTTCTCTTTCTGTGAAGTTGGCTGTTTAGTTTCAGTATTTCCCAAGATTACTAACTTTTAAATCAGGAGTACCACTTGATCTTGGAATACTTTAACAAGAGCTTCCTGGAAGTCTTAAGTACGCTACACAAAATTTAATTATTTACACCGATCGGTGGTGTGTAAAAGTTTACCACTGAATTCCAACAATTTAGCCATGCATGATCTTTGTCACCTAAATCCAAGCCGGGTAAAGGAAGGTAATTGTATTTGTTATCAACAGTTTTATCTCTGATGAAAGATGATGGACACTAGAAGGTAGGAAATACGTAAAAGTGGGAGGAAAGGGATGAAAGTGTGCACATCACGGATGATGGTGATTCAGTATGGTGATTAATGATAACTGAAGATAACTGATGATTGTGATGCCAATTTTGTACGGTTTATGGCTTTAATATGAAAATTACAGTGATTAGGATGCGTATGGTGGATGAAGGTAGATGACAGATATGACTGATGATTAAACAGGTTTGAAAAAAAAAAATCAATATTTCTTGCCTGCTTCTTATCAATTTCCATACGCTGAATTAAAAAATTATAGTAAAATTTTAATGTACATACAGTTTGTTAATGATATTAGATTTTGAAATCATAGATCCCATAAGAATTTAAGCCTATCAGATTCCGGCCTAAGTCTCACAAGGCAGCATAGTTAGTTTCTCGCGTTATATTACAGATCTTAATGTGAATCTGGTACTTTCATTTGCTTTATAGCAGAACTGACCATGAACATCAGTAGGTGGGAATGAGGTTTGGCAAAAGAAACAACGAAGTATGCCAGTTTACATCTTGCCTCAGCACTGTTCAGACATACATAGTAAGAGTGTGATGAGCTTTATTTTTGTAGAGGAATTCATAGTACTTTATTTGTTTCAAAGTCAGCTGTAGTTTATCATTCTGGCAATGGCTATACGAGGTTGTGGTAATTGTCCGGACTGTTTGTGTTATATCTGTGGTGAATTTGTCACAAGGAAACAAAAGAGAAATATTACAGACCTTATTAAGAAAATACTATGCATACCTTGGAGTGAAACTTTAAGACCAAGACAATTCATGGACAGTTCATAAAGTCTTCATTATTCGTGTTGAAGAACTAAAGCAATGGGCAAAGTGAACAAGAACATTTTTTACCTTTTAGTATTCCAGAGATCTAGAGGGAGCCAAAAAATCATATTGATGACCTGTACTTTTGCGCATGTAATGTTCTATGATACAATGCCAAGAACAGAAAAGAAATCTTTTATCCAAACCTTCATTCTCCCTTATGGCCCGTTGCTTATGGACCAGAATTAATGTTCTAGTCCCAGTTCCACCTGAGAGCCTTGAAAACATAAATTATAGCTTTGCCCAAGAAGGTAGTAGAAAGTGATGTAGACTTCGAGTGTGATAATTTTTTGCGTGTCCGACTCTGGGCATAGGCTTCACAGCCTGTTCCCAAGGCCCAGTAGTCCTCCTACATACCATACACCACCACATGTCACCACTTCGGTGCTAACACCCACCGTCCATACTGAATATGTGCTAGGGCTGTCTCAGGATTGGTGTATTGGTATAAGCGAGAGTATTGAAAAAGAAGCATGGATATCCTTCAAAGATACCACTAAAATCTTTTTAAGTAATTATTAAGATCCAAACTACAGAGACATTGTAAGCAGAATGCTGGAAAAGTTCAAGGCCTTAGGATGTAACATGAGTCTCAAAGTACATTTCCTGAGTGCTCACTTGGACTACTTTCCGGAAAATCTGGGAGCTTTGCGTGAAAAACAGGGTGAAAGATTTCATTAGGATATGAAGGAGATGAAGAGAAAATACCAAGGAAATTAGAATGTCAGCATGATGGCCGACTGCTGCTGGATGTTGCACCGCGAGAGTTCATTAATAGCCCATAAACGGAGAAGTCCCAGACACAGTTATGAAACAAAAAAAGTGCGGGTTTGAATGAAGTAGTCCATATGCTATTAGTGGTGTGCATTTTCTTTTATTTAATGTTTACACTTGTATATACGTTTTCAGTTTTGATTTTTCTTTACCTACAGTGTATGCCAGTTCATGCACACCGGTACTTTATATTCCACATCATTTTGCCAGAAAACCATGCGCGATGGAGGATAACCAGTGTGAACTTTGAAGTCAGCAACCCCAAAATGTACCAATTAAGCAAAAATCACTGAAGCAGCTTTCAGCAAATTACATTTGCCAGACCTGTAAAGCTATTGATGGCGACTGTATAATGGAGACAACGATGTTCAGGATGGACGATGACAGTGAAAATGAAAACAATGATGATACTGTATTGATTATGTTGATAATAATGACGATATTGATAATGATGATGGTAATGACAATGGTTGCTGATGATACAAATGATGACTATTACTAATGATGACCAAGGTTAGTGATAATTACAAATCTCCTGCTGCTGCTGCTGCTAATAATAATAATAATAATAATAATAATAATAATAATAATGAAGATATCGGCGACGTCGATGATTACTGATAGCGACGAGGATGCTTAAGAAATACTATTGCTCCTGATGATCACAATGATGACGATAATGCTGTCGATTACAGATTATTACTGGCAACTGTTCCTGATGATGATAATGATGATGATGATGATGATGATGATGATGATGATGATGATGATGATGATGATGAAGATGATTCCTCTCAGGTTGTAACCGGACCTTCAATGGCACTTCCGGGTTCGTGAAAGCATATAGTAGGCAGTGGTGCTTCACAACGATCCAGGCACCTCAGGGCTCCTTCATCAACATATACTTCAGCAACTTCTACATCTCGAACAGGGGACAGAACTGCACCGCCGGGAATACACTGAGGGTACAGATATGTATTTCAGTTTAACAAATGTTTTAATGAATATTTCTCAATTTCCGGCCACGTTCTCAAAGCTCCTTCGTCAATATATGTTTCAGTAATTTCTAAAGCTCCAGTTGTGTCCAAAACTGTAACTTCGGGAATATGCACAGGTCAGGGACATTTTTAGCGATTAGGTACCTTAATGTGAGATATACCTAGTATGAATTTTTTTTCAGGAATTTTTACCATTATCTACCTCAGCAACAACGGACATATATGCACTGCCAGGCACACTTTCATATTACAGTCATAACAGCAACACTTTAGTAGGTTTTCCTAGTTGCAAAATGCAGTCACATATCACAGAGTAATGAGAGCTTAAGACACCTAACTTAGGATCTTAGTCAACAGCAATACAAATTTCCAGTCATTTTTATCATGACGATAGCGGAGGGTAATTGAACTTCACGCACCAGGTGAAAGAATGGCTCACGTATTATCATATTAATACACTGATTGCCTGACCCTGCTAGCAGCAGAGGTTGGCCCCTCAGACTCACTCGTTGTAGCCAGGAGTCACATATAACCAGACCAGACTGGATCCCCCAGGGCGACTCCAGCCATCTTCCATAAGTCTAACTGAATGCTAGGCGACGTATCCCAGGTATCTGAATCATGGTAACTTCTTAATTTGAAAGTTTTTATAAACATCTAACATTCTTTATGAACACGGAGTCAGATCCATTAACTGACTTCATAGAGGCCTGCATAAGCCCTTCTTTATTCCTTTTTAACTCAAAAGCCGCCATGGGTCTAGCAGTGAATAACGTGGGTTTTTTAAATAGCAGTTAATAAGATTTCCTGTAGTCTTTTGTTTTAAGATTCTCTACTTCTGCAGGGAGGACAGAGTCATCATCAGTGGTGTTTAAGGCCTAGTAGGTGGTGCTGAACCTTCGTAGAAACAGGGGTAGGGGGTCGCGGCCCTTGGGGATTGCCAGTCGCCAGAGGCCAAAGAAAAAAAAAAAATGTGGTCTTGTTGTTGCCCTTTGTTGTTTTAAGATTTTCCTCCGCTACTGCTGTAGACCCTTATTACAGCCTGGCAAGTGGTGTCGAGGCATCATAGGCACTGAGGCAGGATTCCGAGGTCCTTCGGGCGAAGCCGATGAACAGAAGACCAAGACGAAAAAGTCTCACTCTCGTTGCCTGCCTATGGTGTATAATATTGCAAAATCCCAAGCCAGCACTGTCGTAGCAGGCATCAGCTTGCAGAGCTGCAACAGACTGAGTAGCGTCGGATACCACCGACCTCTTAAAATGATAGGCTACAGACTTCGAACACAAGCTTATCACGCGCACATACAGGGGTCACCACCACAGAACGATTTTATTCTTCACGTATACGATAGTACGGGCTCCACGTACTTGCTGATGTCTGTGTGGATGGCGGATCCCTCCCCATTCTAGTCCTCTTCTGATTACCAGAACGATTTAATTTCCCAGGTGTACGACGGCGCGGACTCTTCGGCTCGTCTGCTGATATCTGCGTGTGGCTGGCGGAACCCTAGCCCTGTCTACTCTACTGGCAATGTCCTCCGGCTGGAACACACACCAAGGGGTTATGGCAGATTCGCACTTACATATACAACTTCCAGCGTCGGTATGTATGTATGGAGAGAGAAAGAGAGAGAGAGAGAGACTCATCTGTGTAAGTTTCTCACTCTCAAATGCAGCCTATACCGTTGAGCTATGTACTAAAAACACATTTTACTTCTTACCATACAAAGATCACAGACTCTGCAGAGAGCATTGAGATATTACAGGCTCAAGTACAAGGCAGAGATATAAAAGATTTGGAGTATACATTTACTGGGCGAAATTCATTCATTATAGGCCAAGATCCACAATTTGTAGACACCAGTACAAATATTAGAGAATACAAGGCATTCGTATCGCATTTTCAGGCAGCAGATGGTGCCAAGTCAATTACAGGATAAGATACATATAGCCAGTTGCTGAGAAATTAAAGTATTTCAGGGAGTACAAAGACACTGCGAAGATATAGATTACAAAGAAAGCCTGGCATTTTTTCAGGCGGCGGGTTTGGAGGGTCAGTTACAGGTTAGAATATGAACCACCGTGAGATATGACGTTACATAAATATGACGTTAATTACAGACATCCTGACGTTCCTCCAGGTGGTCGGTGTTACAGGCGTTTATTCATACATGACTGGAAGATTACACATATTAGAGAGTGATAACAAAAATAATACATAGATTACAGAGACTTCCTGGCATCTCTGTAAGTGGTGGATGTGGAGGGTTGGTTACAGGACATTATAGTGAGAGGGATTACAAAGATGTTACATAGATTACAGAGACCTCCTGGCACTTCTTCAGGTGGTGGGTGTGGAGGGTCAATGTTCGTACGTCAAGTGGCCCGGCTAACCAGTCCAGGCTACCCCGGGCCGCCACCACCCAACCAGGACTGCATGTTCTCCGTGGCCGTACCCCCGGACCACCATGCTGCAGTCTGGTTCAGTACGTGTTCTTTTCTGGTTCAATCTGTGTGTGTGTGTGTGTGTGTGTGTGTGTGTGTGTGTGTGTGTGTACTGACTGTGCATACGTATTTCTGTGGTTCTTTACACATATTTCCTATTTATCTGCGTTGTAGAACTTTTGCTATACGTATGTTTTTGGTTCCGTATGTCTATCCAAGTCTCGTTCTGTGCATTTTCCTTTTCAGTCATCCCCATATATTTTGAGGCCAGAGTCTTGATATATTACTGGTTATGATTATGATTCTGAGTTGTACGCATACTTTGACCCATTTGCTCGCAGTCATGTTCACGCTGCTGCCTGTTTTTGTTTTTGTTTTCTTTTTTAATATGGATCAGTATGTGTGAGTCTGGTTACGTAAGAGAATATATGTGGTTCTGTGCTGTACTAGCATATTTGGTTATTTATGGTGTACAATCTTGAGTTTGTACGCATACTTCTGTTCACTGCTTTTGTCTATAAATACACATTCTTCTACATGTCTCTCTGCTGTTCCCCTGTTTGTACAACCAGTGTTGTTCCTCAGATCATTTGAATAGCTTTACTTCCTTGCTTCAGATGTTGACTTCGCCAGCTCTGAAGGTTGCAACAGCACTTTCTTGGAGGTGTATGACGTGGACTCCTTTGGTGAATCGACCCTCTTCAATACGGTGTGTGGACAGGTAAGTGCCTTATCACTGGGAGATTTTGTTCTCCCTATATCACAAGTTCTTTATACACTTTACTTATATATTCTTACTGTCTCCAGAGATTTAATTCATGTTAGGAGATAGTCTTCGAACCAGAATGGTTTGTTTCAGAATTTGGTAATCCCTTCATTAATAGAAGCATAGCCTCCCCCTCTCCCCCAAATATATAGATAGATAGATAGATAGATGTATAATTGAGAACCTGAAGAGGTAATAAGGCTGGATTAATCACTGCCTTAGCGGAAATACTTCTATTATGCAGTTCTACGTAATGCTTGACTCAGAGGGAGAGAGACAAAGGAAATTAAGAAATACTGTCACTAATAACCCTTTCAAGATTAGAATAACGCCAATATTCAATGCCAGGTAATTGCAGACGATTATACTGAGATGAGAATAAGTATTTGAAGCATTGGAGGTGGCTGCAACATACTCATTTAAAAATACAATATAGGAATACAGAGGCCAAGGGAGACCACTCTTTAAAATCTTGTCCTTGTGCTGTTACAGGAGGACTTGGCGTCTCACCTGGCTCCAAGCAACAGGCTGGTCCTTCGATACGTAACTGGGGGCGGCAACATCACCGGCCAGGGCTGGACTGTCAGGCTCAGGGCTGGTCTTCCTCATGAGTCAACAGGTGGGGGATTCTCTCTCTCTCTCTCTCTCTCTCTCTCTCTCTCTCTCTCTCTCTCTCTCTCTCTCTCTCTCTCTCTCTCTCTCTCTCTCTCTCTCTCTCTCTCTCTCTCTCTCTCTCTCTCTCTCTCTCTCTCTCTCATTATATAAATATGTAATATCTGTATGTCTCTATATACCTGTCTATATCTATCTGTGTACCTGTATGTATGTATCTGTATTGTATGTATGTATTCATTTACCTATATCTATCTATCTATCTATCTATCTATATCTGTCTATCTATCTCTCTATCTCTCTATCTATCTATCTATCTATCTATATCTATATCTTTTTTTTTTTTATGCGAGGAAGAAGGAACCAAAGGCCATGAGCCCGCAGTAACAGTTCCCTCCAAGAGAAAAACAAAATACAATATAGAGCCAAATTCAAGATCATATATATATATATATATATATATATATATATATATATATATATATATATATATATATATATATATATATATATATATATATATATGTCCCTGTAAATCCAGGCATATCACATCTCCTCTCCTTCTACTTTTCAAAGAATACTCTGATATATACCTTTCTTTCAAGACTCATATTAACGATACTGTAATGAATAGAACAACTGTTGGCTCATTTATTGAAAACTGACTCTTTGACAGATGGGGTTCCCTTTACCTAACTAAAATCTTACTGTGTTAACCTGAAATACACATCCAAGACTTTCACATTTTCATTACCTTGCTTCTCATTTTTCCATCACTTTTCAGTATTTGAGACAGCACAGACGGGGGAATGATCATGTGGCAGCGCAGTGTCAAACACCTCGCAGATTCCGCATCAGTGTGTGCTCCTTGGCTGCCGTCACGTCTTTTACCACACTCCAGCAGGCAGCACACCATAAGGCCAAATATACAACACGGTCACTCATTAGATTACATATCACAAAGACTAGGCATTCCTAAATATGACTCAGATATTTACAGACATAATTTTGATCTCTTTTACAGTTTATTTCAGTTCATTAGTTAAGGACAGGATAGTAATATTGCCCTTCACGTGTTACACTGATGCCGATAGGACGCCTCTTCGCGGTGGCACCACCTCCCACAAATCTCCTGGGAATCAGACGGCCCCAGCTATCCCGTCCCGGTGGAATGAGGTGTTCCAGAGCTGCTGCTATCGCGATGCACCTCACCCACTGGGAGTGCTGCCGCCAGGGTACCCATCTTTTCTGATCTTCTCACCGAAGATTAGGTGGGGGCGATCGGTTTCCCTTGATGCTCCGGTGGTCCGCCTCAGTAACACCGAGAGTAACACAACAGCAATAACAAAAACTTGTAAACACTTGTTACACCTCTCCGTTTTAATAAAGATACATACACTCTGAAAAACACACACACACACACACACATATATATATATATATATATATATATATATATATATATATATATATATATATATATATATATATATATATATATATATATATATATATATATATATATATATATATATATATATATATATAAAGATGTTCTATAAAATTGTGATATACTGAATACTCTGCCTTGTAAAGAATACACCTCTCTGTTCTGACATGCTCGTACAAAACTGGGAAATGAAAATCCATGTAATATTTCCCCTGTCACTGTAGGTACACAATCCGGAACATATATGTATATAATTGAACAAGGGGACTCAAGTGTCTCCCCAAAACAGAACGATAAAATAAAGAGGAACACCAAATGATGCTGTTTGTATCACAGAATTATTAGATTCTATGCTTGTCAAAAATCAGGGCTTTGAATTTTTTTGCAACATCAATTGCCTAATTTACAGACCATAATATTTATAAATATAATAACTGTTGCCTTTTTTTATACACGAACAGAATGTATAAACTCGGCGCTCAATTATATTTATGGTATATATATATATATTTCTGAAGCACGTGAGGAAAATCGAACGTGTCCGACATCTCTGAATCAGTGTTCACACCTGTTCCTACTGTGAGATCCAGCCTATTCAAACCGAACAGCATAAACGTTCTGTATTTATGATGTTCAGAATTTATGGGTTTGTTTTCCTCTCTGTTATTCAAGCTTTTTCCATACAGCCAAAAAGTTCACCGACGTTGCCCTATCTTTCCACATCTTTCTGAAAACATCTGAATCTTAAGATGTTCCACTGTGGACCAGTACTCTTCTGGCGAATCTCCACATCTCGTATGGTGTCCGGAAGCGGCTGCGGAAGTAAAAATTAGGGACCTCAATCAGTTTTCATTATAACCTGGTCTCAACAGCACTGATTCTTGACAAATATCATTGTTTTTTCATTATTATTATTATTATTATTATTATTATTATTATTATTATTATTATATCCACTTAAGATTTAGTGTGAAGTGTTTGGTTGCTGTATAAAGGAAGAGGCACAAGTAATCTGAATCACAATTCCAGCTCAATGATGTTTGTGAATATGATGCCTAAACTGTGGTTGTGTAAGCGATGACTTTTCCAGAACTATGTATTGTTATGCAGAAGTTTTATGCACAGATTAAGCTAAAGAATTTAATGCCTCTGATACCAGACACTAATTTCGTTCAGGTTTTTTTGTGAGGCGTTTGGAAGCCATGTGTGTAGAGATAAAAGCAATCTCCAGACGAGTTTATTTAGCTTGGGAGAGATTTTTCTTTCAGTCTGACTTATAAGCCTTCAATAACCTCTCCACTACACAGTACTCGCATAAGTTGAATATCATTGGCCAGGTCGAAATATACAGTATAAGACGATATTATTGGTCTGAAGGGGCTGAACTCAAAAAAACTATGTGAATATGGTACAGTCAGAAACAAAAGTTAGCCAAATATTACATATTTTCTCACTTTCCTCTCCTCGCTAAAATTCCAAAGTTAAGGGAGGTTTAGCATCTTCTTTTTCTTCTCATACACATTATGACGTTCCTTGACGTAATACATTAGGGTGGAAAGTGACGGTCATGCCCTTAATGCGAAACATATAGCATGCAATGTTCGGTTTCCCTTTCATATAATGCGTCTGGAGGAAAGCAAAGGACATGCCCTAAGTGTGAGGCAGACTTAGTGGAACAGTAGGCAAACTTTTGTCCCGGACTGTAAAGAGGTGGATAGTAACATCATTACAAACTTTTTCTGAACATATATGAATCCTTTATTTAACATTCAGATAAATTTGCGGAATTGCGAAGATTGTCATTAACTTTCGAAAGTCAGCACTAACTGTTTCGCTATTGATCGTACTGAAATAAATCGGTACTTATATCAGCCATTGTCCTTACCTGGTCCTTGGTCTCAGGCAGGGGGAGTACTGAGAGCCCCAGCAGCATCCCGGCAGCAATGTAGACCACATCAACCCCCCACCGCACGTGCTGACTCTGCCGGAACACAGAAGTGGAAACATCAGGGTGGTGATTTAAAGTGGGAGAGTGTTTTAAGTAGATAATTATGACACTAAGTATAATTTGAAAAAAGAAGAGTGACATGCTGAGTTTGAGGAAAGATATCATCATCATCATCCTGTCCTTCATTCTCACCTAGATATGGGGCGAAAAAAACAGTATTAGAAGAAGCAAGATAGTCTGAAAATGATGATCGTACAAGATGGCTTTAATATGGAAGATGCATTGAGCGGCAAGAATGGGTAATGAGGGAAGGTGGTAACCATAACATTGAAATGGGGAAAAAAAGTTTGGATTAAATTTGAAAAGGGAGTTGGTTAGAAACGCGATAAGGGGTTAGATGTAGTCTTCAGTAACCCTTAAAAAAAAAAAAAAAAAAAAAATCATACGGACTTATCATGCTTGAGTAGTTAATTATAGCTTTCAATTACCATTTTAGAATGAGATATCTTTCCTATGGACCATCATGTCGTAAAAAATTAGACATAACCTCCAATAACCCTTTCAAAGTGAGAGATATATCCCATACGAATAAGATCGTCTGCAGATAGCAAGAATTAAACAAAAATATCACCAGGTAGGGGTTTATCCTCCATCAAGGCCTCACCCACCAGGATGTCTGTGATGAAGGGAACACACAACTCCCCCGCGAAGGCAAACACTTCAACCACTGTTACGCCCCGAGATCGCACCACCGTAGGCATCAGTTCAGCGTAGTACACCAGGTTCGTCTGTGTGGAGAAGGGGGAGAAGAAGAGTGCTTATAGGTGTATTATGAGTGGCTTTGGAGATTTAACACCTTTTCTCTAGCGATTTGTTGTGCACATTACACCTCAGTTTCATCTTGAATGTTACCGATGCCAGCTATCAAAGCGATACAAACAGCATATAAGGGAGTACAGATGCAAAATAAATCGCCGAAGAAAAGATGCTTCGAACCTTCCATGCCACCAAAATATGACCTATAGATTGGTGCTTATAAACGGAATGAAGGGATATTAAGCAGATAATCAGAATTCTCTAGGTGACACTCTTCCCCTAGAAGTCGTCATGCTACAGCCCAGTTACTTTCAGGTCCCCAAATCAGGTGCTGCAGGGGAGTGGACACAGGGGAACCAGCATTGTTTAATAATCTGACTGCCCTAAGAATCAGACTCAAGTTCTCATATTCTATCTCGAACAGACTTCATGATTTTCCGTTTAGTGATTATTTCTTATCAGGTATAGTTACACTGTATGTGCAAAACACCGGAAATATATATATATTTTTTTTGCATTAGGTGGTGTTCGCTGAGGTCTAGTGACTCAAGACCATTTTCCAAGTAGCTACTGAGGAAACGAACCAAAATTTTCTGTTTATAGTTATAAAACACCTCTCCATAATTACTGTATGATTATTATTTTACATCTAGAACTTACATGAAAATCCAAGACATTTTAAACCCAATGACGTTAAACTGATTTGAAAACAGCTTTTTCCGGAAATCAGACTCACAGGAAACATAAGGACAAACGTTTTTACAAACAAAAACATGGGCGTGGCCATGAAAAATGATAAAAAATTCAGACAAGAAAGAAAGCTCGCCTATTGTTCCACTGCGTTTGTTTGACGCTTAGGATATGCCAATCATCTCCCTCCCAGTCACATTACATTAAAGGGAATTGTCAGTGGGCAGAACAGATCGAGCCCCTCTCAGCTCATGAATATTTGCCAAGAGAGTGGACTGAGAAGAGACGATGTTTTAGCCAAACTTTTGTTCCCGACAGCACATTATGATACAGCACCTTTACGGGTGAAGGACCTGTTTTGAGTGGCTTTGGAGAGTGCTTAGCACCTCTTCCTTAGCTATTTATTTTGCATATTAAACCTCACTGCCCTTCTGTATGTTGTTGATGCAAACACTGTCCAAGTAAAGTGAAAAAACATCTTACGGCATAATATGCAAAATACATGGCTAAGGAAGACATGCGACGAAGCTTCTTGACATACTTCCTCTGCAATGGCCACGAAGAAGTAGGCAATAAGAACCATCGTCCATTTCAGCCACTGGATCTCTGAAGCAGACAAATAGATTAATACATAAGTAAAAGTACTGTATAAATTACGTAGAATAACAGAAGATATATCAGGACATGAGAGATAGTTTCTTAATATACTATTGTCACCTCCATATGATATTACTGAACTTGAGAAAGACCTATTGTACTGAGAGGCTTAATGAAGGGTATATCTGACCATTCCAGTTCGAAAATAGCTCTAAATCAAAGAAACAGATATTCAGAATATAAGTTGTTAAGAAAAATATATACCCTACTATAACAGAAGGAAATGGGTTAAATTCATTTACTGAATGTGGCAAGGGAATACTTGACCTTGAAGAGGGAATGTGCTAACCAGCACCAAGAGGACGGTTTGTAGATTCGTTCCCACGTAATCTAATCAAATCTAACCCAGCCAAACCCAACATAGCCTTGTCAAATCATCCTCTTTAATCTAATATGACCAATGTTAAACTAAACTCTTCTGATCTAACGTAACCTAACCTAGCCAAACAAAATTTAGTTTCACCTGACCAAACCTATCCTAACCTAACCTAGCCTGACCCTGGTGAAGGACTATGTTGACCAGCAGCAGGAGGAAAGTGAGGAGACTCATTCTCGCCTAATCTTGTTTAATTTTACGCAAACCAAGGCTGACCAAACCTAACCTCATTTAGCATAATCTGATCCAGACCAACCTAACACATTCTGATTCAACTTAATCTAGCTTACCCCAAACCAACTTAACATATTCTGGTCCAGCTTAACTTAATCTAGTCTAACCTTGAGGGAGGAGTATGTTTATCAGCAGCAGGCAGGAGGCAAGCAGACTGCCCCCTACTGCCACCACCTTCCGCCCCACCACATGCGACGCCACCAGGGACAGGAGCAGCGCCACCAAATGACACGCACCCAGCCCCATCACATACTCTCTGGTGTAGTCGCTGCCGGGGAGGGCGAAATCATTATTCATTTGATTCTCGTTGCCACCAGACGATTTTTGTTCATCTGAGGAGGGTCTTGGTGGGATTTGATACAGGCTGATCTATCCTCACAGTGAACTAAAATTCCGCATTTGGGTACAGTTCGTTCGCATATTATTTCCTATATCATCATTTTCCTATGATAGTACCATCTCACACTATAAATCCATTCAACCACTGTTTGTAATTCATATCACTATCCTGCCCTTCCACCTCGTCCCCGGTTTCTCTCTCTCTCTCTCTCTCTCTCTCTCTCTCTCTCTCTCTCTCTCTCTCTCTCTCTCTCTCTCTCTCTCTCTCTCTCTCTCTCTCTCTCTCTCTCTCTCTTTCTGAGACAGCCCTAGCATATATTCAATATGGACGGAGGGTGTTAGCGCAGAAGTGGTGACATGTAGAGGCGTATGGCATGTAGGAGGACTACTGGCCCTTGGGAGCAGGGTGTGCAGCCTATGCCCAGAGGTGGACACATAAAAAAAAAAAAAAGTGCAATATCGAAAAGAACCCCTAAACCCCGCACCTGAATTCCGGTCTATTAAGCAGCAAAAAAAAAAAGTCTGTCACACACCTGGTAAAGTTGTGTCCATTTAGCAGTATCCCCAGCTTAATCATGTTGGTCATGAAACTAACGCAGATGGAGCAGAGCAGGATGGTGCGCATCACGGGGGAAGAAAGACACTCCTTCATGTCATGGAAAAACCCTGACTCCTTTGTCTCCTCATCGTTAACCTTCCATAACCCCTCCTGAAACAAGGGAAAGATTGCATCATAAGCCCAACCTTATTTTTCTCTTCTCTGCAGTAACTTTCCATATCTATCCTAAAGAGAGAGAGAGAGAGAGAGAGAGAGAGAGAGAATACCCTGCCTCCTTTCCCTCCTTGTTAAGTAGGAATGAGCATGATGGAGTAGATGAAAGTAGAAACAGTCCTTCAGGTCCAGGAAAAAACCCCTGACCCTATTCTCTCCTCGTCGTTAAATTTCCATAATCAGGTTCAAAAGGAAGACAAACTAAGTCATATACCCCGACTCTTCTCAAATGTTTTCTTCGTTAACTTCCCCTGGCCTGTTCTGAAAGAGGGAACAGTTTACTAACAAAGAAAGATGAAAAGCGTGGAGTATTCGACAAAGTAAAAAACAGCAGAATAATAATAATAATAATAAGAAGACACTCCTGATTCCTACTGCAATGGGATTGTATGTTATGCAGTAATCGGAAAAAAGGATTAAAATATTACGAAACGTTTTATTACAATACATCACGTACCAATCAAATATATAACCAGATCACTGATTGTACTGCTGGGTACACAAGGACAAGGGGTAAAACCGCTTTGCCCGACAGTATGACATGCTCGAAAATAGAAAGAAGTCTTCCAATTCCCAGGGTGAGGGCGGGTGAGGATAGGACAGTGTTTACCTGGTATTGTGTGTACAGATGGGTGAAGAAGAGTGAGGATGGGGTTGTTCCTTACCTGGTAGTACATGTAGAAAAGGATGCGGGAGGATAAGGACGGGGCTGTTTTTACCTGGTAGTGTGGGTAGAGGACGATGAAGGTGAGCGAGAATGAGGATGTGTGTAAGACAATCGGGAAGGTGGATGTGAGGCAATATTTACTTGGTAGTGCATATGGGGGAGGGAGAGGGTGGGTTTGTGTTACCTGGTGGCGTGTGTAGAGGAGGGTGGGAGGGTGAGGGAGGGTGGATGTGATGTAGAGCATGTAGAAGGCAAGGGTGGGGCTGTGTTACCTTGTTGTGTGTGTGTAGAGGAGGGTGAGGGTGGGGCTCTGTTACCTGGTAATGTGTGTAGAGGAGGGTGAGGGAGGGTGAGGGTGAGGCTTGGTTGAGTTCAGCAGCCCTCCTTAGCAAACAGGCAGCCTCCGAACCACGCCCACTTTGCACCAGCCATCGGGGGGACTCATTCATGACCCTGCCGGAGTAAAGTCACTGAATTTGTTATTCATACTGATTTTTCATACAAAAGGCATCAACAGACAGCACATTCTTCATTCTATCCTGATCTTTCCATCCCAATTCTCCCATCGATTTTGCTTGCATTGTACATACGGTTGCTGTTAGCTATCAACTCATCATCAAAACAGCAGAAGAATGGCGGACGGTATAGTGCAGAGAAACAAGATATCAACACGTAGCACAATCTTCACTCTACTCTGGTCTCCTTATTTTGCATTCAGTTTGGCTTCAGTGCTCTTAAATTTAACAAACATCGACTCACCATATAAACAGCTACTGGAGGGCTGACGTTATAGTGCATAGAAGCTAGATGTCAACAAATAACACATTATTCACTCTATTTAGGTCTTTTTATTCCTCAATCAGTCTTGCTTCTATGCACCTATTTTTACCTACCATCCACTCACCAGATAATCAGCAGAAGGAGGGCCGACGGTATAGTGCATAGCAACAGGAGGTACCTCCAGTCTCGCACCAGATAACTCATTCCCCCCAGCGCTGTGATGGCAGCAGCATAAGGCACTGAGGTGCTCATGGAAATCAGCACCCGATTGTTGGGAGGGCAGCACTCCATCACTGAGCGGGGTAGAGCAGGGGAGGTTAGGTTTAGAGAGTAGGATGCTGTCAGATTTTGAGAGTAGGTAGGTGTTTGGTTTTGAGAGTAGGAGGCTGTCAGGTGTTGAGAGTTAGAGGCTGTCAGGTTCTGAAAGTAGGAGGCTGTCAGATGTTGAGAATAGGAGGTTGTCAAGTTCTGAGAGAACAGGGTTGTCAAAATTTGAGAGCAGGTGGCTGTCTGGTTTGGAGAGTAGAGGAGTGTCTGGTTTCGAGAGTAGGTGGCTGTCTGGTTTTTAAAGTAGGTGGCTGTCTGGTTTTTAAAGTAGGTGGCTGTTTGGTTTTTAAAGTAGGTGGCTGTCTGGTTTTTAAAGTAGGTGGCTGTTTGGTTTTGAGAGTAGAACACGGTCAGATTTTGAGAGTAGATGACTGTCTGGTTTTGAGAAAAGAAGGCTGACTGGTTTTGGGAGTAGAAGGCTGACTGGCTTTGAAAGTAGGAAAGTGTTTTGTTTTGAGAGTAGGAGGCCATCTGATTTTGCTAGTAGAGGGCTGTCTGGATCTGAGAGTAATAAAGTGTCTGGTTATGACAGTAGGAAAGTGTCTGGTTTTGAGAGTAGGAGGCTGCATCATTTCGAGAGTAGGGGGCTATGCGGTACCGATACCACTTTGGTTTAGTAGAGGTATTACCAGAGACAAGAGTTCGCTTAAAGCTGAACCAAGCTATTGGCGACCGTGGCGTCATGGCCACCTCCACCGCCCTAAGGACTTGTGCTTCGGCTGACCTGTTTTACCGTCCCGTTATTTCAACCAGTGTTCGACGATTTCATTAACCTGAGAGTGATTCATAAGAACCTGAGAGTGTGGATGCTGTTACAATTATCTTTTTCATGGTAGAATCAACTTTAGTTCTTTCTTCCAGCTGATGTCAGGCGATTTCATTCAGCTGGGAGTGAGTCAGAAGATCCTCAGTATTAATTGGGAACAGTGTTATTATCATGTGACTTTATTTAAATGCTCCTTTGTCAACCTTAGGCTTAATCAGGCCAATCTGACCAATTACTGCAGATTTACTGATTACAGAGTCTTCACTTCCACTCATGAATTATGTTCAGTATTATTTGCAAATGCTTTCAACACAATCTCTTGAAGGTTTAGATTTTTTTGAGCCATCAAACCATAGCTCATTCTGTGAGGTTACTGTCTGATAATCACTGCCATAATTTTGTATACTACTGACAAATTTCCTGTCACCAATTCTGTTTTTCTCTCCATGGAATTCGCATATTAGTCTCTTGAATTTGAAGCAACCATGGCTGATGACATCTTCAAAGAATTTAGAAAGAGAAGCAAAGGAAGCTACAGAACGTTTGTTGTTGGCAGTACAGTACATATTAAGATCACAGTTAGAATGATCAACCTCGTCATCATAATGGTCAATATGGCCAACTGTTCACCTACTAAGGCTGTAGATGGGCACGAAGGTGAGAGTGTTGGCTACGCCCACCAGGAAGTTCATCACCAGAACCGTGGTGAAGCTGGGCACCAGGGCCATCATGAGGCCAGTCGGTAGGGCCAGGATCGAACCCACCCACACCGCCGTCCTGCGTCCAAACCTGCACAGAAGACATTGAGTGTCTGATGGACTAAGCCATACATTCAATGACGTTTTTTTTTAACCTTTTAAATCTCTGGTTTCCACTGAAATAGACAGTGCATGCATCCATTCATAATTCAAGCCTTCGAAATCTGAACTTTAAAATGAAATCTGACATACAGTACATTTATCCATCCATTATTCAAACCTTCGAAATCTGAACTTTAAAATGAAGTCTGCTATACATTCTTCTATTCATTATTCAAATCGAAATCTATACTTTCCATGGAAATAGGTCTTGCTTTCATTCACTCATTATTCACACTTTAGACATTTCCGCTTTACAATGAAATAGGAAATACATTCACTCACTCATTATTCAGATCTTCGAAATGTTTACTTTGTCATCATCAGATATAGTTAATTATGGCTATTACTTTGCAATGGGGAAGAAGGTCCAGTCCTGAAGTGGACAACATAATGGAGTTCTGCATTTATGATTACAGATATTGGTAAATAAACTGTGAGTATAATGTCGATCTCCAAGACACCTTTGTAAGATAATTTTAGGATAATCTTTCAGTACAGTTTTACCCTCGATGTTTTCACCTTATTGTTTAGGTGATAAAGTTTCGAATTAGCTCACCTGTCGCTAAGGTGTCCGGCACCGATGGCTCCAGCCACGTTGCCACCCGTGTACATGGCTTGGAAGAGAGGGCGTAGCGAATCCCTTTCGCAGACCAAATGGTACTGAGTCAAAAGAAACAGTAGTACTCAGTAGCGGTAGCAGTAGTGGTAGCAAGAGTAGTAATAATAATAATAGTGGTAGTAATAGTAGGAGTAGTAGTAGCACAGTAGTTGCAGCAGTGGTAGTAGGTTCATCTGAAACATGAACCCAGTGAACTGCGAGGAGAAGCTGCCCACCTTCTACTGTTCACCGTCTCCTTTCGGGGGAGAGTTACGAGGTTGGGGGACGTTTGTATAACCAGGTAGTGGGATCGCATGGACGTATCAGTGCCGCCACATGAAGGCTTCCCAGTCCAGCACCGAAGGCAACATTAACAGGATAAAGCAACAGTAACTACCGTAACTGATGTGTAAATGACATGGACAGCACTCAAGAAGCACTACCCAACTCGTAGACAACAACCGCTGTCGTTTACTAACATTATCCTAAAACTCACTGTGATATGCGTCAGAGCAATAGAGGAAAGGGATAAGTCGAAGAATTTGTGACATATCGGAGTAGCTGTATCTATCCCTCAACAGGTGGGGAAGTATGTTGTTGTTGTCATCTGCAATGTGAACCCAGAAAATAGTTCCCCTCCTCCTTCAATCCACCATCCTCCTTCAATCCACCATCCTCCTTCAATCCACCATCCTCCTTCAATCCACCATCCTCCTTCAATCCACCATCCTCCTTCAATCCACCATCCTCCTTCAATCCACCATCCTCCTTCAATCCACCATCCTCCTTCAATCCACCATCCTCCTTCAATCCACCATCCTCCTTCAATCCACCATCCTCCTTTTGGGAGCTGGGAAGGAAGCTGAGGGACGTTCGAATAACTGGGCATTACAGCAGCATGGTACTATCAGTGCCACCACATGAAGGCGACTCTCTCCACCATCAAATTAATGGTGAACTGTATAAGTAATAACAGACAACCTTTTTCGAAGTGGTAATGAGTAAGAGATAAATAGAATATGCAGTAGAGTAAGCGAAGTGAGGAGTGAGAAGGAGGAAAGAAGCAGAGGAGTAAGTGACACACAGCCGCAGTATCTAACCCATAACAGATAAAAGATAATAACAGAAAAGCGTATAAATGGTTGCGAAAAAGAAAAAAAAAAATTAGTTGAAGGGAACGAGGCACATCGGAGCAAATATATGTTACTTAAAATGTATGTGAAAAAGGGTAAGAGTTATAGAAAATTAATAACAGAGTATGTGGCAGACCAGAGCAACAGCACTGGACTTAATTGGAGAAATGTGATGATTGTAGCGAATAACATCTTCTCAGGTCGTTAAACTGATGGAACACTTGCGAGAAAGATCAAATGTTCAGGTGTGTAATGCAGGAGTGAGGAGATGGCGAAGACGGAAGATGATGAGTGTAATTCAGTCCTTTCAGTAGGAAGACTTGTTGTTATTGATTTACACCTGTGAGAAAGTGGTGGTTGTATCGTAGGCTACTAGTGCAGCCAGAAGTTCCGTTCTTACTCTTGCTTTTCAGTAATTTGTAACATTATAGCAGATTAGGTAAAGCTGCATAGTGTCACTACAATTCATTTAGTTAGCTGATACGTTAGTTTTAACCAACTCTAAGTTTTAATTGCCGTAACTAATATAAAGTTATGAGTCACACAAGGATAGGAAGAGGAATGGAACTTTTGGAAGCAAACGTACTTGTGAGAAAGGGGTGAGATTGTAAGTGCATTTGCAAGAAGGGGCCGGGGTTGTAAGTGCATCTGTGAGAAGAGACGAGGTTGTATCTGTGAGAAGGGGACGATGTAGTGAGTGTGCCTTTGACGTCAGATGAGGCTACAAGTGTACCTGTGAGCTGGAATGAGATTGCAAGTGTACAGTACCTGCGAGGTGGGACGGTGTTGTAAGTGTTCCTGTTGGGTGGGATGAGGTTGTAAGTATTCTTGTAAGGAGGTAGTGCTTGTAGCTGTACAAATGAGAAAGAAGATCAGTTACCAGTGTATCTGTAAAAACTTGGTGCAGTTATAGCTGTATTTGTGAGAAGATTTTTTTTTTTAAGAGTACTGGTAACGAAATGGTACATCAATAAGTGTACCTGTGCGTCTGTAAGTGTACCTATGCACCTGCAAATATACCTATCGGTCTGTGAATGTACCTGTGCCTCTGCGAGTATATCTATATGTTTGTGAGTGTACCCGTGTGTTTGTGAGTTTACCTGCGTGTTTGTGAGTATACCTAACCATCTGTAAGTATATCTCTGCGACTGTAAGTGTGCCTGCGCGTCCTTAGCACATGTGCCTCCTCTATAAATGTTCTTGTGCATTTCGGAGTGCACCTGTGCGTTCGAAAGTGTACCTGTGCCTCTATAAGTGTACCTGCTAGCCTGTGAGCGTACCTGTGAAGTGACGGTGAGCTCGAAAGCGGAGGTATCGTACTGAACCACAGGACATGATGCCAACCCCGTCTGTGAGTTCTCAAGCCACGTCTCATCCTTCCCCTGCTCATTACCACTCAGGCACACGTTGTCATAGTCGCTGCAGAAGATGTATACGTTATACAGTCTTACGACACCGATGTAGTTTACTCTTGTTGTTTCGAGACGATTTTATTCAGCTTTTGGATGGACTACTACTACTACTACTACTGCTGCTGCTGCTGCTGCTACTACTACTACTACTAC